>NC_133722.1:9268172-9753172 GCF_048934315.1 Petromyzon marinus
GTCGCCCGTGGTTACGCGCGCCAAATGTCGACCGCATTTTCACGGCCACGTGGTTCCACGGACATTGACACCGACGGGACGACCGCTGCACCCTGACCTAGGCTGGCGCGGCCTCGGGTGAGTCTCGCCCGGCGGCGGGGCGGCTCACGCCCTCGAATCTGGTGGCCGCCAAATCTCCCCGGCACCGACCCGGCGGCGCTCGCCAGCAGCGCTCCGGCCGCCGCGCTCGTTTCCGTGCGGTACGCGCGAGGCGGTAGGCCGTGTACGCTAGGCGTGTACGCTAGGCGTGTACGCTAGGCGTGTACGCTAGGCGTGTACGCTAGGCGTGTACGCTAGGCGTGTACGCGGGGCGTGTACGCTGGGCGTGTACGCTGGGCGTGTACGCTGGGCGTGTACGCTGGGCGTGTACGCTGGGCGTGTACGCTGGGCGTGTACGCTGGGCGTGTACGCTGGGCGTGTACGCTGGGCGTGTACGCTGGGCGTGTACGCTGGGCGTGTACGCTGGGCGTGTACGCTGGGCGTGTACGCTGGGCGTGTACGCTGGGCGTGTACGCTGGGCGTGTACGCTGGGCGTGTACGCTGGGCGTGTACGCTGGGCGTGTACGCTGGGCGTGTACGCTGGGCGTGTACGCTGGGCGTGTACGCTGGGCGTGTACGCTAGGCGTGCGCGTTACATACGCGGCGATCGCGCGAAGTACATTACTCGTGCACGCGGCGTGTGCGCACGTGACGTGTGCACGTGACGTGTGCACGTGACGTGTGCACGTGACGTGTGCACGTTAGTCGTGCGCAGCGCATGCAAAGTAACAAACGCTTCGTTTATTTTCTAATGTAGGTACATCTTCCACCAAATGCTGTCTTCCTGTGCGTAAAAGCGAGATTTTGAACGAGGGGTTAGTTATTTTTTTTATCGTTGCAATTTGTGCTCACTCATGACGTTACGCTACGTACGCACGCACGCACACACGTACGCGTGCGTGCGTGTGCGTGTGTGTGTGTGTGCGTGTGTGTGCGTGTGTGCGGCGGCTGGCGGGGAGCGGTGGGTTGGCGGTGTGAGCCGGCCGTCGCGAGTGTCGGTGCAGCGTGCCGGTGTGTGAGCCCCCCTACTCCCCTACTCCCCTCGCTCGAGAGCTCCCCCCCTCTCCCCCCGTCGCCACTAAAGCCTTCAGAATCGGAATCTTTGTAAAGGCGTGTGTGCGCGCTCGGAGGACATAAAGATTGTTTTGGGCTAGCTCACGTAATTATAAATGTTTCATTCAACCCGGCCCACCACCCGGCACAGCCAATTAGTAGGATTTGTCATCACGTAAACAACACGTGACAATAATGTTTCAGTAAGCTTTGTCACGTCAACAAAACACGGCGATAATGTTTTTGTTTGCGTGATAAACTTTACTAATTGGCTGTGCCGGGTGGTGGCGGGATTCAACGACACATTTATACATTCGCTCGATCTAACCCCAAACAAAACCAAAAAAACTTCCTATGGATATTGGTTCCGAAAGCACGACTGCTACTACTACTACTACTACCACCACTACCACGTGTTACCCACAATCCTCTCTTGTTGCACCTCCTCCTCGGGTCTCCCAAAGTACGGTGCGGAAGAAGTACGGCACGTACGCTGCGTTGTCACCGCGGGTTTTTCTTTTTTAAATACCGCGTGCACGAACGCTTTTTCCTTTGGCTCGCCCTTTCCCCAAACGCGCACCGACTTGTCGGAAAGGTTTCGCCGGGAGCGACAATGTCTCGTACAGTACCGACGCCCCGGCTGACTTTCTCTCCCGTTGCTGAACTCGAAGCGAGATTCCTCCTCTGCACGGCAAACCCTTACGGTGCAGTGTGGGGGGGGGAGGGGGGGAGCGGCAGTGGAAGTCGAGGGTTACTGAGCCGCTGGGCTTGAGGATCCTGCACCAGGAACCACGTCGCGGGTTACCTGTAGCAGCAGGGCAGTCCAGGAGAAGGGTAGGTTTCCGACACGCGGTTCGTTCGACCCAGGGGTTAAACTCTTACAAGTTCCCTCTTTAGCCTGGTGGTGGGGTTTCCCCCCGGTGGGGGGGGGGGGGGGCATAGCGAGGCAGGCGATTTCCGTCGTTACATTTCACTCGTTACATTTCACTCGTTACATTTCACCACTCGTCCATCCCGTTGCCACCGAGAATTCGGCAGGGCGCGGCCCACGTAGCCCGTGTTTAACACGTGGGGTGCACGCAGGGGTTCAGTGCGCATTGTGGATGCCCATGCAAGCAACCGTCCAGGCTGAAACCCGCTTAGCTTCTTGCGGTTGCTTGGGCCGTTGCATGCCCGCAGGGGGGTCACCTCCGCATGTATTGCGATTGCAAGTGATTTCTTTTTTTATTGATATATAAATACATTTAAACGTGTCCTTAGTTATTCACTGCCACGGGTTTTGACTGTCTGCGTGCGTGCGTTTATTTGGGGGCCGAAATTGGGGGGGGGGGGCGCAGACCCCCGGCCAATGCAGAGATCCGCAGAGCCCGCGGGAGTTGGGGGCGGGGGCGGGGGAGGGTGGGTCGAGCTGATCAGCTCCTGAGTACCTCGTAAGCCAAGTTGACTCGTTCAGGTGAGTCACGTACAGGGGGGGGGGAGGTGGGGGGGGGTCTGGGTACAACCCCGGCACACCGCGTCCGGTTTGCTTGTCGCTAACTGCTTGGCGTGCCACCTAGTCGAGACTTCCCCGGACATTACTCCCGCGCCCGGCACACTACAATCCAGGTATCGACCTCTCGCCCTCTTCTGGCTGTGCCCCGCGAGGACACGTGCCGAGCCACGTGGCGATCCGGAGAATATTCATGGGGGGGGGGGGGGTGGTGGACCTCAAGACCTGGTTTTATACATATATACACACGTGAATATATTATATTGATGTTATTTTTGTAATTAACATTTCTCGGAAGTTAGGGCATCCCCCGATTCTAAGTTTGCACGGAGCTTTTTTATTTTATTTCCTAACGTAGGCGCACGTACGACAAACGCGTTTTTTATTCGTGGAAAAATTAAGAATAGGGGTTTAGCCGGCTCCACGGCCTAGACTCGCCAGTGTCGGACTAGTTTCAAAGACATTGAATATATATATTATCAGAGCATGTTTGTTTGCATGTTCGCAAGCATTGTGTGGTTAATGCAGTACTTGAGTCCTTGCAAGATGTTTCAGTTGGGTGTTTGAACATCGTAACACCTGTTATATCGCCAGAAAGGGTAAAAACGTATTTTTTGTTAATACTTCGATACTGCCAAAAAGGTATCCCGTGGTGTGGCTGCTCACCCGAGCCACAAATGTTCTGATACGTGCATTGTCGTTGTACTGTTTGCCATTGTCTGGTCTGACACGGGTGAGACTAGGTCATCAAGAAGGGCTGCTGTCTCTGTGTCAAAGGCAATGCGTATATTGTGAGAGTTTGCATGTTCAACACAACTACTGTGTGTGTGGTGAATGCAGTAATTTGATTCCTTGCAAAATGTTTCTGTTTGGTGTTTGAACATCTAAATACAACTCCCGTTCTATTTGCCAGAAAGAGTTCAAAACCTACTGCTATTTTTGATACTTTGAGACTGCCAAAACAAGATTTCTCCCCCCCCCCCATGATGCGTTTTTTTATTTGAGTGCCTTCATCCGTCGTCTGCACGGCGAGAGATGCAGCCTCAGTTTGGTAGAGACGACAAATACTGAGAGAACTCTCGCCACCCTTCCACCCCGGACCGGGTTGCTCAAGCCCGGTGTGTTAATTGTCTAATTGGATTGCGGAGGCTATGGCGGAGACGGTGGTGGCTATGCATGCGCACGTGGCCTGCGATGCAGCAGATTTGGAGTTTGCCAGGGTTGGTGGATAGCGCTCGTAGTTGTCGAAACTCCCTTCCCCGTGCGCGTCGAGGATGTGCCGACATTATGCCCAGGCTCGAC
Organism: Petromyzon marinus; assembly: GCF_048934315.1. NCBI lineage: Eukaryota > Metazoa > Chordata > Hyperoartia > Petromyzontiformes > Petromyzontidae > Petromyzon > Petromyzon marinus. The sequence continues at coordinate 9,272,095 of NC_133722.1, forward strand.
CGGGAGAAGGCGGCACAGCGAAAAACGTGGACTTCAACCGGTTCCCGTCTCTACGGGATCGAGTGTTGCCCCCTCTCGCACGCGTGGGTTTTTCTTCAGGCGCTCCGCGATCTTCCCGCGCGTGTACAGACAGCTTGTTAAATGGCTGATAACGTGCGCATCTAGGGGTCTGCCAGAGCTTGGGAAATTGTTGGTCGCATCGGCTCCTCAACCACGTGACTGCTGCTGCCCCCTTAATTCGTGCATCGGTGGTGTACATAAACGCATGTTTTTTTTTTACTAAACACAACAAAACAAAAAGGGATTTACTAAAAATATATATATATAATGGTTCGTACAAAGAGAAGAATCCGAGTGGGATCCGGCAGAGCGGAGGACGGCGTCGGTGGATGCGGCGACCTTTGACCCGTGGTGAGATCTTGCGACCTCGTGCGCGCGTCCTGCTGAAATTTGAGACACGAGCGATGATGATGATGATGTCGTTGGTTAATTTTGAAGCGCGCGCGTGTGAAGGCTTTTGCGACCAATGTGACGGGTCTGGTAATCGATTTGTCCCGGTGGGGGTAAGATGTGCGAGTTTGTACCGTATCTTCCGTTGCACCCTGCACGGCCAACCGCGCTCGCAGCAATGTGCCGACATGCGCCCTCAGCCACCCGGCACGCGACCGAATTCACAAATAAAGTACCGCTGCCGGGGCGATGGACAGACACTGCCAATGTATTACCGACTCGGCACCACCGCAATGATGGCTAGCTATACATACACACGCACGCGCGCACACGCACGTGGAAAGATTAGGGTACGGGCATTTCGCTGGTAGCTGCAACCGGCATCATTGGGACAATCCTGGAGATCGATCGAATGGTGCTCGGTTTGTAACTACCCAGCGAAATCAAAGCGCTCGGTGCGTGTTTGTGTGTGCGTGAGGGAACGCTCCGAGCCCAGCGTTGCCAGCCGGTGTGCCGAAGCAGTAACAACTTTGTCGGCGGGTACGTTCACTTGGGTCGTGGCGGAGGGTGGCGGAGGGTTGCACGACACGCATTCTTCGACTCGCCCAACAAATCGATTTCGAATCAATTATTTCTGTCGGGTCGTCATCATTTAGTCTCTTCCCCTTCCATTCATATTTTTGTAAAAAAAAAAATACATCGCTGTTTTTTTAATTCGCAAATACCTGTCCTTTTTTTATATATACGACAAAAGAGGAATTCCTACACGCACACACACACACATATTTGATGCTGCCAAGTGATCTTTCTTTAGCTGATGTATTTTTTTTTTAAACCATGCTGATTTTTTTGAGTGCAAGTGTGCAACCTGATAGTTTATGGTGGTGGTGGTGGTGACGATGAATACTAACTACTTAAGAACCCGTCACGAAGCGCAATGAAGTCCATAACAGGGCCGAAACTATATTTTGTGATTTACAGATACTATGCCAATTGTTCGTAAATAAATATCAAAGACGTAGGTGATGGTGGGTTTCTTTTGTTTGTGTTCTGAAGGTAAGTGACGTGAAATCCTTCCATCTTACGGACCCCCTACAGTTTAAACGTGTTTTTTTTGTTTCAGTAGAATTTAATTTTGAGACGAAAGCAACCCTTTGCAAATGTTGGGCGCATTTTGACTTCACTCGCGGCGCTGACGCGGTGGAGATTGGCAGAGATTCGCGGTTCAAAAAACAAAACAAAAACCGTGCCAGTCCCCGGTTAACAGTGGGGTTCGGTGCGGTGTGTGTGTGTCGGTGTGTGTGTGTGTGTCGGTGCGATAGTGTAGCGGTTAGCGCGCTGCGCTATGAACCCGGCGACCCGAGTTCGATTCCCGCTCACGGCCAACACCAGTGACGATTATCTGAACCGGTCCCGGGCCTCCCCTAGGTCGACTCAGCCTCAAATGAGTACCTCGTGCGGTGTGTAAACATTGCCACTGGGGAGACAAAGGCGGTCGGGCGTGGTGCTGGCCACCCACCCCCTCGTGTACCGTTACCGGCCTTCATAGGTGCTCGCTAACAGCACTTGCCCCGACAGTCTGTTAAGGCTATATGGGGAATCTTTGTGTCGGTGTGTATATATGTGTGTGTGTGAACCCACAATGCCACGAGCCGCCTTGCCTCGGAGTTCGCTCAAACACCCCGTGACGTCATTCAACGCGCTTCTGGACCCACGTGTGCCAGCGTCACGGTCCAATTTTTTGTTGCAAATATTTTTTTAACTTCGCAAATTACTTAATTGGGGGGGGGGTAAAATAAATTTCAACGTAGCAATATTGCCGTTCCCCCCCCCCCCCTTACTAATGTCAAAGACGAATTCGCACTTGCAGAAGACCGCTGGCAGCTGTCCCTTTGCGGCCTCTTGTGGCGCGCAGGGACAGCTGTCCCGACCTCCCTAGACTGCAGCAGCCAGGCGCGTGATGTCGTTCGTGGTGTCTGTCGTTCGTGGTGCTCTGCGCTACCCGTGGCATCGCAGTCGTGCGCGGTCCCGTAACGCCGCCCTTAATGTTTCGCCTTTCGTTCCAACAAGTGACCCACAGACGGTCGCCACGTGGACAAAGTCGAGTTTGCGTCCTTTCGCAAATGTCAACGGGACAGTCGCATTTACCCTGCCGAGTCTTCACCGCTGCACCCACACCACGCACTCTGTTGAAGCGGCTGACGTGAGGGAGGGGGGGGGTGGAGGCGTTGTGCCAGCTCATGAACACAACGTGATGAGCCAGTTGGCCATTATGAACCGTATCGGCCATCGTTCCTCACCCACTGCGCATGCATAGGAGTCGGGGTTTTCCCAAACTCCAATCCTCGCGGCCTCACCACCACCATCACCGCCTCCGCCCGCCCATTCAAATGAACTACGTTCAGCGCTGCACGCGCCCGATGATTGTTAATACACTTCCCACGTGACGCGCTAAGTTGATAAATTAACGCTCTCTGCATCGTGTGGAACACGTGTACACGTACACGTGACGCACGTGCACACACGGAACACGTGCAACACGTACAGACACGTGTAACACGTACGGAACACGTGTGCACACGTGCAGACACGTGCAACACGTGCACACACACGGAACACGTGCACACGTACAGACACGTGTAACACGTACGGAACACGTGTGCACACGTGCAGACACGTGTAACACGTGCACACACACGGAACACGTGCACACGTACAGACACGTGTAACACGCACGGAACACGTGTGCACGTGCAGACACGTGCAACACATGCACACACACGCAACACGTGCGTGCACACGGCTACATGCATCCGCGCGTGCACTGAGATCTTAATGTGAATCGGCTCGATTAACGCAAGCAGCGCTAATGCCTTAGCGCGTCACGTGGGGCGTGTTTAACAATCATCGGGCGGGTGAAGCGTGGGGCGAGTTCATTTGAATGGGGAGGAGTACATTGGTAAACCCGGGAAGATGGAGCGTGGGGCCTTGAAGACTGCAGTTTGAGAAACCCTGCCAAAGGTCTCTGCGGTTGTGCCGGATCTAACTCCGATGTCTTTTTTTCGGCCTGTCACTGCAATGTTGCTGGTCACGACGTCCGACGTTCCGCGCCTACAGAAGCTACAGGACCAAGTTGGCAGGGTGAGGCGGCTCACAATGGGAAGGTTTTTTGTTTGGCGAGTCTAAATCCGGGTCGAGTGTGGATGACTCGGCCCATCATCTTCCCTCTGGAGTGGGGGGGGGTCGATAAAACGAGTATCATTTTGTGGGGATGTCCCACAGCGGTTTGTCTTTGGGGAAAGTTTCCGTCGCCTGCCATAGCAATGTGGAACTTCCACCCACTTTTCCTTTCTGGCCTTGAACCCGGGAACTTCTGTATCGAACTTAATTGATCCGCTTACTCGATGGGTGGAGGCGGATTCAACTTCGCTTCCCGAGGAAGCTTCCCAAGGTGCGTGGAGAGAAACGTCGGGCACCAGCGCCGAACAGCACGCGGTCGAGGGGTGTGGGGGCGGGGGGGGGGGCTTGATAATCTTTCTGAGTCCGTGGTCTCTGCCGCCGAGCAACCGGTTGCAGAGACGTCGTCCGCGTGTACGTGGAGTTGCGTGCAACCGATTGCGTGCGACTGATTGCATGCGACCGATTGCGCAGGTGTGGACCCAACTTTCGGAGTCTTCCCATGTGTGTCATATGGGGCAGTCCATTTAGTACGTACGCATGGAGGGAGGGGGGAGGGGGGGGTAACCCAAATGTGTACGTGAAGCCTCGATAATAATTTGTCTACAGTGGCCTTCAAATGAGTTAGTCAGTCCGGCGGTGGACTTTCTGTGCGCTTAAACACGTGAATATTATTAATCCTTGATCGTTTCTGCGTCGATTAAATATCGGCCGTAGGATTTGTGGAAGGTGGGGGGGGGGGTGCGTCAGGCGAACGTACCCAGGTAGGGGGGAGGGGGGAAGAAGTAGGGGGGGGGAGAAGTCCGCGTGCCTACAGGGAGCGGGGGGAGGGGTCACGTTTTGACAGATTTTTTTGCGCACCGACTAAATTGGATGTCCCCTAATCTTCTCGTCGGCGCGTTTTCACCGGCGACGATCTCTTATATTGGGGGTGGAGGTGGGGGACACCCGCGGACCTCATTCCTGTCTGCGCAAGCCTCCGTGTGGAGGCGCCCGTGTCGGCGGTGGAAATTCCACATTCGCATGGCGGGAGGGCGAACCATCCACAGGGGCAACAACCGCTGTTGACTTCCCAACAAGTGGTGGCGCTGCTGCTGCTGCTACTAGAACAACAACTCGTTTTATTCACCTCGGTAGAGGTGATTGGCGGAGTCGACTGCCCGCCCCACCGGTGTTTGAACTCGTGACATTTTCCGACCGCTGGCCAGAAGCGGCTCCCACCCGCCTGGTGATGGGTAAACAGCACACGCATTTCAACATATGGAGCGCCGATTCAGTCACGCCGAGTGACTGCGCGCGCGTGTGTATGTGTGTACGTGGTGTGTGTGTGTATATGTGTACGTGGTGTGTGTATGTGTACGTGGTGTGTAAGTGCGTGTGTACGTGGTGTGTGTACGTGGTGTGTAAGTGCGTGTGTGCGTGGTGTGTAAGTGCGTGTGTACGTGGTGTGTAAGTGCGTGTGTACGTGGTGTGTAAGTGCGTGTGTACGTGGCGTGTGTAAGTGCGTGTGTACGTGGCGTGTGTAAGTGCGTGTGTACGTGGCGTGTGTAAGTGCGTGTGTACGTGGCGTGTGTAAGTGCGTGTGTACGTGGTGTGTAAGTGCGTGTGTACGTGGTGTGTAAGTGCGTGTGTACGTGGTGTGTAAGTGCGTGTGTACGTGGTGTGTAAGTGCGTGTGTACGTGGTGTGTAAGTGCGTGTGTACGTGGTGTGTAAGTGCGTGTGTACGTGGCTTGTGTGTGCGTGTGTACGTGGCGTGTGTGTGTGTGTACGTGGCGTGTGTGTGTGTACGTGGTGTAAGTGTGTGTGTGTGCACGTGGTGTAAGTGTGTGTGTGCACGTGGTGTAAGTGTGTGTGTGTGCACGTGGTGTAAGTGTGTGTGTGCACGTGGTGTAAGTGTGTGTGTGTGCACGTGGTGTAAGTGTGTGTGTGTGTGCACGTGGTGTAAGTGTGTGTGTGTGCACGTGGTGTAAGTGTGTGTGTGTGTGCACGTGGTGTAAGTGTGTGTGTGTGTGCACGTGGTGTGTGTGTGTGTGTGCACGTGGTGTAAGTGTGTGTGTGTGCACGTGGTGTAAGTGTGTGTGTGTGCACGTGGTTTAAGTGTGTGTGTGTGCACGTGGTTTAAGTGTGTGTGTGTGCACGTGGTTTAAGTGTGTGTGTGTGCACGTGGTTTAAGTGTGTGTGTGTGCACGTGGTTTAAGTGTGTGTGTGTGTGCACGTGGTGTAAGTGTGTGTGTGTGCACGTGGTGTAAGTGTGTGTGTGTGCACGTGGTGTAAGTGTGTGTGTGTGCACGTGGTGTAAGTGTGTGTGTGCACGTGGTGTAAGTGTGTGTGTGCACGTGGTGTAAGTGTGTGTGTGTGTGCACGTGGTGTAAGTGTGTGTGTGTCTGCACGTGGTGTAAGTGTGTGTGTGTGTGTGCACGTGGTGTAAGTGTGTGTGTGTGTGCACGTGGTGTAAGTGTGTGTGTGTGCACGTGGTGTTAGTGTGTGTGTGTGCACGTGGTGTTAGTGTGTGTGTGTGTGCACGTGGTGTAAGTGTGTGTGTGTGTGCACGTGGTGTAAGTGTGTGTGTGTGTGCACGTGGTGTAAGTGTGTGTGTGTGCACGTGGTGTAAGTGTGTGTGTGTGTGCACGTGGTGTAAGTGTGTGTGTGTGTGCACGTGGCGTAAGTGTGTGTGTGTGTGTGTGCACGTGGCGTAAGTGTGTGTGTGTGTGCACGTGGTGTAAGTGTGTGTGTGTGCACGTGGTGTAAGTGTGTGTGTGTGCACGTGGTGTAAGTGTGTGTGTGTGTGCACGTGGTGTAAGTGTGTGTGTGTGTGAACGTGGTGTAAGTGTGTGTGTGTGTGCACGTGGTGTAAGTGTGTGTGTGTGCACGTGGTGTAAGTGTGTGTGTGTGTGCACGTGGTGTAAGTGTGTGTGTGTGCACGTGGTGTAAGTGTGTGTGTGTGTGCACGTGGTGTAAGTGTGTGTGTGTGCACGTGGTGTAAGTGTGTGTGTGTGCACGTGGTGTAAGTGTGTGTGTGTGTGTGCACGTGGTGTAAGTGTGTGTGTGTGTGCACGTGGTGTAAGTGTGTGTGTGTCTGCACGTGGTGTAAGTGTGTGTGTGTCTGCACGTGGTGTAAGTGTGTGTGTGTGTGCACGTGGTGTAAGTGTGTGTGTGTGTGTGCACGTGGTGTAAGTGTGTGTGTGTGTGCACGTGGTGTAAGTGTGTGTGTGTGTGCACGTGGTGTAAGTGTGTGTGTGTGCACGTGGTGTTAGTGTGTGTGTGTGTGCACGTGGTGTTAGTGTGTGTGTGTGTGCACGTGGTGTAAGTGTGTGTGTGTGTGCACGTGGTGTGTGTGTGTGTGCACGTGGTGTAAGTGTGTGTGTGTGTGCACGTGGTGTAAGCGTGTGTGTGTGTGCACGTGGTGTAAGTGTGTGTGTGTGTGCACGTGGTGTAAGTGTGTGTGTGTGTGCACGTGGTGTAAGTGTGTGTGTGTGTGCACGTGGTGTAAGTGTGTGTGTGTGTGCACGTGGTGTAAGTGTGTGTGTGTGTGCACGTGGTGTAAGTGTGTGTGTGTGTGTGCACGTGGTGTAAGTGTGTGTGTGTGTGTGCACGTGGTGTAAGTGTGTGTGTGCACGTGGTGTAAGTGTGTGTGTGTGTGTGCACGTGGTGTAAGTGTGTGTGTGTGCACGTGGTGTAAGTGTGTGTGTGTGTGCACGTGGTGTAAGTGTGTGTGTGTGCACGTGGTGTAAGTGTGTGTGTGTGCACGTGGTGTAAGTGTGTGTGTGTGTGCACGTGGTGTAAGTGTGTGTGTGTGTGCACGTGGTGTAAGTGTGTGTGTGTGCACGTGGTGTAAGTGTGTGTGTGTGCACGTGGTGTAAGTGTGTGTGTGTGTGCACGTGGTGTAAGTGTGTGTGTGTGTGCACGTGGTGTAAGTGTGTGTGTGTGTGCACGTGGTGTTAGTGTGTGTGTGTGCACGTGGTGTAAGTGTGTGTGTGTGTGTGCACGTGGTGTAAGTGTGTGTGTGTGTGTGTGCACGTGGTGTAAGTGTGTGTGTGTGTGCACGTGGTGTAAGTGTGTGTGTGTGTGCACGTGGTGTAAGTGTGTGTGTGTGTGTGCACGTGGTGTAAGTGTGTGTGTGTGTGCACGTGGTGTAAGTGTGTGTGTGTGTGCACGTGGTGTAAGTGTGTGTGTGTGCACGTGGTGTAAGTGTGTGTGTGTGTGTGCACGTGGTGTAAGTGTGTGTGTGTGTGTGCACGTGGTGTTAGTGTGTGTGTGTGTGTGCACGTGGTGTAAGTGTGTGTGTGTGTGCACGTGGTGTAAGTGTGTGTGTGTGTGCACGTGGTGTAAGTGTGTGTGTGTGCACGTGGTGTAAGTGTGTGTGTGTGTGTGCACGTGGTGTTAGTGTGTGTGTGTGTGCACGTGGTGTTAGTGTGTGTGTGTGTGTGTGCACGTGGTGTAAGTGTGTGTGTGTGTGCACGTGGTGTAAGTGTGTGTGTGTGTGCACGTGGTGTAAGTGTGTGTGTGTGTGCACGTGGTGTAAGGGTGTGTGTGTGTGCACGTGGTGTAAGGGTGTGTGTGTGTGCACGTGGTGTAAGTGTGTGTGTGTGTGCACGTGGTGTAAGTGTGTGTGTGTGCACGTGGTGTAAGTGTGTGTGTGTGCACGTGGTGTAAGTGTGTGTGTGTGTGCACGTGGTGTAAGTGTGTGTGTGTGTGCACGTGGTGTAAGTGTGTGTGTGTGTGCACGTGGTGTAAGTGTGTGTGTGTGCACGTGGTGTAAGTGTGTGTGTGTGTGCACGTGGTGTAAGTGTGTGTGTGTGCACGTGGTGTAAGTGTGTGTGTGTGCACGTGGTGTGTGTGTGTGCACGTGGTGTAAGTGTGTGTGTGTGCGCACGTGGTGTGTGTGTGTGTGCGCACGTGGTGTAAGTGTGTGTGTGCGCACGTGGTGTAAGTGTGTGTGTGCGCACGTGGTGTAAGTGTGTGTGTGCACGTGGTGTTTGTGACACGTGGTGTGTGTGCGTACGTGGTGTGTGTGCGTACGTGGTGTGTGTGCGTACGTGGTGTGTGTGCGTACGTGGTGTAAGTGTGTGTGTACGTGGTGTAAGTGTTTGCGTACGTGGTGTGTGTGTGTACGTGGTATGTGTGTACGTGGTATGTGTGTGCGTGGTGTGTGTACGTGGTGTGTGTGTGTGTGTACGTGGTATGTGTGTGTACGTGGTATGTGTGTGTATGTGGTATGTGTACACGTGGTGTGTGTACGTGGTGTGTGCGCGTGTCTTGGGGGAGCGGTGGCGCAGCGATTGGCTGCGCTACCAACACCGGTGACGATTATCTGAACCGGTCCTGGGCCTCCCCTATGTCGACTCAATCTGAAATGAGTACCTGGTGCGGTGCGTCGTAAACATCGCCACTGGGGAGACAAAGGCGGTCGGGCGTGGTGCTGGCCACCCACCCCCTCGTGTGCCGTTCCGGCCTCCTTCGGTGCTACTCGCTGACGGCACTTGCCCCAGCAGTCTGCTCGAGGCTACACGGTACACGGGTGGGGACCTTTGTCCCACGTGACGTCGACGGCGCTGTTTCAGATGAAGATCCTCGCGCTCTTACGTCACGTGGGGGGGGGGGGGTGTTTAGACATCATCGGGCGCGTGCGGCGAGTAACAACTCGCGTTCATGATGGATCGTTGCAGTGAATGAGGCATGTTGGAGTTCCTGCTTCGAGGTTGAGAGGTAGGGATGGCTACTGGGCATGTAACGATTAATCGGTTAACATCGATGCTGATGCTCACAGTACCTATACTCAACTGTGCACGTCCACATCAATAGCCCAGTGTGTATACAAGCAAAGGGCTAATGTAGCCCCCTTCCGGGCCGAGGATAATGAAATAAATGCGACTACAAACAAGACAACATACGAGACGGACAATACAAATGAGATGTAACATCCGAGACGGAACATGGGACACGTGCAACACAATCGAGACGGAAAATCCTGTCGGGACGCGGTACAAAAACGTGGATAGGCAAACGAAATCGACTCTTGAATCATCTTGGGATCGGTGGCCGTGTTCATCGCTTCGGGCACGGGCATCAATGTCAACCACAGCGCGCGCTGTGGTTGACATTGATGATGATGATATAAGATATATAATATAAATCTGAGACTAACGACTGTAGTGATGTAACCTACCTATGTCTATGAATTATACATGTATATGAATATAAATGTGTTTTTTTTAATTGACTTGACAATTATTTTGTCGTTCATTCGATATCTCTCTATCGGATCGAGCCTCCCGTAAACCACGCGGCTTCTGTGTGGTCACCCACGCTCTGAACCCTCCTCCCCGCTCTCATCTACCGATCTCCGTCTGCCTCAATCTAAATCAGCTCAATCCTCCCGTAAACCACGCGGCTTCTGTGGTCACCCCCTCTCTGAACCCCATCTCTCCCCGCTCTCATCCGCAGATCTCCGTCTGTCTCAATCTAAATCAGCCCGAGCTTCTCGCGAATCACGTGACTGCTGCCAGGAGAAGGCAGCACAGCAAAACTTGCGGACTCGGCCCGTTCCGTCAGCGTGGGGATCGCGCGTTGCCCCCTCGCACATGGCGTGCGGCTTTCTCCGAGTGTTTCCGGTTTTCCTCCGACGCGTGTCCATTTTCTGACCCCACGCACCTGACTCACCCCGAGCTACAAATGACCTGACACGTGTGGCATTGTGTTTGTGCTGTTCCCCTTTTGGCGTTGTTCTCTGGTCTGACACTGGTGGTGAGACGAGGCCACGAATAATTCCGCTATCTCTGGTAGACAATGTATAGATTATGATCAGAGCACGTTTTGTGTGCATGTTCGCCACAAGCGCTCTGTGTGGTTAATGCAGTTACTTAAGTCCTTGCAAAAGGTTTCCGTTCGGTGTTTGAACATCTTAACATCGCCTGGTTTATTGCCAGAAATGGGTAAAACCTAAGCTTATTTTTTCATATTCTCTTGCCACCGTTATATATATAGGGCACCGCAGAGCTGGGAATTGTATATGACGCTGGCTACCACCTGCCCACTCGGTTTAACACGTAGGCTTTCGCGACCAACATTATCCATAATAGAGGGGATTTGCGTAAGTATATAAATGTGTGGTTGAACCCGCCACCATCCGACACGGCCAATTAGTAAGGGTTTCCCACGTAAACAGCACGTGCCATATCGTTGCTAGTTCAGCACTAACCGGTGTGTTGGAGATTCAAGGCACTGCAACGTTTACAATTCGAGTAAAGACGTCTCGCTGGTTATTACAGCCAGCATCATCAGGTGACAGACAGAATTGTGGAGACTTCCTCTGTTCGTCTACTTCCATGGTTGTCTCCTCTCTCTCTCTCATCGAGAGCCGCGCCGCATTACAAAGTTGAACTTCATCATTAAAAAAAAAACTCCAGACTCGCACAGACACACACACACACACCCCGTATAGCCTGCACAGACTGTTGGGGCAAGTGCTGTTAGCGAGCAACACCTATGAAGGCCGTCACTTACACACAGATTGACACAAAGACAAAGATCCCCCGTATAGCCTACACAGACTGTTGGGGCAAGTGCTGTTAGCGAGCAGCAGCTATGAAGACCATCACACACACACAGATTGACACAAAGACAAAGATCCCCCGTATAGCCTACACAGTCTGTTGGGGCAAGTGCTGTTAGCGCGCAACACCTATGAAGGCCGTCACATACACACAGATTGACACAAAGACAAAGATCCCCCGTATAGCCTACACAGACTGTTGGGGCAAGTGCTGTTAGCGAGCAGCAGCTATGAAGACCGTCACACACAGATTGACACAAAGACAAAGATCCCCCGTATAACCTTAACAGACTGTTGGGGCAAGTGCTGTTAGCGAGCAGCAGCTATGAAGACCATCACACACACAGATTGACACAAAGACAAAGATCCCCCGTATAGCCTACACAGACTGTTGGGGCAAGTGCTGTTAGCGAGCCGCAGCTATGAAGACCATCACACACACAGATTGACACAAAGACAAAGATCCCCCGTATAGCCTACACAGACTGTTGGGGCAAGTGCTGTTAGCGAGCAGCAGCTATGAAGACCATCACACACACACAGATTGACACAAAGACAAAGATCCCCCGTATAGCCTACACAGTCTGTTGGGGCAAGTGCTGTTAGCGAGCAACACCTATGAAGGCCGTCACATACACACAGATTGACACAAAGACAAAGATCCCCCGTATAGCCTACACAGTCTGTTGGGGCAAGTGCTGTTAGCGAGCAGCAGCTATGAAGACCGGCACGGCACACGAAGGGGTGGGGTTGCCAGCGCCACGCCCAGCCGCCTTTGTCTCCCCAGTGGCGGCGATGCTTACACCAGGCACTCATTTGAGGCCGAGTCAACCTAGGGGAGGCCCAATACCGCTGCAGGTAATCGTCGCTGGTGGTGTTGGTGGTGGCCGTGAGCGGGAATCGAACTCCGCCCGTCGGGTTCGTAGCGCACGGTCGCCAATCGCTACACTGCCGCTCCGCACACGCAACACACAAAGACCCCCCGTATAGTCTTAGCAGACCATTGGGGCAAGTGCTGTTGGCGAGTAGCACCTGTGAAGGCCGGCACCAGGTACTCATTTGAGGCTGAGTCGACCTAGGGGAGCCCCATGACCGGCTCAGATAATCGTCACACCTGGTGTTGGCCACACAGATACACACGCACCTTGCTCAATTCAATAAACGTGTGAATCATTCTCGGTGGCGTCCACAACAGTGCCGATTGTTGCTCACCGCTTGGCGTTTTTTTGGGGCCCCGTTGTGCCTGAGGCTCGACAACCGTGGGTTTAAAGGATAAACAACAACATCGTCAACATCATCATCATCATCAAACGTGATTTGGAGCTTTCGTGACTGCAGGAATTACTCTTTGGTTATTTCGGTAAAGTTCATTGCCATGCTAATTTCTCTGCCCCAGCAGACCCACCTCTCCCTCTCTACCCACCCTCTCTATTTAAGGCCTCGACACAGAGGCATTGGGTCTGTGTGTCTATGTTGTGTGTCTTTCTCTGTGTCTGTGTTGTCTCTCTCTCTGTGTCTATGTTGTCTCTCTCTCTGTGTCTTATGTTGTGTCTCTCTCTGTGTGTCTATGTTGTGTGTGTCTCTCTCTGTGTCTTTGTGTTGTCTCTCTGTGTGTCTATGTTGTGTGTCTCTCTCTGTCTCTGTGTGTCTCTCTCTGTGTGTCTATGTTGTGTGTCTCTCTGTGTCTCTGTTGTGTGTCTCTCTGTGTGTCTATGTTGTGTGTCTCTCTCTGTCTCTGTGTGTCTCTCCCTGTTTGTCTATGTTGTGTGTCTCTCTCTGTGTCTCTGTTGTGTGGTCTCTCTGTGTGTCTATGTTGTGTGTCTCTCTCTGTCTCTGTGTGTCTCTGTGTGTCTATGTTGTGTGTGTCTCTCTCTGTGTCTTTGTGTTGTCTCTCTGTGTGTCTATGTTGTGTGTCTCTCTCTGTCTCTGTGTGTCTCTCTCTGTGTGTCTATGTTGTGTGTGTCTCTCTCTGTGTCTTTGTGTTGTCTCTCTGTGTGTCTATGTTGTGTGTCTCTCTCTGTCTCTGTGTGTCTCTCTCTGTGTGTCTATGTTGTGTGTCTCTCTCTGTGTCTATGTTGTGTGTGTGTCTCTCTCTCTGTGTCTCTGTGTTGTCTCTATGTGTGTATATGTTGTGTGTGTCTCTCTCTCTGTGTCTCTGTGTGTCACTCTCTGTGTGTCTCTGTGTGTCACTCTCTGTGTGTCTATGTTGTGTGTCTCTCTCTGTGTCTCTGTTGTGTGTCTCTCTGTGTGTCTATGTTGTGTGTCTCTCTCTGTCTCTGTGTGTCTCTCTCTGTGTGTCTATGTTGTGTGTCTCTCTCTATGTCTTTGTGTTGTCTCTGTGTGTGTCTATGTTGTGTGTCTCTCTCTGTCTCTGTGTGTCTCTCTCTGTGTGTCTATGTTGTGTGTCTCTCTCTGTGTCTCTGTTGTGTGTCTCTCTGTGTGTCTATGTTGTGTGTCTCTCTCTGTCTCTGTGTGTCTCTCTCTGTGTGTCTATGTTGTGTGTGTCTCTCTCTGTGTCTCTGTGTTGTCTCTCTGTGTGTCTATGTTGTGTGTCTCTCTGTGTCTCTGTTGTGTGTCTCTCTGTGTGTCTATGTTGTGTGTCTCTCTCTGTCTCTGTGTGTCTCTCCCTGTTTGTCTATGTTGTGTGTCTCTCTCTGTGTCTCTGTTGTGTGGTCTCTCTGTGTGTCTATGTTGTGTGTCTCTCTCTGTCTCTGTGTGTCTCTGTGTGTCTATGTTGTGTGTGTCTCTCTCTGTGTCTTTGTGTTGTCTCTCTGTGTGTCTATGTTGTGTGTCTCTCTCTGTCTCTGTGTGTCTCTCTCTGTGTGTCTATGTTGTGTGTGTCTCTCTCTGTGTCTTTGTGTTGTCTCTCTGTGTGTCTATGTTGTGTGTCTCTCTCTGTCTTTGTGTGTCTCTCTCTGTGTCTATGTTGTGTGTCTCTCTCTGTGTCTATGTTGTGTCTCTATGTTGTCTCTCTATGTGTGTCTATGTTGTGTGTCTCTCTGTGTTGTCTCTCTCTGTGTGTCTCTGTGTTATCTCTCTGTGTGTCTCTCTTTGTGTCTCTCTCTCTGTGTGTCTATGTTGTGTCTCTCTCTCTGTGTGTCTATGTTGTGTGTCTCTCTCTGTGTCTATGTTGTGTGTGTCTCTCTCTGTGTCTATGTTGTGTGTGTCTCTCTCTCTGTGTCTATGTTGTGTGTGTGTCTCTCTCTGTGTCTATGTTGTGTGTCTCTCTCTGTGTCTATGTTGTGTGTCTTTCTCTCTGTCGCTATGCTGTGTCTCTCTCTGTGTGTCTGTGTGTCTCTCTCTGTGTGTCTGTGTGTCTCTCTCTGTGTCTCTCTCTGTGTGTCTGTGTTGTGTGTGTCTCTCTCTCTGTGTCTCTGTGTTATCTCTCTCTGTGTGTCTATGTTGTGTGTCTCTCTCTGTATGTCTCTGTGTTGTCTCTCTCTGTGTGTCTATGTTGTGTGTCTCTCTCTGTGTGTCTATGATGTGTGGCTCTCTCTGTGTGTCTATGTTGTGTGTCTCTCTCTCTGTGTGTCTATGTTGTGTGTCTCTCTCTGTGTGTCTATGTTGTGTGTCTCTCTCTGTGTCTGTGTTGTCTCTCTCTGTGTGTCTATGTTATGTGTGTCTCTCTCTGTGTTGTGTCTATGTAGTGTGTGTCTCTCTCTCTCTGTGTATGTAGTGTGTCTCTCTCTCTGTGTCTATGTGTTGTGTCTCTGTGTGTCTATGTTTTGTGTCTCTCTCTCTCTCTGTGTGTCTGTGTGTCTCTGTGTGTCTCTGTGTTGTCTCTCTCTGTGTCTATGTTGTGTCTCTCTCTCCCTCTGTGTTGTCTCTCTCTGTGTCTCTGTGTTGTCTCTCTCTCTCTGTGTCTATGTGTTGTCTCTCTCTGTGCCTATGTTGTGTGTCTCTCTCCCTCTGTGTTGTCTCTCTCTGTGTGTCTGTGTTGTCTCTCTCTGTGTCTATGTTGTGTCTCTCTGTGTCTATGTTGTGTGTCTCTCTCTGTGTCTCTGTGTTGTCTCTCTCTGTGTCTCTGTGTTGTCTCTCTCTGTGTCTCTATGTTGTGTCTCTCTCTGTGTCTCTATGCTGTGTCTCTCTCTGTGTGGCTATGTGTCTCTCTCTGTGTGTCTGTGTGTCTCTCTCTGTGTGTCTGTGTGTCTCTCTCTGTGTGTCTCTGTTGTGTGTCTCTCTCTCTGTGTGTCTGTGTTGTCTCTCCGTGTGTCTATGTTGTGTCTCTCTCTCTCTGTGTCTATGTTGTGTGTCTCTCTGTGTCTCTGTGTTGTCTCTCTCTGTGCGTCTATGTTGTGTGTCTCTCTCTGTGCGTCTATGTTGTGTGTCTCTCTCTGTGCGTCTATGTTGTGTGTCTCTCTCTGTGCGTCTATGTTGTGTGTCTCTCTCTGTGTGTCTATGTTGTGTGTCTCTCTGTGTGTCTATGTTGTGTGTGTCTCTCTGTGTCTCTGTGTTGTCTCTCTCTGTGTGTCTGTGTGTCTCTCTCTGTGTGTCTATGTTGTGTGTCTCTCTCTGTGTGTCTATGTTGTGTGTGTCTCTCTCTGTGTCTCTGTGTTGTGTCTCTGTGTGTCTATGTTGTGTATCTCTCTCTGTGTGTCTCTGTGTTGTCTCTCTCTGTGTGTCTATGTTGTGTCTCTCTCTGTGTCTCTGTGTTGTCTCTCTCTCTGTGTCTATGTTGTGTGTGTGTCTCTCTCTCTGTGTCTCTGTGTTGTCTCTCACTGTGTGTCTATGTTGTGTGTCTCCGTGTCTGTGTTTTGTCTCTCTCTCAACTTTAGTTCGACCTGATGACGGTTGCTTGTGTTGCAATCGAAACGTCGTACTCTATTCAATTCATCATCATCATCATCGTCGTCGTCATCCTCGCTCAACGCTCTATCGTTGTTGTTTGACTTTTGTTGGAATCTCGCGATGCGCTCTGCGCGACACGAAAGCCGGCGACTTACGCTGCCTCGAGGTGCGGCGCTGATCGTCGCCGAGGGAGCCACTCGCACATCAAAAGCCCTCCTAGCAGGCGGCGTTACTCACGAGGGCACTTCGCGTTTCAAGTGACACGGGGACTTAATTAACGAGACGGCGGTGGTCGTGGTGGCCGTGGTGGTGGCCGTGGTGGTGGTGGTGCTAGAGGCGGAGGCGGTGGTGGCGGAGGTGGTAGTGGAGGCCGCGGTGCTAGCGGTTAGGGCTACGCTGCGCTACGAACCTGGCGACCCGAGTTCGATTCCCTCTCTCGCGGCCAACACCAGTGACCATTATCTGAACCGGTCCTGGGCGCTCCCCTAGATGGACTCGGCCTGGTGCGGTGTGTAGTAAACATCGACACTGGGGAGACAAAGGCGGCCGGGCGTGGTGCTGGCCACCCACCCCCTCGTGTGCCGTGCCGGGCTTCATAGGCGCTCGCTAACAGCACTTGCCCCAGCAGTCTGTTGAGGCTACACGGGGGATCTTTGTCTTTGTGGCCACCAACTCCCTCGTGTGCCGTGCCGGCCTTCATAGGTTGCTGCTCGCTACCAACAGCACTTGCCCCAAAAAGTCTGTACAAGCTATACGGGGAATCTTCGTCTTATCGTGTCACGTGTAGCTGGAGAGACGGCATTGATAATGTCTTGGTTGTTGATGTTGTGGTGGAAGTGGTGGTGTGGGTGCACCTGCCAGAACATTCTCGCGTAGGCTACTTGGGGTATCTTTGTCTTTGGCGTTGGAGGCAGAGGACATTGTGTTCCCATTCTCGTTAGTCAATACATTCCGTGTTGCTTTGATATTCCTCATATATATATAAAATTATATATATCTAAAAGCAAACCTCACACATGTGCACGTTATAAATAAATAAAACGCCTCTTATTTATATTTAAAAAAAGGAGCTGCGATGTTTTTTTGTCCAGCGCCCGTATCAATTAGAGAAGTCTCCTTAATCAATAAATCGCGCCTCGTTCGTTACGCGTGGTGGCGTAACGAGTGGGGAGCGGTGGCGCAGCGGTTAGCGCGACGCCGCGCTACGAACCCCGGCGACCCGAGTTCGATTCCCGCTCACGGCCACCAACACCGGTGACGATTATCTGAACCGGTCCTGGGACTCCCCGAGGTCGACTCGGCCTCAAATGAGTACCCGTGTGAGGTGTGTAGTAAACATCGCCGCTGGGGAGACAAAGGCGGCCGGGCGTGGTGCTGGCCACCCACCCCCTCGTCTGCCGTGCCGGCCTTCATAGGTGCTGCTCGCTAACAGCACTTGCTCCAGAAAGAATAGACATTTTCTGCAGCTTTGGAATGTCCAACTGCTTAATGGACTATGAGAGGCTGCAATCTCCTTTGTCGGGAGCTAGACCGGTACCGCCTGAACTGCTTTGAGGGACTCGTGAACTGGCTCTTGCTCCAGTCACTTTGAGAGGGCTAGACAGTCCTCTCTAGACAGTCCTCTCTAGACAGTCCTCTCTAGACAGTCCTCTCTAGACAGTCCTCTCTAGACAGTCCTCTCTAGACAGTCCTCTCTAGACAGTCCTCTCTAGACAGCCCTCTCTAGACAGTCCTCTCTAGAGAGTCCTCTCTAGACAGCCCTCTCTAGACAGCCCTCTCTAGACAGCCCTCTCTAGACAGTCCTCTCTAGACAGTCCTCTCTAGACAGCCCTCTCTAGACAGTCCTCTCTAGAGAGTCCTCTCTAGACAGCCCTCTCTAGACAGCCCTCTCTAGACAGCCCTCTCTAGACAGTCCTCTCTAGACAGCCCTCTCTAGACAGCCCTCTCTAGACAGTCCTCTCTAGACAGCCCTCTCTAGACAGTCCTCTCTAGACAGTCCTCTCTAGACAGCCCTCTCTAGACAGTCCTCTCTAGACAGTCCTCTCTAGACAGCCCTCTCTAGACAGCCCTCTCTAGACAGCCCTCTCTAGACAGCCCTCTCTAGACAGTCCTCTCTAGACAGTCCTCTCTAGACAGTCCTCTCTAGACAGTCCTGTCTAGACAGTACTGTCTAGACAGTACTGTCTAGACAGCCCTCTCCATACTTGTGGCGAGGGTCACATCAAAGACTCTCTCGGGGTAGCTCGTCTTCCGAATTCAACTTCAAAGGAAGTCAACGAGCCTGGTGGCGAAGTGTGATAAGCTGAGAGTCCCCAGGCTGCTGTGGGTTCGCGTGGCCATCAACAGGCGGCGAGGAGTGTCGGTTTTGTTTATCACCACCCTCCCCCGCCGCCCTCAATCAGAGATGAATACCCGTGGAGGTAGTTACAGACGAAGCTGATGAGTCAGATAGATGCCCCTCCGTGACACCCACCTCCCACGTGCCGGCTGACGTGGCCCCTCGGGATAGAGTCATCGCACCGGGTGAGTTTGCAATGCCTCGAGTTTGGTTTGTGACGCCAGCAATTGTGCTGGGAGCGGTTGGAAGCCACGAGGCGGATCGACGCACATGACAGCATCCCTGTGGAGGGCCCTTGGACGCCCGTGCAGACCAGGCGGTTGGAATTTACCCACGCGTTATTCAGAATCGGAATAGTTATTTGCACGGGGAGTAATACGATGAGCTGTAAAGCTCTCTTTTTTTCCCCCACAGATGTCCAGTTATGGGCACGGAGTAAGAACGTTGCAACAGCAATCGATACAAAATCGCGATAGTAGTGACAAGTCGACGAAAGGTAAACAAATCACCCCCAAAAAAACATACAGAGTGAAACTCGACCACCGTCCCCCATCCTACCATCTGCACGCCATATCGGGTGCACGCAGGGACCAAGCAAGGTATGCGGTGGCGATGAGCACGTGGCGATGAGCACGTGGCGATGAGCACGTGGCGATGAGCACGTGGCGATGAGCACGTGGCGATGAGCACGTGGCGATGAGCACGTGGCGATGAGCACGTGGCGATGAGCACGTGGCGATGAGCACGTGGCGATGAGCACGTGGCGATGCACACGTGGCGATGCACACGTGGCGATGCACACGTGGCGATGCACACGTGGCCTGCGCTCCAGCACTGTCGGAGGCGGCAGTGAGGGTTGGTGAATCGGCGCACGGATGGGACTGAGTGGAACTCCCTTGCCGTTTGAGGCGTCCAGGAGGAGGCGGTACATCAAAGCGGACTCGTCCTCCATCTGCGTATTCCACATGAGAATTGTAATCTTGCTTTAGACCGCAGCAGGAGGAATCCGATGAGCTATAAAGCTCTTCACAGGTGTCCGTTCTGGGGCTAGTCAGCAAGTCGCAACAGCAATAACGATAGCAGTGCAGAATAGAGACAATGGTGAGCACTTCACGAACTATAACTATATGCTTAGCTCTTTCGGTAAAGTCACGTAGAAGGGAAACAATAAAATAATAAAATATATATTAAACAATACAAATTCTCACGACGTTTCGACCATAACACAAACGGTCGTCATCAGGTGTGTCGGTTTGCATTAATTAATTTATTTTTAAACGGTGTCTTTATTTATTTATTAAAAAACGTCAGCGCCACGCGCAGCGATTTAGTAGTTTATTTAGAAGGACGAGTCCATCTATGTTCTGAAAAGAGGAGGGGGGAGACGAAAAATTAATGTATGCTGTCTGAAAGCCACTCTAAGCGTGAACAATCAATTAAGACCTGAAATGGTTAATCAAATCTTTCCAATGATTGCTAAGCGAGAATCCATCTTCTCGGTTGAAATTGTCTCTGTGCTTGTATATGTGGATAGCCTCATGAACGAATCTCTCATGGTAGCCAGATGGCTTACAAAGAACCTCTGTCTTGGAAAAGTCAATGTCATGTGAGCCTACTGAATTATAACAATGATCTGCCACGGCCGAGGTGTTGGTCCTACCGTGTTTAAGGTCTGCTTTGTGTTCACGAATGCGGTCCGAGACATGGCGTTTGGTTTCTCCAATGTAACTACTACTACAGAGGCAACTTAGTTTGTAGACACCAGGGTACTGTATGTCCGGAATCGCATCTTTTACAGACGGAACCAGATCACGGGTTTTATGTAATGTGTTGAAACAGACCTGGATCTTGTGTTTCTTCAAGATTTTGGAGATCTTTTTTTGTGATCCCCGCAATGTAGGGTAAAGTGATGGTTTTGAAAGGCTCCTCAAGAGGGTCCTTCTTCATGGTTCGAGTGATAGCTTTGCGGATTGTATAGTCGGAGTAACCATTAGCCTTAAGAGCTTGGTGTACGTGCTTGAGTTCACTGCCTATGTGTTCCTGGTCGGATATGCATTGGGCTCTATGATACAGAGTCTTGATGAGAGAGTTCTTCTGTGATGGATGGTGGTGGGAATCCGGTTTCAGATAAGCATCCGTATGGGTAGCTTTCCTGTAGACAGAGTGGCTCATTGAACCATCAGGTCTCTTTTTAATTAGGACATCCAAAAAAGGTAGCTTGCCATCTTTTTCGACTTCCATGGTAAATCCGATGGCTGGGTGTATGGAATTGATGTGGTCGAAGAATTGGTCTAGAGCAGGCCGGCCATGTGGCCAGATGACAAAAGTGTCATCCACGTACCTCTTCCATAAGGTTGGGCGCAGAGTGGCAGTCTGGATGGCGTCTGTCTCAAATTTCTCCATGAAAATGTTGGCTATAACCGGAGATAGGGGGGAGCCCATTGGGTTGCCCTCAGTTTGTTTGTAGAAAGTTCCATTCCAAGTGAAGTATGTATTGGTTAAACAGTGTCTCACCAGGGGGGGTACCTCAGTGTTTAGTCCTTGATGAACCAAGTCTTCAATGATTGCGATGGTGTCAGGTACAGGAACCTTGGTGAATAAGGAAACTACATCAAAACTGACAAGCAGGTCGTCTGGGGACAGGGAAATACCCCCTTGATTGTCGATACCAGGTGAGTAGAATTTTGTACCGCAGAGGTGGTTTTTCCAGTGAAAGGATGCAGGATTTCAGACAAAAAACGAGCCAGTTTGTAGGTGGGGGAGTTGATAGTAGAGACGATGGGACGAAGGGGTGTATCTACTTGATGTATTTTTGGTAAGCCGTATAATCTTGGTGGCCTGGCAGCAGAAGGTTTCAACGAAAACTGTTTAGAAACCATTGTTGGGGTTTGACAGCAGCACGACGATGATGGTGTTGATGGTGATGATGGTGGTGGTGGTGATGATGGTGGTGATGATGATGATGGTGGTGGTGATGATGATGGTGGTGGTGGTGATGATGGTGGTGGTGGTGATGGTAGTGGTGATGATGGTGGTGGTGGTGATGTTGATGATGATGATTATGGTGTTGATGGTGATGATGATGGTGGTGGTGATGATGGTGATGATGGTGATGGTGGTGGTGGTGATGATGGTGATGATGGCGGTGATGATGGTGGTGGTGATGATGATGATGGTGGTGGTGATGATGATGGTGGTGGTGATGATGATGGTGATGATGGTGGGGGGTGTTGTAACTCTTTGTGCATTGTCGAGGGGGGGGGTGCACTAAAGGCCACCAGGGGCCGCCTGTGGCCCCCGGGGCCTCGCGATGACGAACAGCGACCCCGAAAGAACGCCGCGAACGCGGAATGTTCATCGGGCGCGTAACGCCGCTGCGTGGCGAGCCACGGGACTCTGTCGCGCCACGCGAATCTTGGAGCCTTCTTCGAGTGCACGGCTCAAAATGCCCTCCCAATCTCTCTGCATCGCGAAATGTGGAACCCTTTACAGGCAGCAACAACAAAAACAACAACAACAACAACACACAATCTGGACAGGTGCCGAGCGAACCTGAGCGTCGACTCGGCATTAATTGAGTGCCTGGTGCGGTGTGTTCAACATCAGCGTTGGAGAGATAAAGACGGCCCGGCGTGGAGCAGGCCATACCACTGCTCCCGTCGTGTGCCGAGTGTCTGTGTGTGTGAGTGTCTGTTTGTCTGTGTGTGTGTGTGAGTGTTTGTGTGTGTGAGTGTGTGTGAGTGTCTGTGTGTGTGTGTGAGTGTCTGTGTGTGTGTCTGTGTGAGTGTGTGTTAGTGTCTGTGTGTGTGTGTGAGTATCTGTGACCGGGTCAAGGCCTATGATACCATCAGTAGGCCTGGGCTCTGGGTCGTTCTTCGTGCTTTTGGAGTCCCTGACCCTCTGCTCACGATCATTAAGTACCTTCATGATGGTGAGCGGGCCCGGGTAAAACTACGTGGCCGGGAGTCAGAGCCATTCCCTGTACACCTTGGGGTGCGACAGGGATGTCCTCTGGCTCCCACATTATTTAACATCTATTTTGACCACGTAGTTCGTGAAGCCTTCAAAAGCTGTATCGGGGGAATCTCCATATGGTACAGATATAATGGGAGGCTGATCGATGCCCGAGTGCGGTCAAGGGATGGCTCCCTATTGGTCAACCACGTCATGTATGCCGATGATTTGGTAATAGCCGCTCATTCAGAGGAGGAGTTGGAGACGCTGCTGCTGAGACTGGAGCGTGCCACTAAGAGGTGGGGCCTTACCATCAGCCCCACCAAAACTAAGCACCTGCCTGGGTATTTTGTACCATTGGACACTCCACCCCCACAACTCCCAATCGGTGATGGGCAGTTGTGGAGAGAGTGGAGAGTTTCCCACACCTGGGCAGTGTGCTTATGAGCGGCTCCAGTTTAACAGCAGAGGTCTCACTCCGAATCAATCGAGCGGCAATATCTTTTCATCGGTTGCGTAACGCTGTGTGGAAGCTACCTGGTCTGTCGCTCCGCACTAAGCTTCAAGTCTTCTCGGCCACGGTCATTCCCTCCCTTCTCTACGCTTGCGAAACGTGGACCCCCCTAATGGAACATCTTCGCCGGTTAGAAACATTTAGGCTGGCCTGCCTACGATCCATCCTGGGTTTAACCAGGCTGGATTGTGTGAGGAGCTCACAAATCCTTGGCTGGGTCATGCAGCCCGCATGCCCAGCCACCGCATGCCAAAACAGCTTCTGTTCGGCCGGATCGAGGGGGCTAAACGGGCGCGGCACGAGCTAGAGAAGATATGGAGTGATGTGGTACAGGAGGACGTGGAGCTGAGTGGACTTGCCGATGACTGGTACCAGCGGTGTCAAGATCGGCTTCTGTGGAGGAGGCTCGTTAAGGACGCTACTGGGCAGTTGGAGGCAGTCGCCCTCCAACAACAACGGAGGGCGGAGGAGCGACGCTCACAACAACGAGCGGAGCGCCGGGTGGCTAAAGCACAGCAGGTTGGCACAGTAGGGGGCACAGGCGGTGCATCAGCCAGTCATCTCAGTCAGTCGACCCGTGGCACCTGGGTCTGCCGCGTGACCTCCTGCCAGCGGGCGTTCGACACTTTACATGGCCTCAAGGTGCACATGGCCTGGCACAAGCGTCTTGGTGACGTCACCGACACTTAGTGGCGAATGGCGGTTGTTATTGTGTGTGTGAGTGTCTGTGTGTGCGTGTCTGTGTGTGTATGAGTGTGTGTGTGCGAGTGTCTGTGTGTGTGTGACTGTCTGTGTGTGCGTGTCTGTGTGTATGTGAGTGTCTTTCCGTGTGTTTGTGTGTCTGTGTGTGCGAGTGTAGCCGGATGCTCGTTCACTGAACTTGCCCCAACAGTCTGTTGTAGGTCGGTGTGTCTCTTTGTCATCACAGGGGCTATGCGGAGGGTCCCTGTGGGTTGTGTTGTGTGTCTGAGCTTGCACGCGAGACCACTCAAGACACCCTTTTCCTCACCCTAATGAGCTCGGTACCTTTGAAGTTGCGTTCAATTAATCGTGAGTGTGTGCGTGTCCGAGCCTGTGTATGTGTCTGTGTGTGTGTGTGTGTGCGAGTGTCGGTTCGGCAAAACAACCCCCTACCTCCTCGCGGTGCCCGACGGGCAACTCTGTCGTGGACAGTGCTGTGGGGAGAGGGCAAATTCCGATTGGCCCTCTCCCCTCATGGTGTCTGTGACCACCACAGTGGCTGAACGGGGGCTCTGGACGGGTGCGAGGGGCTGGTAACCCCTCCACCTTCAAAAAGTGACCACGAAACCACGACTTAAATATATAACTAATAAGCTTGTGCCGGAGGCCCCGGGGGGACAGGCGTCTATGACGTCTCCTGGCCAAACCCCAATTGGCGGAGCCAGGAGATTGAATCTCTACCCTCGGGGCTCCTCCAGAAACAACGAAAAGCTACTTAGAGTGACCACATGGAATGTTCGAACGCTCACTGCGGAGGAGAGGCTACCACTCCTCTGTCGGGAGCTGGACCGGTACCGCCAGGATCTCTGTGGCATTCATGAGGTCCGGTGGACCGGTTCTGGCTCCTGCCACCATGAGGGGTGGACAGTCCTCTACTCGGGGCAGCAGACTGCCAAACAACAGGGTGTGGCTCTTCTTTTGAACAAAAGAATGAAGGGTGCGTGGGAGCATGGCAGTGAGGTGTGGGAAGCTGTAAGCCCCAGGCTACTTTGAGTTCGCCTTCCCATCAACCGGAGGCGAGGAGTGGTGGTCGTGGTTACTTATGCCCCCACCGAAGACGAACATCCGTGGAGGGATGCAAGCAAAGCCGATGAGTCATATGCCTTCTATGACCTCCTATCACAGGTGCTGGCTAAAGTGGCCCCTCGGGATAGAATCATCTTGTTGGGTGCTTCAATGCCCGAGTTGGTCATGATGCTGGTGGCACTTGGTCTGGAGTGATTGGAGGCCATGGGTCAGATCAGCTCAATAACAACGGTAGGAGGCTGCTAGATTTTTGTGCAGCCCATGGGCTTGTAATTACCAACACGCTGTTCCGGCATCGGCGCATCCACACAACATCATGGATGCATGCCAGGTCCAAGCACGAACATCTGCTGGACTACATAGTGACGGACCAGCGGATGCGAGCCCATGTCCTTGACACCAGGACCTACCGTGGAGCTGATCTGCCCTCTGACCATTGACTAGTCATCTGTCAGATGCACCTGCCATTTTTCCACTCCGGTGGTGGGTGTACACCCAGGACCCCATTCCAACCTAAAGTGGCCTGGTCTCAGTTAGCTAATGAAAGTTCCAAGCGAGAATGTCAGCATCGCTTGTGGCTGGGGTTGGCATCGTCCCCCACTCCTCCTGCTGTCGAAGGTAAATGGGCGAGGTTTAGGACTGTGACTCATGTAGCTGCAATGGCTGCTTTGGGTACGCGGTCCAGACTTCCCCAGAGACCCTGGCTGACAGAGGAGGTGTTCAGGATAGTTGAGAAAAAGCGACACGCCCACTGTCATCGGCTACATAATCCCATGTCAGAGAATGAGGAGACTTACCGCAGCCTTCGCTCGGAGGTTCGGAGAGCCGTGAGGCGCTGCAAGGATGGGTGGTGGTCGCGGGTTTCTGAGGAGATGGAGTCTGCCTCAGTGGCCCGCGATCACAAATCTCTATTTAACTCCATCAAAAAAGTAACCTGCAGCGCCACACCTATGACCATCATTAGGGGAAAAAACGGTGTTCCAATCTCCGACCCCCAGGAACAGGTTTGCAAATTTGCTGACCATTTCTATGAGGTCCTGGGGGAGGGAAAACCCCTCAGCCAGGAAAACATCGTGACACATAGTGGGGATGACCCTGCTGAGGCTGCCGTGCCTCAAATATTGGTAGAAGTCACCCCCTTGTGAGTAGCTGGCTGAGGTGCCATTTGTTGAGGAAGTACTGAAGGCGATCCTTAGTCTGAGACCAGGAAAGGCACCGGGCAGAGATGATCTCCCAAGCGAAATGCTGAGGGAGGGTGGCGTTTGTGCACAGACTGCCCTATATGACATCATAACAACAGTCTCGACCACTGGACGGGTTCCGCAGGATTGGAAGAATGCCCTGGTGGTCCCCCTCTTTAAGAAGGGGGACCGCACAGACTTAACAACTACAGGGGCATCTCACGCCTCAGTGTGCCGAGAAAGGTCCTGGCAAGGATTATTCAACATCGCCTTGCCAGGCACGCTGAGGAGAGGCTTGCGGAGCCCCAATGCGGTTTCAGGAAAGGGCGGTACTGCACAGATGCCATATTTTCTGTCCGTCTGCTACAGCAGAGGTGTAGGGAATTCCAACAAGACCTACATCTCTGCTTTATTGACCTGGTCAAGGCCTATGATACCATCAGTAGGCCTGGGCTCTGGGTTGTTTCTTCGTGCTTTTGGAGTCCCTTACCCTTTGCTCACGATCATTAAGGACCTTCATGATGGTGAGCGGGCCCGGGTAAAACTAGGTGGCTGGAAATCAAAGCCATTCCCTGTACACCTTGGGGTGCGACAGGGATGTCCTCTGACCACGTAGTTCGTGAAGCCTTCAATAGCTGTACCGGGGGAATCTCCATTTGGTACAGATATAATGGGAGGCTGATCGATGCCCGGGTGCGGTCAAGCGATGGCTCCCTATTGCTCAACCACGTTATGTATGCCGATGATTTTGTAATAGCTGCTCATTCAGAGGAGGAGTTGGAGACACTGTTGCTGAGACTGGAGCGTGCCACTAAGAGATGGGGCCTTACCATCAGCCCCACCAAAACTAAGCACCTGCCTGGGTATTTTGTGCCATCGGACACTCCACCCCTACAACTCCCAATCGGTGATGGGGCAGTGGTGGAGAGAGTGGAGAGTTTCCCATACCTGGGCAGTGTGCTTATAACCGGGTCCAGTTTAACAGCAGAGGTCTCACTCCGAATCAGTCGAGCGGCAATATCGTTTAATCGGTTGCGTAACGCTGTGTGGAAACTACCTGGTCTGTCGCTCCGCGCTAAGCTTCAGGTCTTCTCGGCCATGGTCATTCCCTCCCTTCTCTACGCTTGCGAAACGTGGACCCCCCTAATGAAACATCTTCGCCGGTTAGAAACATTTAGGCTAGCCTGCCTACGATCCATCCTGGGTTTAACCAGGCTGGATTGTGTGAGGAGCTCACAAATCCTTGAAAGATCTGGGCAAGGTCCCATCGGTGAGCTCCTCCGGCAGGCAAGGCTTCGTTGGCTGGGTCATGTAGCCCGCATGCCCAGCCACCGCATGCCGAAACAGCTTTTGTTCGGCCGGATCGAGGGGGCTAAACGGGCGCGGCACGGGCTAGAGAAGAGATGGAGTGACGTGGTACAGGAGGACGTGGAGCTGAGTGGACTTGCCGATGACTGGTACCAGCGGTGTCAAGATCGGCCTCTGTGGAGGAGGCTCGTGAAGGACGCTACTGGGCAGTTGGAGGCAGTCGCCCTCCAACAACAACGGAGGGCGGAGGAGCGACGCTCACAACAACGAGCGGAACGCCGGGTGGATAAAGCACAGCAGGTTGGCACAGTAGGGGGCACAGGTGGTGCATCAGCCAGTCATCTCAGTCAGTCGACCCGTGGCACCTGGGTCTGCCCCGTGACCTCCTGCCAGCGGGCATTCGACACTTCACGTGGCCTCAAGGTGCACATGGCCTGGCACAAGTGTCGTGGTGACGTCACCGACACTTAGTGACGAATGGCGGTTGTTGTTGTGCGAGTGTCTCTGTGTGTGTCTGTGTGTGTGCGGTAGTGTAGCGGTTAGCGCGCTGCGCTATGAACCCGGCGACCCGAGTTCGATTCCCGCTCACGGCCAACACCAGTGACGATTTTCTGAACCGGTCCCGGGCCTTCCCTCGGTCGACTCAGCCTCAAATGAGTACCTGGTGAGGTGTGTAAACATTGCCACTAGGGAGACAAAGGCGGTCGAGCGTGGTGCTGGCCACCCACCCATCCCCTCATGTACCGTTCCGGCCTTCATAGGTGCTAGCTAACAACACTTGCCCCGACAGTCTGTTAAGGCTATATGGGGTATCTTTGTTATCTTTGTTATCTTTGTTATCTTTGTCTGTCTGAGTGTGTGTGTGAGTGTGAGTGTCTGTGTGTGTGTGTGAGTGTCTGTGTGTGTGTGTGTGAGTGTCTGTGTGTGTGTGTGTGTGAGTGTCTGTGTGTGTGTGAGTGTCTGTGTGTGTGTGAGTGTCTGTGTGTGTGTGAGTGTCTGTGTGTGTGTGAGTGTAAGTGTCTGTGTGAGTGTAAGTGTCTGTGTGAGTGTAAGTGTCTGTGTGAGTGTCTGTGTGTGAGTGTGTGAGGGAGTGTGTGAGAGTGTATGTGTGTGTGAGTCTTTCTTCTCTGTGCGTGCGAGTCTCTGTGCGTGCGAGTCTCTGTGCGCAACGAACCCGGCGACCCGAGTTCGATTCCCGCTCACGGCCACCACCAGTGACGATTATCTGAACTGGGCATCCCCTAGATGGACTCAGCCTCAAATGGCTACCTGGTACGCTGAACTTCTTTCGCACCGTACGTAGCCAACCGCGCTAACCGGAGGTGCGGGGGAAGGACAACAAACCAAACACGCAAAAAAGCACTTCTAAAGAGATGAGTTTGATGACGATTGAAGAGTGCATCCACAGCTGCCGCAGCGGCTTCCTAATATCGGAAGGGGGAAGGCAAGAGCGTTCCAGACGGCCGCGTCGCGCATCTGAAAGCGTTCGATGGCTCGACAGGCCCCGTCGCAGGCAGCGGTAAACTCGCTGCGCGGCACTTGCCCCGAACACATTTAAAAAAAAAAGTCTGTTTCGGAATATCCGGGCGGGATCATTGTCCTCTGGTGCGGGCGAGCGAGGCTCAGGAATGTCTTTTAATTAATCCGTGCAGCGTAGGTAAGACACATTCGGACGTGCGTGTTACGTACGCGCGCGTTTGTGTGTGTGTGTAGCCTAAGTGGGGAGCGGTAGTGTAGCGGTTAGCGCTACGCTGCGCTATGAACCTGGCGACTCGGGTTCGATTCCCGCTCACGGCCAACACCAGTGACGATTATCTAAACCGGTCCCGGGCCCTCCCCTAGGTCGACTCAGCCTCAAATGAGTACCTGGTGCGGTGTGTAAATATTGCCACTAAGGAGACAAAGGCGGTCGGGCGTGGTGCTGGCCACCCCACCCCCTTGTGTACCGATCCGGCCTTCATAGGTGCTCGCTAACAGCACTTGCCCCTATAGTCTGTTAAGGCTATACGGGGGATCTTTGTCTTTGTAGCCTAAGTGGGCTGTTTATAGGAGACTCTCACAGATATGCGGTGCACTCCAATTGATGTGTTCATTTTTTTCTCTCTCTCTCTGTGTGTGTGTGTTTCCTACGCAGACGTCTTAATTGGTCTCAACCTCGCTAAAGATGTTTCGAGATAAAAGGCAGAAAAAGCACGAGGTGGTTTTTTGTTGTTGTCCGATTTATTTTCCCCTGCGCGACACTTGTACACACACTCACACGTACACACACTCACCCACACAGACGCACACACACACTCACACGTACACACACACACCCACACAGACGTACACACACACTCACACGTACACACACACACTCACACGTACACACTCACACGTACACACAGACGTACACACACTCACACGGACACACACAGAGACGTACACACACACACAGACGTTGACACACTCACACGTACACACACCGATCTGTATATATTCCCTAGGGCTGTGCGTAATTGCCAATTTTCCTGACACCGCACCACGTGGACGACTTCCCAGCTGACGCGCGCAATGGACGCGAACAGCACGAACGGGTGAGTGGTGATTGGTGTACCTAGCCTGGCACGCGAACAGCACGAACGGGTGAGTGGTGATGGGTGCACCTAGCCTGGCACGCGAACAGCACGAACGGGTGAGTGGTGATGGGTGCACCTAGCCTGGCACGCGGTTAGGGGCCAGTTCGCGTGTTGGTTTCGTGAACAGCTACCTAGCAGGTAGCTACCTAGCAGGTAGCTACACGGTAGCTATCAACCATAACGGGTTAGCTTGCTGGGTAGCTTCCCCGTTTCACGACAGGCGCCAATGAACACTTTTCACACGGCCCAATTCGTTGTAAGCAGCGTTTGCAACGATCAGCGAACTCGCCCCATACCTGAGTTCGATCCCCGGTCGCGGCTAGCAACGGTGGTGGTGGTGGCGAGCTGGTCACTCGACCAGCCGGCATGGTGAAGTATGGTCAAACGACCCCCTCCATGACCGACACGCCGTGGTAGTGGGGGGCGGGGTGGCTTCATCCAGCAGTGGACTGAGAAAGGACTGCTAGTGAGCTATGTTTAAATATGTAGAATGTTTAAATATGTAGAATATTTAAATATGTAGAATGTATATTCTGTGGTTCTTCACGTCGTGACTTTACCGAAAGAACCAAAGAGTTTGGATTCCTGCAGTCACGAAAGCTTAAAATCAAGATTATAAAGAATGTCATTTGCATTTTCATCATCACAGTGGCTAGGAGATGTTAACTACCTCGCCTGGTATACAGGAGGTCGTGGGTTCGAACCCGACCCTGATGCCTGCTGCTGCTGTATATTTGCGGTTTGCGTGTCTCGCTCTCATCATCATCACAGTGGCTAGGATATGTTAACTACCTCGCCTGGTATACAGGAGGTCGTGGGTTCGAACCCGACCCTGATGCCTGCTGCTGCTGTATATTTGGGGTTTGCGTGTCTCGCTCTCATCATCATCACAGTGGCTAAGAGATGTTAACTACCTCGCTTGGTATACAGGAGGTCGTGGGTTCGATCCCGACCCTGATGCCTGCTGCTGCTGCTGTATATTTGGAGTTTGCGTGTCTCTCTCTCTCTCTCCGTGTTCGCGTGAATTTGTCTCCGGGTCCTCCGGTATTTCCCCTCCACGTTTGGCATCAGCATCACCACCACGCGTGTTAGAGTATTTGGCTGCTTTAAATGTCCACGTGATGACGATGATCACGAGAAGCCACTTTCGTTGAGCCATCATTTGCGGCCAGGTCGCGTCTGAGCAAGAGCTATACAGGTGAGTGGGCCTTACCTGGTAACATGAAAAATACATATGGTGCAGTTTATGAGTCAGCGGTGTCCCCTCTCTTCTACGAGAGCGAGCTAGTACAGCACGGCACATTACACATTTTAAATTACTACGATTATCCTTTGGTTATTTGGGTAAAGTCACGTAGAAAGAGAAAATATTTACCGAAAGAACCAAAGAGTAACTCCTGCAGTCACGAAAGCTCCAAATCAAGTTTTTATTTTTATTTTTTTACCCACGATTATCTAAAGACGAAACCCGGGCAGCGTGGAAGAGTAGGCCAAAGCACCCTCCATCTCGTGGGGTGCCCTCTCGGCCGCGATATGCTCACCGTAACAACACAGGAGTAACCGAAACCGCGCGGTCATCACAGCGGCTAGGAGATGTTAACTACCTCGCCTGGTGTACAGGAGGTCGTGGGTTCGAACCCGACCCTGACGCCTGCTGCTGTATATTTGGAGTTTGCGTGTCTCTCTTTCTCTCATCATCATCACGGTGGCTAGGAGATGTTAACTACCTCGCCAGGTATACAGGATGTCGTGGGTTCGATCCCGACCCTGACGCCTGCTGCTGTATATTTGGAGTTTGCGTGTCTCTCTCTCTCTCATCATCATCACGGTGGCTAGGAGATGTTAACTACCTCGCCTGGTACACAGGAGGTCGTGGGTTCGAACCCGACCCTGACGCCTGCTGCTGTATATTTGGAGTTTGCGTGTCTCTCTCTCTCTCATCATCATCACGGTGGCTAGGAGATGTTAACTACCTCGCCTGGTATACAGGAGGTCGTGGGTTCGAACCCGACCCTGGCGCCTGCTGCTGTATATTTGGAGTTTGAGTGTCTCTCTCTCTCATCATCATCACGGTGGCTAGGAGATGTTAACTACCTCGCCTGGTATACAGGAGGTCGTGGGTTCGAACCCGACCCTGACGCCTGCTGCTGTATATTTGGAGTCTGCGTGTCTCTCTCTTTCTCATCATCATCACTGTGGCTAGGAGATGTTAACTACCTCGTCTAATCCATACGCACGTACAACGTCGGGCCTAACGTTTCTAACCACGCACCAACTTTCACCCAACTGCACCTCGACCCCCTCCCCAGCCCCGGTAGTGTTGAGAGCTAACCTCTCACCTGGGTTCGCACCCTGACCCAGGTCGGCTGGCAGCTCGTGGTATCTCCGGGGCACGAGTCGCTCCCGGCGCCTCCTGGCCGTGGTGTGGGCTCTGTCTCTTCTCGTGCCCTCAACAGCAACAACATCATCAGCAGCATCATCATCAGCAGCGTCGTCATCAGCCTCTTCCCAGCAACATCAGCAGCAGGCGCGCCTACTCGGCCCTCTCGTCGCGGCCCGCTCCGCCAGCAATGCCGGTGAGCCACGCGTACGGGTTCGAGTCCTAGGCCGGGCCTAAGGTTGGCAATGTAATTGTTGATTTGTGTGTGTGTATGTAGAGCGAGCGAGAGAGCGAGCGAGAGAGAACGCCTTCGTTTTAGTGGCACAGCTCACAAGAGCGGTGGACACGGAGCGATGCGGTAGAGAGAAGGGCAGCCGTGCTACGAGGTGGTGAGGGGTCACGGGAGGTCAAGGGAGGGGCTACAGGGGGGAGTGGAGGGGCGAGGGGAGGGCGATGGGGAAGAGGAGGTGAGGATTTA
The DNA here is from genome assembly GCF_048934315.1 of Petromyzon marinus. NCBI lineage: Eukaryota > Metazoa > Chordata > Hyperoartia > Petromyzontiformes > Petromyzontidae > Petromyzon > Petromyzon marinus. The sequence continues at coordinate 9,304,601 of NC_133722.1, forward strand.
AGAGAGGAACGGAGGGAGGTTGAGGAGGGGAGGGTGCCTTGATCCACAGGGGAAGTTTAAAATGTTCAGACCATAGCAGAAGGAGCGACAAGGCTGTTTGCGGGGCGCGGCTCAGTGCTGGGCTTGTCCACGTTACCATGTCCGAGGATGAGAGCGGGACTGACTCTCGAAAGGTAACAGAACTAAGGTTCATTTAAAGATCAGTCGACCAACACTTCCATGGCTTTACATTTGAAGCGTCCGGTTGTCAAGATGTGGGGTGGTGCGTGGTGGTGCGTGGGTAGTTAGTGGTGACGAGAGCGGTGTTGGTGGTGCTTGTGGTGGTGGGTAGTTAGTGGTGGTGGGAGTGGTGAGTGGTGCGTGGTGGTGGTGGTGGGTAGTTAGTGGTGGTGGTGCGTGGTGGTGCGTGGGTAGTGGTGGTGAGAGCGGTGGTGGTGGTGCGTGGTGGTGGTGCGTGGGTAGTTAGTGGTGGTGAGAGCGGTGGTGCGTGGTGGTGGTGGTGGTGGGTAGTTAGTGGTGGTGAGAGTGGTGGTGCGTGGTAGTGATGGGTAGTTAGTGGTGGTGAGAGCGGTGGTGGTGGTGCGTGGTGGTGGTGGTGGTGCGTGGGTAGTGAGTGGTGGTGGTGGTGCGTGGTGGTGGTGGTGGTGGTGGGTAGTTAGTGGTGGTGAGAGTGGTGGTGGTGGTGCGTGGTGGTGGGTAGTTAGTGGTGGTGAGAGTGGTGGTGGTGGGTAGTTAGTGGTGGTGAGAGTGGTGGTGGTGTGTGGTAGTGGGTAGTTAGTGGTGGTGGTGCGTGGTGGTGGTGGTGGTGGGTAGTTAGTGGTGTTGAGAGTGGTGGTGGTGGTGGTGAGAGTGGTGGTGGTGGTGGTGGTGAGAGTGGTGGTGATGCGTGGTGGTGGGTAGTTAGTGGTGGTGAGAGTGGTGGTGGTGTGTGGTAGTGGGCAGTTAGTGGTGCGTGGTGGTGGTGGTGGTGGGTAGTTAGTGGTGTTGAGAGTGGTGGTGGTGGTGGTGGTGAGAGTGGTGGTGGTGGTGGTGAGAGTGGTGGTGGTGCGTGGTGGTGGGTAGTTAGTGGTGGTGAGAGTGGTGGTGGTGGTGAGAGTGGTGGTGGGTAGTTAGTGGTGGTGAGAGTGGTGGTGGTGGTGGTGAGAGTGGTGGTGGTGCGTGGTGGTGGTGCGTGGTGGTGGTGGTGGTGAGAGTGGTGGTGGTGCGTGGTGGTGGTGGGTAGTTAGTGGTGGTGAGAGTGGTGGTGGTGGTGGTGGTGAGAGTGGTGGTGGTGCGTGGTGGTGGTGGTGGGTAGTTAGTGGTGGTGAGAGTGGTGGTGGTGGTGGTGGGTAGTTAGTGATGGTGAGAGTGGTGGTGGTGGTGGTGGGTAGTTAGTGGTGGTGAGAGTGGTGGTGGTGGTGGTGGTGGTGAGAGTGGTGGTGGTGGTGGTGGGTAGTTAGTGGTGGTGAGAGTGGTGGTGGTGGTGGGTAGTTAGTGGTGGTGAGAGTGGTGGTGGGTAGTTAGTGGTGGTGGTGAGAGTGGTGGTGGTGGGTAGTTAGTGGTGGTGAGAGTGGTGGTGGTGGTGGTGAGAGTGGTGGTGGTGGGTAGTTAGTGGTGGTGAGAGTGGTGGTGGTGGTGGTGGTGAGAGTGGTGGTGGGTAGTTAGTGGTGGTGAGAGTGGTGGTGTGTGGTGGTGGGTAGTTAGTGGTGGTGAGAGTGGTGGTGGTGGTGGTGCGTGGTGGTGGTGGGTAGTTAGTGATGGTGAGAGTGGTGGTGGTGGTGGTGGTGGGTAGTTAGTGGTGGTGAGAGTGGTGGTGGTGGTGGTGGTGGTGGTGGTGAGAGTGGTGGTGGTGGTGGTGGGTAGTTAGTGGTGGTGAGAGTGGTGGTGGTGGTGGGTAGTTAGTGGTGGTGAGAGTGGTGGTGGGTAGTTAGTGGTGGTGGTGAGAGTGGTGGTGGTGGGTAGTTAGTGGTGGTGAGAGTGGTGGTGGTGGTGGTGAGAGTGGTGGTGGTGGGTAGTTAGTGGTGGTGAGAGTGGTGGTGGTGGTGGTGAGAGTGGTGGTGGGTAGTTAGTGGTGGTGAGAGTGGTGGTGTGTGGTGGTGGGTAGTTAGTGGTGGTGAGAGTGGTGGTGGTGGTGGTGCGTGGTGGTGGTGGGTAGTTAGTGGTGGTGAGAGTGGTGGTGGTGGTGGTGGTGCGTGGTGGTGGTGGGTAGTTGTTGGTGGTGAGAGTGGTGGTGGTGAGAGTGGTGGTGGTGGTGGTGGTGAGAGTGGTGGTGGTGGTGCGTGGTGGTGGTGGGTAGTTGTTGGTGGTGAGAGTGGTGGTGGTGAGAGTGGTGGTGGTGAGAGTGGTGGTGGTGGTGGTGAGAGTGGTGGTGGTGGGTAGTTGGTGTTGGTGAGTGTGGTGGTGGTGAGAGTGGTGGTGTAGCGGTTAGCGCTCCGCTGCGCAACGAACCCAGCGACACGGCCAACACCGGTGACGATTACCTGAACCGTTCCTGGGCCTCCCCTAGGTCGACTCAGCCTCAAAACGAGTACCTGGTGCAATGTGTAAACATCGCCACCGGGGAGACAAAGGCGGCAGGGCGTGTTGCTGGCCACCCACCCCCTCGTGTGCCGTTCCGGCCTTCATAGGTGCTCGCGAACAGCACTTGCCCCAACAGTCTGTTACAGGCTATACGGTGATCTTTGTCTTTGGGTGGGTGGGTGTTGGGGGTGGGCGGGTCGGAGAGTGGGTGTGGGTGAGTGGGTGGATGAGTGAGTGGGTGAGTGGGCGGATGAGTGGGTGGGTGGATGAGTGAGCGAGTGGGTGGGTGGATGAGCGAGTGGGTGGGTGGATGAGCGAGTGGGTGGATGAGTGGGTGCGTGGAGGAGCGAGTGGGTGGATGAGCGAGTGGGTGGGTGGATGAGCGAGCGGGTGGGTGGATGAGCGAGCGGGTGGGTGGATGAGTGAGCGTGTGGGTGAACCTGTGCCTCTTGCCCACAGGTTTGGACATCAACCCCGAGTGGTATTTCGGGCGGGGCGTGAGACCCATCGGGCGCTTCGGTAGGCGAACCGCCCCCCAACTCGGAGTCCTTGGGGGTCTGCGAGGACTCGGGGGGCCTGAAGGGCGACTCGCGGCGGGGGGCTCCAGCCCACGGACCCCGCTGGGGGTGCTGCTTGCCCCGGCCCTGCGGCGCCTCGACCTGGGATCGAACCCCGGCGGACGGGGTCGAAGGGAGGTCGCTGGGTACGATGGGTAGGGAAGAGAGGCGAGGCCGGGTTCGACTCCCGACCCACGTGGATGGGCAGTGGGACCGTGGTGGGGGTGGTGGGGGGGAAGGCAATGCGCGAGTAGAGCCGTCCCTAGGGTTTCACGTCGAATCGGGGCGACAGCCCCGTGCCCCGCGCTTTAGGGGGGGGGGGGCGCTTTGACGTCGCGGTGTGGGATGTACTACTTCCGGTTTAGTTGGAAGGCGTTGGGGGGGGGGGGGGGGCGGGGCACGCGGTGCGATTTTCCCCGTGCCGCGCACCCCCCCTACAGACGGTCCTGAACACCTGTACACAGGTGTGCATGTGTACACAGGTGTGCATGTGTACACAGGTGTGCATGTGTACACAGGTGTGCATGTGTACACAGGTGTGCATGTGTACACAGGTGTGCATGTGTACACAGGTGTGCATGTGTACACAGGTGTGCATGTGTACACAGGTGTGCATGTGTATACAGTGAGGGAAAAAAGTATTTGATCCCCTGCTGATTTTGTACGTTTGCCCACTGACGAAGAAATTATCAGTCTATAATTTTAATGGTAGGTTTATTTGAACAGTGAGAGACAGAATAACAACAACAAAAATCCAGAAAAACGCATGTCAGAAATTTTATAAATTGATTTGCATTTGAATGAGGGAAATAAGTATTTGACCCCTCTGCAAAACATGACTTAGTACTTGGTGGCAAAACCCTTGTTGGCAATCACAGAGGTCAGACGTTTCTTGTAGTTGGCCACCAGGTTTGCACACATCTCAGGAGGGATTTTGTCCCACTCCTCTTTGCAGATCTTCTCCAAGTCATTAAGATTTCGAGGCTGACGTTTGGCAACTCGAACCTTCAGCTCCCTCCACAGATTTTCTATGGGATTAAGGTCTGGAGACTGGCTAGGCCACTCCAGGACCTTAATGTGCTTCTTCTTGAGCCACTCCTTTGTTGCCTTGGTCGTGTGTTTTGGGTCATTGTCATGCTGGAATATCCATCCACGACCCATTTTCAATGCCCTGGCTGAGGGAAGGAGGTTCTCACCCAAGATTTGACGGTACATGGCCCCGTCCATTGTCACTTTGATGCGGTGAAGTTGTCCTGTCCCCTTAGCAGAAAAACACCCCCAAAGCATGTTTCCACCTCCATGTTTGACGGTGGGGATGGTGTTCTTGGGGTCATAGGCAGCATTTCTCCTCCTCCTGCAAACACGGCGAGTTGAGTTGATGCCAAAGAGCTCCATTTTGGTCTCATCTGACCACAACACTTTCACCCAGTTGTCCTCTGAATCATTCAAATGTTCATTGGCAAACTTCAGACGGGCATGTATATGTGCTTTCTTGAGCAGGGGGACCTTGCGGGCGCTGCAGGATTTCAGTCCTTCACGGCGTAGTGTGTTACCAATTGTTTTCTTGGTGACTATGGTCCCAGCTGCCTTGAGATCATTGACAAGATCCTCCTGTGTAGTTCTGGGCTGATTCCTCACCGTTCTCATGATCATTGCAACTCCACGACGTGAGATCTTGCATGGAGCCCCAGGCCGAGGGAGATTGACAGTTCTTTTGTGTTTCTTCCATTTGCGAATAATTGCACCAACTGTTGTCACCTTCTCACTAAGCTGCTTGGCAATGGTCTTGTAGCCCATTCCAGCCTTGTGTAGGTCTACAATCTTGTCCCTGACATCCTTGGAGAGCTCTTTGGTCTTGGCCATGGTGGAGAGTTTGGAATCTGATTGATTTATTGCTTCTGTGGACAGGTGTCTTTTATACAGGTAACAAGTTGAGATTAGGAGCACTCCCTTTAAGAGTGTGCTCCTAATCTCAGCTCGTTACCTGTATAAAAGACACCTGGGAGCCAGAAATCTTTCTGATTGAGAGGGGGTCAAATTCTTATTTCCCTCATTAAAATGCAAATAAATTTATAACATTTTTGACATGCGTTTTTCTGTATTTTGTTGTTGTTATTCTGCCTCTCACTGTTCAAATAAACCTACCATTAAAATGATAGACTGATCATTTCTTTGTCAGTGGGCAAACGTACAAAATCAGCAGGGGATCAAATACTTTTTTCCCTCACTGTAGGTGTACACATACACACCTGTACAGGTACATTTATACACATGTAAACAGGTACACCTGGACACATGTAAACAGGTACGCATGTGTCAAGGTACGCTGGGGCGGGGATGGCAGGGGTCTGTGATGTTGCTTCGTGCTATCACTATATATCTAAATTCATTCATTACTATTGTTTAGCCAGGAATACATCACCCAAGTCTCGAGACTCATCGTCAAAAGGTTCCTTACCGAGTGGTCACTCACAATCGGCATTGGGGTATGGGGGCAGTGGGGCTGCTCCTCTTCGAGGGCACGTCACGGGGTCTTTAACGTGCAACGACCGTGATGGCTGCGCCGCGTGAGAATCACCCCTGGCTGTTGTCGGAATCGGAGCACTTGTTGAACCTGCAGGAGGAATCCGATGAGCTACGAAGCTCTTGTTGTCGTCACGGATGTCCAGTTGGGGGCGGCTAAGAACGTTTGCCGACAATAAACAGTTACAACGACAACAACAACAAATCGATAGGAGCGCAAAGTAACAGGACGGGTAAAACAGAACACCCAAACCCATACGAGTGACACTAAACAAGCCGAATCCTATCGGATATATTATTATGAGCCAATGTACTGAACCGTTCGTAATGAAGGTGGTTCTCTTTGGTCTGCTTAGAACGCGTCAATGTATAAACGCGTCGCTAACCGAACACCGCCCCGACCACAGCCCAACCGGTCAGGGGTTGTCACGGAAGCAAAGCGTGCCCATGAGTGACTACTTCAGCTCACACCGGTTGTGCGTTTGGGAGAGTAAAGCGACAACGTTTACAATTCGAGTAGCCCGACGCTTCGCCGGTGATTACAACAACCACAATAACCGCCAGCTTCGTCGGGCGATTTGGCAGAATTGTGATGAAGTCTACCCGCTCGCCGGTCTTAGATAGAGGGGTAATTAAAGGTGGTGTCACCAATGTGAGTCTGTCAGGTGCGAAGACCATCATACGGGGTTAATGTAGTCATATAAAGTACAATGCAGGGACGCCTCTACTTACGAACGGGTTAGGTTCCAGAGGTACCGTTCTGAAGTCGATTTGTTCGTAAGTTCAACTTTTCTCCTGTCGATTCCAAACACGGTGTACGGCGTGTGCACTAAACACGGGGAATGGCTTTAAAGTTTTTTTAATCTCCTGCAGATGAAGATGCCACTGGTTCTTCACGTTCTGTAGATGTAGATGCCACTGATTCTTCACGTTCTGCAGATGTAGATGCCACTGGTCCTTCACGTTCTGCAGATGAAGATGTCACTGGTTCTTCACGTTCTGCAGATGTAGATGTCACTAGTTCTTCACGTTCTGCAGATCTAGGTGCCACTGGTTCTTCACGTTCTGCAGATATAGATGCCACTGGTTCTTCACGTTCTGCAGATGTAGATGTCACTGGTTCTTCACGTTCTATAGATGTAGATGCCACTGGTTCTTCACGTTCTGCAGATGTAGATGCCACTGGTTCCTCACTTTCTGCAGATGTAGATGCCACTGGTTCTTCACGTTCTGCAGATGTAGATGCCACTGGTTCTTCACGTTCTGTAGATGTAGATGCCACTGGTTCTTCACGTTCTGCAGATGTAGATGTCACTGGTTCTTCACGTTCTGCAGATGTAGATGCCACTGGTTCTTCACGTTCTGCAGATGTAGATGTCACTGGTTCTTCACGTTCTGCAGATGTAGATGCCACTGGTTCTTCACGTTCTGTAGATGTAGATGCCACTGGTTCTTCACGTTCTGCAGATGTAGGTGCCACCACCACCACCACCATCTATTGCACGGCGGTTGAACTTACGACTTTCGGTCTGAACATACGGATGGGTTTGTTCGTATCTCTGAAATTTCGTAAGTCCCTGTAGACCAGGTGTATCTCGTAATATGCAGTACAGATGGGTCTCCTTGTGTGGTTTCGTTTTGTGTGCCCTGGTTTTTTTAACGCATCTACTCCTACCGCCGACGGGAACGTGTGCTCTCTACAACGTCAGATACAGAGATTGAAAGAATCGACTCCTGCCACCGCCTCCACGACCCTCAGCCGAGCACGTGGTGGCCACGGTGCACGTGATGGTCACCACGGTGCACGTGATGGTCACCACGGTGCACGTGGTAACCACACGGTGCACGTGATAGTCACCACGGTGCACGTGATAGTCACCACGGTGCACGTGATGGTTACCACGGTGCACGTGGTGGTTACCACGGTGCACGTGATGGTCACCACGGTGCACGTGGTGGTTACCACGGTGCACGTGATGGTCACCACGGTGCACGTGGTGGTTACCACGGTGCACGTGGTGGTTACCACGGTGTACGTGGTGGCCACGCAGCACGTGATGGTCACCACGGTGCACGTGATGGTCACCACGGTGCACGTGATGGTTACCATGGTGCACGTGATGGTTACCACGGTGCACGTGATGGTCACCACGGTGCACGTGGTAACCACACGGTGCACGTGGCTTCCACGTGGCACGTGCTGGCCACGCAGCACATGATGGTAACCACACGTTGCACGTGGTAACCACCACGTGCACGTTGCACGTGGTGGTCACGCCGCATATGGTGGCTACGCCGCACGTGGCTGCCAGCGTTCCAGCACTGTGAAGGCAGCAGTGAAGTTTGGTGGATCACACAGAGATGGTGGGGTGTAAAACTCGCTTCCTTCCCCGTGCGCGTTGTGACGTAGGCAAAAGAGGACGCGCAATATAACTTGCGCAGGAGCGACAAACGTTGGCCGAGCGCTAGAGATGTGGTCAGCTGAGAGGAGAGAGAGACACACACACAGATTAGAGACAGAAACAGGCACAGATAAGACACACACACACACAGAAACAGGCAAAGATCAGATACACACAGAAACAGGCATAGATAAGAGACACAGAAACAGGCACAGATCAGACACACACAGAAACAGGCAAAGATTAGAGACACACACAGACACAGATCAGAGACACACACACAGAAACAGGCACAAATCAGAGACACACACAGATCAGAGACACACACACAGAGATCAGAGACACACACACACAGAAACAGGCACAGATAAGAGACACACACACAGATAAGAGACACACACAGACACAGATCAGAGACACACACAGACACAGATCAGAGAGACACAGAAACAGGCAGAGAGACACGAGAGATGATCCGGATGTTAACCGCCACGTCACTTTCAGGACGATCTCAAGTTGGAGCTCGTGTTTCCGTGCACCCGTCCGTGTGTCGTGGGGGCAAGTGCTGTAAGCGAGTCGCAGCGCCTACGAAGGCCGGCACGGCACACGAGGGGGTGCGTGGCACGGCACCCACGCCCGGCCGCCTTTGTCTCCCGAAGCGGCAATGTTTGACACACCGCACGTGTTGAGGCCGAGTCGACCAACAAAGACAAAGATCCCCCGTGTAGCCTGCAACAAACTGTAGGGGCAAGTGCTGTTAGTCGACCAACAGACACACGCACACCCATCCGCACAAAGACACGACAACAACAACAACTACTGCCGGTGGCCTCTTAGTCGTCCTTGGGGTCTTTGAGCCTTTGCTTGGTGTTGCTTCAACCACAATGGACCGTCCCCCTCGCCCCCCCCACCCCACTCGCCCCCCCCACCCCACTCGCCCCCCCCACTCGCCCCCCCCCACTCGCCCCCCCCCACTCGCCCCCCCCCACTCGCCCCCCGTGCTTCGCGCTATGGCACTCGAACTCTATTCGGCCTCTCAATAAACGCAGCGCGTCGCGTTCATCGACATCTGTCTGTCTGTGTGTGTCTGTCTGTGTCTGTCTGTGTGTGTGTGTCCGTGTGTGTCTGTCCGTGTGTGTCTGTCCGTGTGTGTCTGTCTGTGTGTGTCTGTCTGTGTGTGTCTGTCTGTGTCTGTCTGTGTGTGTCTGTCTGTGTCTGTCTGTGTGTGTCCGTGTGTGTCTGTCCGTGTGTGTCTGTCTGTGTGTGTCTGTCTGTGTGTGTCTGTCCGTGTGTGTCTGTCCGTGTGTGTCTGTCTGTGTGTGTCTGTCCGTGTGTGTCTGTCTGTGTGTGTCTGTCTGTGTGTGTCTGTCTGTGTGTGTCTGTCTGTGTGTGTCTGTGTCTGTCTGTGTGTGTCTGTCTGTGTGTGTCTGTCTGTGTCTGTCTGTGTGTGTCTGTCTGTGTGTGTCTGTCTGTGCGTGTCTGTGTCTGTCTGTGTGTGTCTGTCTGTGTGTGTCTGTCTGTCTGTGTCTGTCCGTGTGTGTATGTCTGTGTGTGTCTGTCCGTGTGTGTCTGTCTGTGTGTCTGTCTGTGTGTGTCTGTCTGTGTGTGTCTGTGTGTGTCTGTGTGTGTCTGTGGAGTATCTGTCCGTGTGTGTCTGTCCGTGTGTGTCTGTCTGTATGTGTCTGTCTGTGTCTGTCTGTCCGTGTGTGTCTGTCTGTGTGTGTCTGTCCGTGTGTGTCTGTCTGTGTGTGTCTGTCTGTGTGTGTCTGTCTGTGTGTGTCTGTGTGTGTCTGTGTCTGTCTGTGTGTGTCTGTCTGTGTGTGTCTGTCTGTCTGTGTCTGTCCGTGTGTGTCTGTCCGTGTGTGTCTGTCTGTGTGTGTCTGTCTGTGTGTGTCTGTGTGTGTCTGTGTCTGTCTGTGTGTGTCTGTGGAGTATCTGTCCGTGTGTGTCTGTCTGTGTGTGTCTGTCCGTGTGTGTCTGTCCGTGTGTGTCTGTCTGTGTGTGTCTGTGGAGTGTCTGTCCGTGTGTGTCTGTCTGTGTGTGTCTGTCTGTGTGTGTCTGTCCGTGTGTGTCTGTCCGTGTGTGTCTGTCTGTGTGTGTCTGTGGAGTGTCTGTCCGTGTGTGTCTGTGTGTGTCTGTCTGTGTGTGTCTGTCTGTGTGTGTCTGTCCGTGTGTGTCTGTCCGTGTGTGTCTGTCCGTGTGTGTCTGTCTGTGTCTGTGTGTGTGTGTCTGTGGAGTGTCTGTCCGTGTGTGTCTGTCTGTGTGTGTCTGTCTGTGTGTGTCTGTCCGTGTGTGTCTGTCCGTGTGTGTCTGTCCGTGTGTGTCTGTCTGTGTGTGTCTGTCTGTGTGTGTCTGTGGAGTGTCTGTCCGTGTGTGTCTGTCTGTGTGTGTCTGTCTGTGTGTGTCTGTCTGTGTCTGTCTGTGTGTGTGTGTCTGTGTCTGTCTGTGTGTGTGTGTCCGTGTGTGTCTGTCCGTGTGTGTCTGTCCGTGTGTGTCTGTCCGTGTGTGTCTGTCCGTGTGTGTCTGTCTGTGTGTGTCTGTCTGTGTGTGTCTGTCTGTGTGTGTCTGTCTGTGTGTGTCTGTGTCTGTCTGTGTGTGTCTGTCTGTGTGTGTCTGTCTGTGTCTGTCTGTGTGTGTCTGTCTGTGTGTGTCTGTCTGTGCGTGTCTGTGTCTGTCTGTGTGTGTCTGTCTGTGTGTGTCTGTCTGTCTGTGTCTGTCCGTGTGTGTCTGTCTGTGTGTGTCTGTCCGTGTGTGTCTGTCTGTGTGTCTGTCTGTGTGTGTCTGTCTGTGTGTGTCTGTGTGTGTCTGTGGAGTATCTGTCCGTGTGTGTCTGTCCGTGTGTGTCTGTCTGTGTGTGTCTGTCTGTGTCTGTCTGTCCGTGTGTGTCTGTCTGTGTGTGTCTGTCCGTGTGTGTCTGTCTGTGTGTGTCTGTCTGTGTGTGTCTGTGTGTGTCTGTGTCTGTCTGTGTGTGTCTGTCTGTGTGTGTCTGTCTGTCTGTGTCTGTCCGTGTGTGTCTGTCCGTGTGTGTCTGTCTGTGTGTGTCTGTCTGTGTGTGTCTGTGTGTGTCTGTGTCTGTCTGTGTGTGTCTGTGGAGTATCTGTCCGTGTGTGTCTGTCTGTGTGTGTCTGTCCGTGTGTGTCTGTCCGTGTGTGTCTGTCCGTGTGTGTCTGTCTGTGTGTGTCTGTCTGTGTGTGTCTGTGGAGTGTCTGTCCGTGTGTGTCTGTCCGTGTGTGTCTGTCTGTATGTGTCTGTCTGTGTCTGTCTGTCCGTGTGTGTCTGTCTGTGTGTGTCTGTCCGTGTGTGTCTGTCTGTGTGTGTCTGTCTGTGTGTGTCTGTCTGTGTGTGTCTGTGTGTGTCTGTGTCTGTCTGTGTGTGTCTGTCTGTGTGTGTCTGTCTGTCTGTGTCTGTCCGTGTGTGTCTGTCCGTGTGTGTCTGTCTGTGTGTGTCTGTCTGTGTGTGTCTGTGTGTGTCTGTGTCTGTCTGTGTGTGTCTGTGGAGTATCTGTCCGTGTGTGTCTGTCTGTGTGTGTCTGTCCGTGTGTGTCTGTCCGTGTGTGTCTGTCTGTGTGTGTCTGTGGAGTGTCTGTCCGTGTGTGTCTGTCTGTGTGTGTCTGTCCGTGTGTGTCTGTCCGTGTGTGTCTGTCCGTGTGTGTCTGTCTGTGTCTGTGTGTGTGTGTCTGTGGAGTGTCTGTCCGTGTGTGTCTGTCTGTGTGTGTCTGTCTGTGTGTGTCTGTCCGTGTGTGTCTGTCCGTGTGTGTCTGTCCGTGTGTGTCTGTCTGTGTGTGTCTGTCTGTGTGTGTCTGTGGAGTGTCTGTCCGTGTGTGTCTGTCTGTGTGTGTCTGTCTGTGTGTGTCTGTCTGTGTCTGTCTGTGTGTGTGTGTCTGTGTCTGTCTGTGTGTGTGTGTCCGTGTGTGTCTGTCCGTGTGTGTCTGTCCGTGTGTCTGTCCGTGTGTGTCTGTCCGTGTGTGTCTGTCTGTGTGTGTCTGTCTGTGTGTGTCTGTCTGTGTGTGTCTGTCTGTGTGTGTCTGTGTCTGTCTGTGTGTGTCTGTCTGTGTGTGTCTGTCTGTGTCTGTCTGTGTGTGTCTGTCTGTGTGTGTCTGTCTGTGCGTGTCTGTGTCTGTCTGTGTGTGTCTGTCTGTGTGTGTCTGTCTGTCTGTGTCTGTCCGTGTGTGTCTGTCTGTGTGTGTCTGTCCGTGTGTGTCTGTCTGTGTGTCTGTCTGTGTGTGTCTGTCTGTGTGTGTCTGTGTGTGTCTGTGGAGTATCTGTCCGTGTGTGTCTGTCCGTGTGTGTCTGTCTGTGTGTGTCTGTCTGTGTCTGTCTGTCCGTGTGTGTCTGTCTGTGTGTGTCTGTCCGTGTGTGTCTGTCTGTGTGTGTCTGTCTGTGTGTGTCTGTGTGTGTCTGTGTCTGTCTGTGTGTGTCTGTCTGTGTGTGTCTGTCTGTCTGTGTCTGTCCGTGTGTGTCTGTCCGTGTGTGTCTGTCTGTGTGTGTCTGTCTGTGTGTGTCTGTGTGTGTCTGTGTCTGTCTGTGTGTGTCTGTGGAGTATCTGTCCGTGTGTGTCTGTCTGTGTGTGTCTGTCCGTGTGTGTCTGTCCGTGTGTGTCTGTCCGTGTGTGTCTGTCCGTGTGTGTCTGTCCGTGTGTGTCTGTCTGTGTGTGTCTGTCTGTGTGTGTCTGTGGAGTGTCTGTCCGTGTGTGTCTGTCCGTGTGTGTCTGTCTGTGTGTGTCTGTCCGTGTGTGTCTGTCCGTGTGTGTCTGTCCGTGTGTGTCTGTCTGTGTGTGTCTGTCTGTGTGTCTGTCTGTGTGTGTCTGTGGAGTGTCTGTCCGTGTGTGTCTGTGTGTGTCTGTCTGTGTGTGTCTGTCTGTGTGTGTCTGTCTGTGTGTGTCTGTCCGTGTGTGTCTGTCCGTGTGTGTCTGTCTGTGTGTGTCTGTCTGTGTGTCTGTGGAGTGTCTGTCCGTGTGTGTCTGTCTGTGTGTGTCTGTCTGTGTGTGTCTGTCCGTGTGTGTCTGTCTGTGTGTGTCTGTCTGTGTGTGTCTGTCTGTGTGTGTCTGTGGAGTGTCTGTCCGTGTGTGTCTGTCTGTGTGTGTCTGTCTGTGTGTGTCTGTCTGTGTGTGTCTGTCCGTGTGTGTCTGTCCGTGTGTGTCTGTCTGTGTGTGTCTGTCTGTGTGTGTCTGTGGAGTGTCTGTCCGTGTGTGTCTGTCTGTGTGTGTCTGTCTGTGTGTGTCTGTCTGTGTGTGTCTGTCCGTGTGTCTGTCTGTGGAGTGTCTGTCCGTGTGTGTCTATCCGTGTGTGTCTGTGGAGTATCTGTCTGTCCGTGTGTGTCTGTCCGTGTGTGCCTGTCCGTGTGTGTCTGTCTGTGTGTGTCTGTCCGTGTGTGTCTGTCTGTGTCTGTCTGTCTGTGGAGTGTCTGTCCGTGTGTCTGTCCGTGTGTGTCTGTCTGTGGAGTGTCTGTCCGTGTGTGTCTGTCTGTGTGTGTCTGTCCGTGTGTGTCTGTCCGTGTGTGTCTGTCCGTGTGTCTCTGTCCGTGTGTGTCTGTCTGTGTGTGTCTGTCTGTGGAGTGTCTGTCCGTGTGCGTCTGTCCGTGTGTGTCTGTCTGTGGAGTGTCTGTCCGTGTGTGTCTGTCCGTGTGTCTGTCCGTGTGTGTCTGTCTGTGTGTGTCTGTCCGTGTGTGTCTGTCCGTGTGTGTCTGTCCGTGTGTATCTGTCTGTGGAGTGTCTGTCCGTGTGTGTCTGTCCGTGTGTGTCTGTCCGTGTGTGTCTGTGGAGTGTCTGTCCGTGTGTGTCTGTGGAGTGTCCGTCCGTGTGTGTCTGTCCGTGTGTGTCTGTCTGTGTGTGTCTGTGGAGTGTCCGTCCGTGTGTGTCTGTCCGTGTGTGTCTGTGGAGTGTCTGTCCGTGTGTGTCTGTCTGTGTGTGTGTCTGTGGAGTGTCTGTCCGTGTGTGTCTGTCCGTGCGTGTCTGTTGAGTGTCTGTCCGTGTGTGTCTGTCCGTGTGTGTCTGTCCGTGTGTGTCTGTGGAGTGTCTGTCCGTGTGTCTGTGGAGTGTCTGTCCGTGTGTGTCTGTCCGTGTGTGTCTGTCCGTGTGTGTCTGTCTGTGTGTGTCTGTCTGTGTGTGTCTGTCTGTGTCTGTCTGTGTGTGTCTGTCTGTGTCTGTCTGTGTGTGTCCGTGTGTGTCTGTCCGTGTGTGTCTGTCTGTGTGTGTCTGTCTGTGTGTGTCTGTCCGTGTGTGTCTGTCCGTGTGTGTCTGTCTGTGTGTGTCTGTCCGTGTGTGTCTGTCTGTGTGTGTCTGTCTGTGTGTGTCTGTGTGTGTCTGTGTGTGTCTGTGTCTGTCTGTGTGTGTCTGTCTGTGTGTGTCTGTCTGTCTGTGTCTGTCCGTGTGTGTCTGTCCGTGTGTGTCTGTCTGTGTGTGTCTGTCTGTGTGTGTCTGTGTGTGTCTGTGTCTGTCTGTGTGTGTCTGTGGAGTATCTGTCCGTGTGTGTCTGTCTGTGTGTCTGTCCGTGTGTGTCTGTCCGTGTGTGTCTGTCCGTGTGTGTCTGTCTGTGTGTGTCTGTCTGTGTGTGTCTGTGGAGTGTCTGTCCGTGTGTGTCTGTCCGTGTGTGTCTGTCTGTGTGTGTCTGTCTGTGTGTGTCTGTCCGTGTGTGTCTGTCCGTGTGTGTCTGTCTGTGTGTGTCTGTCTGTGTGTGTCTGTCTGTGTGTGTCTGTGGAGTGTCTGTCCGTGTGTGTCTGTGTGTGTCTGTCTGTGTGTGTCTGTCTGTGTGTGTCTGTCCGTGTGTGTCTGTCCGTGTGTGTCTGTCCGTGTGTGTCTGTCTGTGTCTGTGTGTGTGTGTCTGTGGAGTGTCTGTCCGTGTGTGTCTGTCTGTGTGTCTGTCTGTGTGTGTCTGTCCGTGTGTGTCTGTCCGTGTGTGTCTGTCTGTGTGTGTCTGTCTGTGTGTGTCTGTCTGTGTGTGTCTGTGGAGTGTCTGTCCGTGTGTGTCTGTCTGTGTGTGTCTGTCTGTGTGTGTCTGTCTGTGTCTGTCTGTCTGTGTCTGTCTGTGTGTGTGTCCGTGTGTGTCTGTCCGTGTGTGTCTGTCCGTGTGTGTCTGTCTGTGTGTGTCTGTCTGTGTGTGTCTGTCTGTGTCTGTCTGTGTGTGTCTGTCTGTGTCTGTCTGTGTGTGTGTGTCCGTGTGTGTCTGTCCGTGTGTGTCTGTCTGTATGTGTCTGTCCGTGTGTGTCTGTCCGTGTGTGTCTGTCCGTGTGTGTCTGTCTGTGTGTGTCTGTGTCTGTCTGTGTGTGTCTGTCTGTGTGTGTCTGTCTGTGTCTGTCTGTGTGTGTCTGTCTGTGTGTGTCTGTCTGTGCGTGTCTGTGTCTGTCTGTGTGTGTCTGTCTGTGTGTGTCTGTCTGTCTGTGTCTGTCCGTGTGTGTCTGTCTGTGTGTGTCTGTCCGTGTGTGTCTGTCTGTGTGTCTGTCTGTGTGTGTCTGTCTGTGTGTGTCTGTGTGTGTCTGTGTGTGTCTGTGGAGTATCTGTCCGTGTGTGTCTGTCCGTGTGTGTCTGTCTGTGTGTGTCTGTCTGTGTCTGTCTGTCCGTGTGTGTCTGTCTGTGTGTGTCTGTCCGTGTGTGTCTGTCTGTGTGTGTCTGTCTGTGTGTGTCTGTGTCTGTCTGTGTGTGTCTGTCTGTGTGTGTCTGTCTGTCTGTGTCTGTCCGTGTCTGTCTGTCCGTGTGTGTCTGTCTGTGTGTGTCTGTCTGTGTGTGTGTGTGTGTGTCTGTGTCTGTCTGTGTGTGTCTGTGGAGTATCTGTCCGTGTGTGTCTGTCTGTGTGTGTCTGTCCGTGTGTGTCTGTCCGTGTGTGTCTGTCCGTGTGTGTCTGTCTGTGTGTGTCTGTCTGTGTGTGTCTGTGGAGTGTCTGTCCGTGTGTGTCTGTCTGTGTGTGTCTGTCTGTGTGTGTCTGTCCGTGTGTGTCTGTCCGTGTGTGTCTGTCTGTGTGTGTCTGTCTGTGTGTCTGTCTGTGTGTGTCTGTGGAGTGTCTGTCCGTGTGTGTCTGTGTGTGTCTGTCTGTGTGTGTCTGTCTGTGTGTGTCTGTCTGTGTGTCTGTCCGTGTGTGTCTGTCCGTGTGTGTCTGTCTGTGTGTGTCTGTCTGTGTGTCTGTGGAGTGTCTGTCCGTGTGTGTCTGTCTGTGTGTGTCTGTCTGTGTGTGTCTGTCCGTGTGTGTCTGTCTGTGTGTGTCTGTCTGTGTGTGTCTGTCTGTGTGTGTCTGTGGAGTGTCTGTCCGTGTGTGTCTGTGTGTGTCTGTCTGTGTGTGTCTGTCTGTGTGTGTCTGTCCGTGTGTGTCTGTCCGTGTGTGTCTGTCTGTGTGTGTCTGTCTGTGTGTGTCTGTGGAGTGTCTGTCCGTGTGTGTCTGTCTGTGTGTGTCTGTCTGTGTGTGTCTGTCTGTGGAGTGTCTGTCCGTGTGTGTCTGTCCGTGTGTGTCTGTCCGTGTGTGTCTGTCCGTGTGTCTCTGTCCGTGTGTGTCTGTCTGTGTGTGTCTGTCTGTGGAGTGTCTGTCCGTGTGCGTCTGTCCGTGTGTGTCTGTCTGTGGAGTGTCTGTCCGTGTGTGTCTGTCCGTGTGTGTCTGTCTGTGTGTGTCTGTCCGTGTGTGTCTGTCCGTGTGTGTCTGTCCGTGTGTGTCTGTCTGTGGAGTGTCTGTCCGTGTGTGTCTGTCCGTGTGTGTCTGTCCGTGTGTGTCTGTGGAGTGTCTGTCCGTGTGTGTCTGTGGAGTGTCCGTCCGTGTGTGTCTGTCCGTGTGTGTCTGTCTGTGTGTATCTGTGGAGTGTCCGTCCGTGTGTGTCTGTCCGTGTGTGTCTGTGGAGTGTCTGTCCGTGTGTGTCTGTCTGTGTGTGTGTCTGTGGAGTGTCTGTCCGTGTGTGTCTGTCCGTGCGTGTCTGTTGAGTGTCTGTCCGTGTGTGTCTGTCCGTGTGTGTCTGTGGAGTGTCTGTCCGTGTGTCTGTGGAGTGTCTGTCCGTGTGTGTCTGTCCGTGTGTGTCTGTCCGTGTGTGTCTGTGGAGTATCTGTCTGTCCGTGTGTCTGTGGAGTGTGTGTCTGTCCGTGTGTGCCTGTGGAGTGTCTGTCCGTGTGTGTCTGTCCGTGTGTGTCTGTGGAGTGTCTGTCCGTGTGTGTCTGTCCGTGTGTCTGTCCGTGTGTATCTGGAGTATCTGTCTGTCTGTGTGTCTGTGGAGTGTGTGTCTGTCCGTGTGTGTCTGTCCGTGTGTGTCTGTCCGTGTGTGTCTGTGGAGTGTCTGTAAAGTGTGTGTCTGTCCGTGTGTGTCTGTGTGTGTCTGTCCGTGTGTCTGTGTGTGTCTGTCTGTGTGTGTCTGTGGAGATGTCTGTGGTGTGTCTGTCCGTGTGTGTCTGTCCGTGTGTCTGTCCGTGTGTGTCTGTGGAGTGTGTGTCTGTGAAGTGTCTGTGGTGTGTCTGTCCGTGTGTGTCTGTCCATGTGTGTCTGCGGAGTGTATGTCTGTCCGTGTGTGTCTGTGGAGTGTCTTTCTGTCTTTCACGTCGTCTTGTGCCAATTAAATTGTCCGTCAACCCACGGTACCTGCCCGGGGTCTGCCCCGTGACCTCCTGCCAGCGGGCGTTCGGCACTTCACGTGGCCTTAAAGTGCACCTAGCCTGGCACAAGCGCCGTGGTGACGTCACTGCCACTTAGTGGCGAATGGCTGTTGTTGTTGGTGTGCTTGTGTCTATGTGGATAGGTGTGTGTGTGTGGTCGAGCGTGACCACTAAGAGGCGGGGCCTTCCCATCAGCCCCACCAAAACTAAGCACCTGCCTGGGTATTTTGTACCATCGGACACTCCACCCACACAACTCCCAATCGGTGATGGGGCAGTTGTGGAGAGAGTGGAGAGTTTCCCATACCTGGGCAGTGTGCTCATGACCGGCTTCAGTTTAACAGCAGAGGTCTCACTCCGAATCAGTCGAGCGGCAATATCTTTTCATCGGTTGCGTAACGCTGTGTGGAAGCTACCTGGTCTGTCGCTCCGCACTAAGCTCCAGGTCTTCTCGGCCACGGTCATTCCCTCCCTTCTCTACGCTTGCGAAACGTGGACCCCCCCCCCCCCCTAATGGAACATCTTCGCCGATTAGAAACATTTAGGCTGGCCTGCCTACGATCCATCCTGGGTTTAACCTACAGCTTGCATTGTGTGAGGAGCTCACAAATCCATTAAAGATGTGGACAAAGTCCCATCGGCGAGCTCCTCCGGCAGGCAAGGCTGCGTTGGCTGGGCCACGTAGTCCGCATGCCCAGCCATCGCCACGTGTTATTTACGCGACGAACCTTTTGAATTGGGCTGTGTCGAGCGGCGGCGGGTTTAACCACACGTTTATATTTACGAGATCTAAACCCCCCCAAAAAAACCCCGTCGATGATGAAACCATTGTTGGGTTTGACAGGAGCCCGATGATGATGATGATGGGTGGTGTTTTCACTCTGTGTATTGTGTCGGAGGAGGCCCAACGTCAGCGGCCAGCACTAAAGGCCACCCCGGGAGGGCCCAGCGGGGCCTTGCAATGCGAGACGGATCGCCGGGGTTGTAAGAAAGACAATCCGACCGACAATGTACGCAACATTTTTATATGCAAAAAAAAGGAATGACCCAGACGCACACCCGAACGCAACTCTCACTGCACAGTCGTGCGCAGAGACGGAGAGAGGCAATGGGAAACAAAACATCAACAGCGAATCATCATCACCATCTCAAGTCTACAAACCGCACGGTAATAATCATCATCATCGCCATAATAATAAAAAAATGCGCACAAAGACGAGAATCGATTCCCCGGAATCGTGTAAACTCGCCGTGTCGCCGGAATCGATTAATTCACCAAGTGTCCCGATTAAAACAGAGATAGAGGTGCAGCCCTGAAAGCGCTTCGCTCACGCCACTGCTGGTCGGAAGGTCGCCCACGAGCGTTCAGCTCTGCGAGGGAAGCCTCAACCGGGGGGGGGGGGGGGTATTCGGCCTACTCTTCCACGCCGGTCAGTACGTCTTGAAAGAGGTGGCAGTGCCCGCAGTGTACCCCCCACCGCCACACGTGACCTGTCAATACACTGGCAGTGGGCACCCATTTCTACTGCTGGCTTGACAGAGGAGGTGGGTGAGTGATTGGATGAGTGGGTGGATGAGTACGTGGGTGGATGGATGAGTGGGTGAGTGAGTGGGTGGATGGATGAGTGGGTGGATGGATGTGTGGGCGAGTGGGTGGATGGGTGAGTGGGTGGATGAGTGGGTGGGCGGATGAGTGGGTGAGTGGATGAGTGGGTGGATGAGTACGTGGATGAGCGAGTGGGTAGGCGAGTGAGTGGGTGGATGGATGAGTGGGTGAGTGAGTGAGTGAGTGGGTTGGATGAATGAGTGGGTGGATGAGTGAGTATGGGTGAGTGGGTGAGTAGGTAGGTGGATGAGTGAGTGGGTGGATGAGTGGCTGGGTGGATGAGTGAGTGAGTGGGTGAATGAGTGGGTGGGAAGGTGAATGGATGGATGAGTGGGTGGGTGGGTGGATGAGTGAGTGGGTGAGTATTTACGAAACTCGCACCATTGTTTCAACTGCCGCACCGGGAGATCGAATGGAACCGGACTAAACCCATGAAGCTCACGGCAGCAGCAGCTGAACGTGCGATCAAAGTTAGACACCAACGGTGTTGTACAGTACCATGATAGTGCACCTTTAAACACGCGTTTCCGTCACCAAGAATCGACTTAAAAACTGCACCACGTGTGTAGAATCTTGAACAACGGAATAAATACGTCTTGCATTCGAAGCAACTTTATCATTTTTTGAGTTTAACACGTAGGCTTTGGCGACCAATATCATCCGCGACAGGGGGGGGTTTAATATTTACGCGATCGGATCCCCGAAAAAAAACCTCTCTTCAGAATGTATCCTTGGAATTCCCATTTCATGTCCGCCGATTCTCTCATGTCCACAGCCAGGTGCTGGCGCTTGTTCCTGGCTGCTCCTGAAAGTCGCGAAGGCAGCGGCGAAGGCAGTTCCACCATTCATCCATTCGTCACATCGCCATGAGCAGCGGCTGGAGCCTTGGTCAATCCACCGCTGGATGAAGGACATCCTCCACCAAAGAGTTCCTCTCGCGATGCTGCGATGCAAAACGCGCGCCGCCCGTGGCACTCCCAGTGGGTCCCTCTTCACCGCTCCGCATGCGCTTCGGACGCGCTCCCACGGACGCGCTCCCACGGACGCGCTCCGCACCGCTTCCATTTCAACCACAGACGCCGTGGTGGTCCTTGTGTTTTTTGCCCGTGGTGGTCCTTGTTTTTTGCCCGTGGTGGTCCTTGTTTTTTGTCCGTGGAGCGTTTGGGGGCGGGCGGGCGGGCGGGCGGGCAGCGCGTGCCATCCACGTTGGTGACAATTCCGCATTCCTTTGGCGGGGGTTAAGTCCCGTAAAAAAAATTAAGTACAAAGTTTAAAAAAAAAATACACCCGTTGAATTCGCGCACATTGGTTCGTATTTTAAGGGACACGAACAACGGAGGATGATGGGCTGAGTCACCCCCCCCCCTCCCCCCCCGCCGCCCCCTCCCTCCACACCCCCCCCCCCACCCAACGAGGATTCGACCTTACGACCTTTGCAGGCGTTGATAATTAGACTCCAGCACCCCGCCACGTGGTCAACTGCCATTGTGATCGTCGTCATCATCGTCGTCATCATCGTCGTCATCATCGTCGTCTGTCATTCCACCTCTAATGCAATGTGCAGCCCAGCCCTCTGTCAATTCACTGCTGGATGAAGGACCTCCCCCCCCCCTCCTCCGACACCTTTCAGTAATGGGGATGGGGGGGGGTTGCTTGACCATACTTCACCACGCCGGTCATCGTGGGCCGGGGTCGGTGGGCGGGGGGGGGGGGGGGCACGCGGGGGTGTGTACCAGACATCGCTCGCCATCGACGTTGGGCACGATGCGCCAACCGCTGTGCCACCGCTCCTCCCTCTCCCCTCACCATCGACACGGGAAGAGCGCCTGGTGTCTACAGGGTGGGTCCCCAGTTGACCCGGACCCCTAGCATGTGTGTTGTTCCTTGGCATATAAATAAAGCTAACTAGAAAAAAAGAGGACCTTTTATAGAATTCGATCGGCGGGGAGGTGGTCACGAGACATCTGGACCACCCCTACACATCGACACCGCCCCCCCCCCCCCCCCCACCGCTTCTCACCTCCACCCCCCCCCCCCTCCACCGCCAAAACACTTCCAGGAGTTGAACCCCCACCGCCTCCCACCCCCGGGGCGAGCGAGAGCAGGCGGAGGTTGCTGGACCCGCGGGACGAGGTGGCGAGGGGTGTCAGTGGAGGTGGCGAGGGGCGTCAGTGGAGGTGGCGAGGGGCGTCAGTGGAGGTGGCGAGGGGCGTCAGTGGAGGTGGCGAGGGGCGTCAGTGGAGGTGGCGAGGGGCGTCAGTGGAGGTGGCGAGGGGCTTCAGTGGAGGTGGCGAGGGGCGTCAGTGGAGGTGGCGAGGGGCGTCAGTGGAGGTGGCGAGGGGCTTCAGTGGAGGTGGCGAGGGGCGTCAGTGGAGGTGGCGAGGGGCTTCAGTCGAGGTGGCGAGGGGCGTCAGTGGAGGTGGCGAGGGGCGTCAGTGGAGGTGGCGAGGGGCGTCAGTGGAGGTGGTGAGGGGCGTCAGTGGAGGTGGCGAGGGGCTTCAGTGGAGGTGGCGAGGGGCTTCAGTGGAGGTGGCGAGGGGCGTCAGTGGAGGTGGCGAGGGGCTTCAGTGGAGGTGGCGAGGGGCTTCAGTGGAGGTGGCGAGGGGCTTCAGTGGAGGTGGCGAGGGGCTTCAGTGGAGGTGGCGAGGGGCGTCAGTGGAGGTGGCGAGGGGCTTCAGTGGAGGTGGCGAGGGGCTTCAGTGGAGGTGGCGAGGGGCGTCAGTCAAGGTGGCGAGGGGCTTCAGTGGAGGTGGCGAGGGGCTTCAGTCAAGGTGGCGAGGGGCTTCAGTGGAGGTGGTGAGGGGTGTCAGTGGAGGTGGCGAGGGGCTTCAGTCGAGGTGGCGAGGGGCTTCAGTGGAGGTGGCGAGGGGCTTCAGTCGAGGTGGCGAGGGGCTTCAGTCGCCCTCGGGGCAGCCGTGGGCCAGCAGAACGTCGACGCACAGGTGGCTACGGGCGTCGCGGGCACGCGCCAACGCGGTGCCACCCAAATCATCGCGCTGGCGGACGTCGGCGCCGTACTGTGGGGGGGGGGGGGGGGGGGTGGGGTGAATTAAAATGAATTAAAACGTTAGATTATTATTTGAATTGTGACCGGGTGAAAGTCCAACTACAGCTGCTGTGTAGCTCTTTTTGTCGTGGGTTTCAGCAGCGACGTGGCCATCGCTGAACAATCGCAGCTCAGCGAGGTGGCTGACGTCGTCGTCGTCGTCGTCATCGTCGTCATCGTCGTCATCGTCGTCGTCGTGTGGGAATGTTTATGGCAGCCAAACTGGAAGACGTGCGATGTCGATTCTCAACGCGGACGGGGAAAAAACCAGAGGACCCGGAGAAACCATCCCAAAATATACAGCAGCAGCAGGCGTGAGGGTCGGGATCGATCCCACGACCTCCTGCACACCAGGCGAGGTAGTTAACATCTCCTCGCCACCGTGGTTGGAGGGGGTACACGCGGTGAGGTCGATGGCCCGGCACACGAGGTCCTCACATGAGGTCCTCAACCCCCCCCCCCCCCCCCCCCATATAGCCTGAGCAGTTTAGTTTGTGTGTGGGTGTTTAGTTCGTGCCCTCACTCCACACCTCCGATTAGCACGGTAGGCTATGTATGGTGGTGAACAAGAAGTTCAGTATACATGTATACAGATGAACAACAGTCTGTTGTACATCAGTATACATGTATACAGACATACAACAAACTGTTGGGGCAAGCACTGTTAGTGAGCAGCACCTATGAAGGCCGGCACAGCACACGAGGGGGTGGGTGGCCAGCACCACGCCCGGCTGCCTTTGTCTCCCCAGTGCCGATGCTTACACACCACACCAGGCACTCATTTGAGGCCGAGTCGACCTAGGGGATGCCCAATCGTCGCACGCAGGCGCGAGGTTCCCTCACCCAGATGAGGAGCTGCGTCGTGACGACGTCCCCGTTCGCGCAGGCGAGGTGAAGGATGGGCTGCTCCCCGCCAGGCCCGTCACGTGACCCCCCCGCGCACGCCTCGTTCACCTGGCACGCGCACGCGGTTCATCATGGCCTCGTCGGGGAGGGTACGGAGCAGGGCACCACCGAGAGCTCGCTGGTTAAGGCTCGAACCCTGGGACTGGACGTCGCTCAGGTTTGGAATGGCCACGTCAGAGATGGCGGGTCGGCTTGTGAGTGACCTCACACGCGATTGAGTGAGCGAGTGATCGAGTGACTTCACACGCGAGTGATCGAGTTACCTCACACGCGAGTGATCTAGTGATCTCACACGCGAGTGATCGAGTGATCTCACACGCGAGTGATCTAGTGATCTCACGCGCGAGTGATCTAGTGACCTCGTGAGCAAGTGATCTAGTGATCTCACACGCAAGTGATCGAGTGATCTCACACGCGAGTGATCGAGTGATCTCACACGCGAGTGATCGAGTGATCTCACACGCGAGTGATCGAGTGATCTCACATGCGAGTGATCGAGTGACCTCGTGAGCAAGTGATCTAGTGACCTCACACGCGAGTGATCGAGTGATCTCACACGCGAGTGATCTAGTGATCTCACACGCGAGTGATCTAGTGATCTCACACGCAAGTGATCTAGTGATCTCACACGCGAGTGATCGTGTGACCTCATGATCTAGTGATCTCACACGCGAGCGAGTGAGCGGGCGAGCGAGCGACCAAGTGAGTCAGCGAGTGAAAAGTTGGGCAAGCGAGCTGGCGGGTGGGTTGGCACCTGCTCGCGCTCGCTGTGAGCCAGCAGCAGCGCCACGGAGCGCACGTCACCGGCGGCGACGGCGCTGGCGAGGCGCGGGCCGAACGCCGCGCCGGGTGACGACGACGACGGCGGAGGAGGAGGCAGCGGTGCCAGGAAGAGGCGCTCGCGATACTTGTCCCAGATCCAGCGCTCGCGCTCCTCCCTGTGCGGGTCGGGGGGGGGGGGGCGTCACGGGGTGCCACGGGGTGCCACGAGGTGCCACGGGGTGCCACGGGGTCACGGGGTCGCACACCGAGCATCGCGATTGTCCACCCCCTCCCACGTGCCGCCCAAGCGGTGCTCGTTAAGCGACTCGCTAAAACGTCCCGACGCAGCGAGACCCCCTTCCTGAGACTCGGCTCTTTCTAGGGAAGACAAAGGCGGCCGGGCCTGGTATTGCCCACCACACCCCCGTAGCGTTCATTAGGATCTCGCTGACAGGAGGGAGGAGGAGGAGGAGGAGAGAGGGAGAAGGCAGGCGGAGGGGCGGTAAAGCAGAACAAAACAAAATCTCCGTCGGTGAACGCCTCCCCCGGCTCACCTGCTGGAGTTGGCACACGGCTTCCTTCGGTGTCCCCTCCCTCCCTCGCCGCGTCCGGCGGCGACGGCGGCCGTGTCGGCGGCCTTCGCGCCGCTCGGCCTCGTCGCCCCGGTCGTGGCGTTCCCGCCGGCGTCGGCGTTCGCCGCGTCGAGGGCGCCCTCCCACACGCTGTTGGCGAGGCGGTTGCCCATGGCGGTGAGCACCGCGGCCAGCTCGGGCGGCCAGTAGTCCAGCTGGAGGGAGCGCACGCGCGACAGGTGGGCCCCCAGCGCGCGGTGCACCCCGCAGCACGAGATGCACATGAGGGCGCCCAGGTTGAGGCTCGCCCAGCTCGGGTCTACACACACGCGCACGCACGGGTAAATACACACACACACACATACACACGGGTAAACACACACACATGCACACACACATACACACGGGTATACAACAACAACCGCCATTCGCCACTAAGTGGCGGTGACGTCACCACGACGCTTGTGCCAGGCTATGTGCACCGTGAGGCCACGTGAAGTGTCAAACGCCCGCTGGCAGGAGGTCACTGGGCAGACCCAGGTGCCACGGGTCGACTGACTGAGATGACTGAGATGAGTGGCTGATGCACCACCTGTGCCCCCTACTGTGCCAACCTGCTGTGCTTTAGCCACCCAGCGCTCCGCTCGTTGTTCTGAGCGTCGCTCCTCCGCCCTCCGTTGTTGTTGGAGGGCGACTGCCTCCAACTGCCCAGTAGCATCCTTCACGAGCCTCCTCCACAGAGGCCGATCTTGACACCGCTGGTACCAGTCATCGGCAAGTCCACTCACCTCCACGTCCTCCTGTACCACATCACTCCATCTCTTCTCTAGCCCGTGCCGCGCCCCCTCAATCCGGCCAAACAAAAGCTGTTTTGGCATGCGGTGGCTGGGCATGCGGGCTACATGACCCAGCCATCGCAGCCTTGCCTGCCGGAGGAGCTCACCGATGGGACCCTGCCCAGATCTTTCAAGGATTTGTGAGCTCCTCACACAATCCAGTCTGGTTAAACCCAGGATGGATCGTAGGCAGGCCAGCCTAAATGTTTCTAACCGGCGAAGATGTTCATTAGGGGGGTCCACGTTTCGCAAAGCGTAGAGAAGGGAGGGAATGACCGTGGCCGAGAAGACCTGAAGCTTAGTGCGGAGCGACAGACCAGGTAGCTTCCACGCAGCGTTACGCAACCGATGAAAAGATATTGCCGCTCGACTGATTCGGAGTGAGACCTCTGCTGTTAAACTGGAGCCAGTCATAAGCACACTGCCCAGGTATGGGAAACTCTCCACTCTACGGGTATACACACACACATACACACACATACACACACATAGACACGGGTATACACACACATACACACACACATACACATGGGTATACACACATCCACACGGGTATACACACGGGTACACACACACACGTACGGGTACACACACAAACACGGGTACACACACACACAGACAAAGACCCCCTGTATAGCCTGTAATAGACTGTTGGGGCAAGTGCTATGAGCAAGCACCTATGAAAGCCAGAACGGCACACGAAGGAGCAGGTGGCCAACACCACGCCCGGCCGCCTTTGTCTCCCCAGTGGCCATGTTTACTACACACCGCACCGGGTACTCATTTGAGGCTGAGTCGACCTAGGGGAGAGGCCCAGGACCGGTTCAGATAATCGTCACCGGTGTTGGCCATGAGCGGGAATCGAACTCGGGCCGCCGGGTTCGTAGTGCAGCGTAGCGCTACCCGCTACACTACCGCACAGGTGCATACACACAGAGGTATACATACACATACACACACAGGTACATACATACACACAGGTACATACATACACACACAGGTACATACATACACACACAGGTACATACATACACACACAGGTACATACATACACACACAGGTACATACATACATACACACAGGTACATACATACACACACAGGTACATACATACACACACAGGTACATACATACATACACACAGGTACATACATACACACACATGTACATACATACACACACAAGTACATACATACACACAGGTACATACATACACACACAGGTACATACATACACAAAAGATCCCCCGTATAGCCTTAACAGACTGTAGGGGCAAGTGCTGTTAGCGAGCACCTATGAAGGCCGGATCGATACACGAGGGGGTGGGTGGCCAGCACCACGCCCGACCGCCTTTGTCTCCCTAGTGGCAATGTTTACACACGGCACCAGGTACTCATTTGAGGCTGAGTCGACCTAGAGGAGGACCGGGACCGGTTCAGATAATCGTCACTGGTGTTGGTCGTGAGCGGGAATCGAACCCGAGTCGCCAGGTTCATAGCGCAGCGCGCTAACCGCTACACATACACACACAGGTACATACATACACACACAGGTACATACACACACCACACAAGTACATACATACACACACAGGTACATACATACACATACAGGTACATACATGTGTAGACAGACATAAGATGATGACGACGACGACGACAATCACTGACATTGACGGTGATGATCATCATGATGATGACGATGATCAAGATGATGACAACGGCGGTGACGACGGTGGTGGTGATGGTGGTGGTGGTGGTGACGGTGGTGGTGATGACGGTGGTGGTGATGACGGTGGTGGCAACGACTGTGGTGGTGACGGTGGTGGTGGTGGTGGTGGTGGTGACGACTGTGGTGGTGCTGACGGTGGTGATGACGGTGGTGGTGACGACTGTGGTGGTGGTGACGGTGGTGGTGACGACTGTGGTGGTGGTGGTGACGACTGTGGTGGTGGTGGTGGTGACTGTGGTGGTGACTGTGGTGGTGGTGGTGGTGGTGACGTCATACTGGGAAGGCCGCAGTCCACGCAGCTCTCGTTGCCCGGCACGCTGCGGATCTCCTCGATCGTCCGCTGCCGTCGCTGCAGCTCCTGGGGCGACTGGGGTCACGCGCACCGGGTCACAAGGTCACGAGCACGAGGTCACAAGGTCACGAGCACGAGGTCACGAAGTCACAAGGTCACGTGCACCGGGTCACAAGGTCACGGGCACGAGGTCACAAGGTCACGAGCACGAGGTCACGAGGTCACAAGATCACGCGCACGGGGTCACACGGTCATGTGGTCACAAGTTCGCGCACATGGGGTCACAAGGTCACGTGCACGGGGTCACAAGGTCACGTGCACCGGGTCACAAGGTCACGCGCACAGGGTCACATGCACGTGGTCACAAGGTCATACGCACATGCCACGGCGATGGTCTTGTACCGCGACGATGCTGCTTAGTGTGATGGGTAGCGTGTGATGGTGAAGCACGGCAGGGTTTCGTCACCGTTCGTTATCGTCATGACGGCTGCCATCTCCCCTCATCACGCCACGCGTCGTACCAGCAGCGTCACCATCATCAACCACCCTCCTCCTCTTCATCATCAAACTCCCTAACCCGTCATCATCACCCCCCCCACCCCCACCCACCGGTGCGGAGCGCGTGTCCCCTCCCCTGCCACCCCACCCCCCTCACCCCCCACCCCCCACCCCCCACCCCCCTCACCCCCCCCACCCCCCACCCCACCCCCCACCCCCCACCCACCGGTGCGGAGCGCGTGTCCCCTCCCCCGCCGCTGCTGTATGACTGGAGGCTGGCGAAGATCCTCCCCTCGATGGCGGCCACCCAGGCGCCGCGCTCCTCGCCGCTCGCCGCCTCGAAGTGCCAACTCTCGCCGGTCAGAGACACCACGGTGAAGTCGCACGGCGGCGGCGGCGACGGCGACGACTCCTCTCCGTCTGGGGTCACGCCAGGGGTCACGCCAAGGGGTCACGCCAGGAGGTCACGCCAGGAGGTCACGCCAAGAGTCACACCAGGGGTCACGCCAAGGGGTCATGCCAGGGGTCACGCCAAGGGGTCACGCCAGGGGTCACGCCAAGAGTCACGCCAAGAGTCACGCCAGGGGTCACGCCAGGGGTCACGCCAGGGGTCACGCCAGGGGGTCACGCCAAGGGGTCACGCCAAGGGGTCATGCCAAGGGGTCACACCAGCATCACACGAGGATGGTCACACGAGGATGGTCACGGAGGACACACACTGGGGGTTACGGGGTCACGTCGAGGGTGACCGGGTTGAGTTGGGGAAGGGGACGAGAGGGGTTACGGGGGTCATGGGGTCAAGATTGGGGTTACAGGGTGTCAAGAGGGGTCATGGCAGGTCTTGAGTAATCAGGGGGTGGGGTGGGTCTCAGGGGGTCTCGTTGGGGGTCGCGTTGGGGGTCGCGTTGGGGGTCGCGTTGGGGGTCGCGTTGGGGGTCGCAGTGGGTCGCAGGGGGTCGCGTTGGGGGTCGCGTTGGGGGTCGCGTTGGGGGTCGCGTTGGGGGTCGCGTTGGGGGTCGCGTTGGGGGTCGCGTTGGGGGTCGCAGTGGGTCGCAGGGGGTCTCGTAGGGGGTCGCGTTGGGGGTCGCGTTGGGGGTCGCGTTGGGGGTCGCGTTGGGGGTCGCGTAGGGGGTCGCGTAGGGGGTCGCGTTGGGGGTCGCGTTGGGGGTCGCGTTGGGGGTCGCGTTGGGGGTCGCGTTGGGGGTCGCGTTGGGGGTCGCGTAGGGGGTCGCGTTGGGGGTCGCGTTGGGGGTCGCGTTGGGGGTCGCAGTGGGTCGCAGGGGGTCTCGTAGGGGGTCTCGTAGGGGGTCGCGTTGGGGGTCGCGTTGGGGGTCGCGTTGGGGGTCGCGTAGGGGGTCGCGTTGGGGGTCGCGTTGGGGGTCGCGTTGGGGGTCGCGTTGGGGGTCGCGTTGGGGGTCGCGTAGGGGGTCGCGTAGGGGGTCGCGTAGGGGGTCGCGTAGGGGGTCGCGTTGGGGGTCTCGTTGGGGGTCGCGTAGGGGGTCTCACGGCGTCTGTGTCTCCGCCGTGTGGTGACGGGCGACGCCGAGGGGTCCTGCTTGAGGCTGCCGCCGGACAGGCTGGGGCTGGACCCCACCGTGTCGTCCGACGCACTGCCTGCTCCACACACACACACACGACGACAATCGACAAGGAAGAACAACCGTGCACACGCGTGGATCCCGCAACGCTCCGTCGCCCCGGCGTGGCCGAGCCGACCAATGGGCACGCCCGCGCCGCCTACCGGCTCTGCCGGAGCGGCCGTGGCCGTCGCTCCCCGGCACCGCCGGCTCGGGGCTCGCCGCGGAGATCGCCGTGGGCTGCAGGGGGACGGCAGCGTCGGGAGACGTGCCTGGAGGGGGGAGGAGGGGGAGGTCATGTGGGAGGGGTCACAAGGTCAAGAGGCGAGATCCAGAGGGGTGGGTGGGTGGGGGTGCGCTCTCGTCAGAGGCGCTTCGCCGATTCGTCGTGAGCAGGGCCTGCGATTCCTCCTCCTACCCTCCCTCATCCTCCTCCTGCCATCCATTCATCCCCTCTTCTTCCTCATCCCCTTCTCATCTTCCTCCACTCATCCCTTCTTCCTCCTACCTCTCTCCCCCCTCCTTATCATTCTCCCCTATCCTCATTCCTCCATCCTTCCTCTTCCTCCATCCTTCCTTCATTCTCCTCCATCCTTCCTCCATCCTTCCTTCATTCTCCTCCATCCTCCATCCTTCCTCCATCCTCCTCCATCCTTCATCCTCCTCCGCCCCACTGCCATTCCTCCTCATCCTATTCTCCTCCCCCCCCCCACCCTCTGCCCCACTCCACCCCCTCCGCCCCGTCCTCACCGTTGACTGTCACGTTGTGCGCTGTGGCCCCGCTCTCGTCTCCGGCGAGGTGGCTGCCTCTGGGGCTGGGGGCCGGGGGGCCGTGGGGGGCCGCGGGGGCCGAGGAGGAGGAGGAGGTGGCCCGGGGGGGTCGGGCCCCCGGCACCTTCACGGTGGTTCCCAGCAGCGCCACCTCCTTGCCGTGGATGTTCTGCATGTAGTCCTGGGGATGGGGGAGCGGGGTGGGGAGGGGGGGGTGGTGTTCCGTGATCAATCCACTGCTGGATGATGATCCTTGCCAAGTCCCCGTCGTGCATCGCGGTCCGGCGATGCGACAGTCCACAGCGAGGATGGTCACAGAAACCAGCGGCCTAGTCGAGGTGGGAGTGGCATGGTACCTGGGGACCCTGGGGACCTGGGCCCTGGGGCCCGTGGGGGACCCTGGACCCTGGGAACTTAGATGAAGAGGAAGTGGAGGAGGAGGGGGTGGAAGGGGAGGATGACGAGAAGGTGCAAGAGGATTAGGGGTGTAAGATGATGAAGAGGATGATGAGGATGACGAGGAGATGCAGGAGGAGTTGGGGGTAGAAGTTTAGGACGATGAGGAGGTGGAGGAGCTGCAGGGGGAGGAGGGTTGTAGGATGATGATGATGATGAAGAGGAGATGTAGGAGGAGGTGGAAGGGGAGGATGGCGAGGAGATGGATGAGGAGGTGGACGAGGAGGGAGTCTCACGTGCAGGCTGGGGTAGTAGGTGAGCAGGCCCTCCTCGCACAGAGTCACGTACTTCTTCTTCCACTCCTTGTTCAGGGTGCCGCCCCACTTCAGCAGGATGCCCTGTGGGGGGTCACGGGGTCAACAGACTGAGCATGGCGATCGTCCACCCGTACCCACGTGATGCCCGAGCAGAGCTCGTCAAACAAATCGGCGCAGCGCCCCGGCGTCGTGGCGAGGCCCTCCTGTCAAGGAGTCTTGAGACTCGGTGGAGATTTTTTTTTTGGGGGGGGGGTGGGGGGGAGAGACAAAGGCGGCCGGGTGTGGCGTTGGCTGGGGGTGGAGTTCGAGGCTCGAGCTCGAACCCACGCACCCACGGGAGACGCCCCCCCCCCCCCCCGGTGGACACCCGCAGGCCTCAAGCCCCCACAAGCTCAGCAGGTCCCAACCTGCTTGATGGGGATGGCGCGGCCGCTGCCGATGCAGTCCCCCTCGGCCGCCGCCCGTCGCTCCTTCTCCACGTCGCTGTTCCTCTGTGCAACGCCACGGGGGAGGGGGGCGAGGGGGGGGGTGTTAGAACGGTGCGGTGTTACAATGGGGGGGTGTTAGAACGGTGTTACAATGGGGTGGAGTTATAACGGTGTTACAATGGGGTGGAGTTAGAACGGTGTTACAATGGGGTGGAGTTAGAACGGTGTTACAATACGGTGGAGTTAGAACGGTGTTACAATGGGGTGGAGTTAGAACGGTGTTACAATACGGTGGAGTTAGAACGGTGTTACAATACGGTGGAGTTAGAACGGTGTTACAATGGGGTGGAGTTAGAACGGTGTTACAATGGGGTGGAGTTAGAACGGTGTTACAATACGGTGGAGTTAGAACGGTGTTACAATGGGGTGGAGTTAGAACGGTGTTACAATACGGTGGAGTTAGAACGGTGTTACAATACGGTGGAGTTAGAACGGTGTTACAATACGGTGGAGTTAGAACGGTGTTACAATGGGGTGGAGTTAGAACGGTGTTACAATACGGTGGAGTTAGAACGGTGTTACAATGTGGTGGAGTTAGAACGGTGTTACAATGGGGTGGAGTTAGAACGGTGTTACAATACGGTGGAGTTAGAACGGTGTTACAATGGGGTGGAGTTAGAACGGTGTTACAATACGGTGGAGTTAGAACGGTGTTACAATACGGTGGAGTTAGAACGGTGTTACAATACGGTGGAGTTAGAACGGTGTTACAATGGGGTGGAGTTAGAACGGTGTTACAATACGGTGGAGTTAGAACGGTGTTACAATACGGTGGAGTTAGAACGGTGTTACAATACGGTGGAGTTAGAACGGTGTTACAATGGGGTGGAGTTAGAACGGTGTTACAATGGGGTGGAGTTAGAACGGTGTTACAATACGGTGGAGTTAGAACGGTGTTACAATGGGTTGGAGTTAGAACGGTGTTACAATGGGGTGGAGTTAGAACGGTGTTACAATGGGGTGGAGTTAGAACGGTGTTACAATACGGTGGAGTTAGAACGGTGTTACAATGGGGTGGAGTTAGAACGGTGTTACAATACGGTGGAGTTAGAACGGTGTTACAATACGGTGGAGTTAGAACGGTGTTACAATGGGGTGGAGTTAGAACGGTGTTACAATACGGTGGAGTTAGAACGGTGTTACAATGTGGTGGAGTTAGAACGGTGTTACAATGGGGTGGAGTTAGAACGGTGTTACAATACGGTGGAGTTAGAACGGTGTTACAATGGGGTGGAGTTAGAACGGTGTTACAATACGGTGGAGTTAGAACGGTGTTACAATACGGTGGAGTTAGCACGGTGTTACAATACGGTGGAGTTAGAACGGTGTTACAATGGGGTGGAGTTAGAACGGTGTTACAATACGGTGGAGTTAGAACGGTGTTACAATACGGTGGAGTTAGAACGGTGTTACAATACGGTGGAGTTAGAACGGTGTTACAATGGGGTGGAGTTAGAACGGTGTTACAATACGGTGGAGTTAGAACGGTGTTACAATACGGTGGAGTTAGAACGGTGTTACAATGGGGTGGAGTTAGAACGGTGTTACAATACGGTGGAGTTAGAACGGTGTTACAATGGGGTGGAGTTAGAACGGTGTTACAATGGGGTGGAGTTAGAACGGTGTTACAATGGGGTGGAGTTAGAACGGTGTTACAATACGGTGGAGTTAGAACGGTGTTACAATGGGGTGGAGTTAGAACGGTGTTACAATACGGTGGAGTTAGAACGGTGTTACAATACGGTGGAGTTAGAACGGTGTTACAATGGGGTGGAGTTAGAACGGTGTTACAATGGGGTGGAGTTAGAACGGTGTTACAATGGGGTGGAGTTAGAACGGTGTTACAATACGGTGGAGTTAGAACGGTGTTACAATGTGGTGGAGTTAGAACGGTGTTACAATGGGGTGGAGTTAGAACGGTGTTACAATACGGTGGAGTTAGAACGGTGTTACAATGGGGTGGAGTTAGAACGGTGTTACAATACGGTGGAGTTAGAACGGTGTTACAATGGGGTGGAGTTAGAACGGTGTTACAATACGGTGGAGTTAGAACGGTGTTACAATACGGTGGAGTTAGAACGGTGTTACAATACGGTGGAGTTAGAACGGTGTTACAATGGGGTGGAGTTAGAACGGTGTTACAATACGGTGGAGTTAGAACGGTGTTACAATGTGGTGGAGTTAGAACGGTGTTACAATGGGGTGGAGTTAGAACGGTGTTACAATACGGTGGAGTTAGAACGGTGTTACAATGGGGTGGAGTTAGAACGGTGTTACAATACGGTGGAGTTAGAACGGTGTTACAATACGGTGGAGTTAGAACGGTGTTACAATACGGTGGAGTTAGAACGGTGTTACAATGGGGTGGAGTTAGAACGGTGTTACAATACGGTGGAGTTAGAACGGTGTTACAATACGGTGGAGTTAGAACGGTGTTACAATACGGTGGAGTTAGAACGGTGTTACAATGGGGTGGAGTTAGAACGGTGTTACAATGGGGTGGAGTTAGAACGGTGTTACAATACGGTGGAGTTAGAACGGTGTTACAATGGGTTGGAGTTAGAACGGTGTTACAATGGGGTGGAGTTAGAACGGTGTTACAATGGGGTGGAGTTAGAACGGTGTTACAATACGGTGGAGTTAGAACGGTGTTACAATGGGGTGGAGTTAGAACGGTGTTACAATACGGTGGAGTTAGAACGGTGTTACAATACGGTGGAGTTAGAACGGTGTTACAATGGGGTGGAGTTAGAACGGTGTTACAATACGGTGGAGTTAGAACGGTGTTACAATGTGGTGGAGTTAGAACGGTGTTACAATGGGGTGGAGTTAGAACGGTGTTACAATACGGTGGAGTTAGAACGGTGTTACAATGGGGTGGAGTTAGAACGGTGTTACAATACGGTGGAGTTAGAACGGTGTTACAATACGGTGGAGTTAGAACGGTGTTACAATACGGTGGAGTTAGAACGGTGTTACAATGGGGTGGAGTTAGAACGGTGTTACAATACGGTGGAGTTAGAACGGTGTTACAATACGGTGGAGTTAGAACGGTGTTACAATACGGTGGAGTTAGAACGGTGTTACAATGGGGTGGAGTTAGAACGGTGTTACAATACGGTGGAGTTAGAACGGTGTTACAATACGGTGGAGTTAGAACGGTGTTACAATGGGGTGGAGTTAGAACGGTGTTACAATGTGGTGGAGTTAGAACGGTGTTACAATACGGTGGACTTAGAACGGTGTTACAATACGGTGGAGTTAGAACGGTGTTACAATGGGGTGGAGTTAGAACGGTGTTACAATGGGGTGGAGTTAGAACGGTGTTACAATGGGGTGGAGTTAGAACGGTGTTACAATACGGTGGAGTTAGAACGGTGTTACAATGGGGTGGAGTTAGAACGGTGTTACAATACGGTGGAGTTAGAACGGTGTTACAATACGGTGGAGTTAGAACGGTGTTACAATGGGGTGGAGTTAGAACGGTGTTACAATGGGGTGGAGTTAGAACGGTGTTACAATGGGGTGGAGTTAGAACGGTGTTACAATACGGTGGAGTTAGAACGGTGTTACAATGTGGTGGAGTTAGAACGGTGTTACAATGGGGTGGAGTTAGAACGGTGTTACAATACGGTGGAGTTAGAACGGTGTTACAATGGGGTGGAGTTAGAACGGTGTTACAATACGGTGGAGTTAGAACGGTGTTACAATACGGTGGAGTTAGAACGGTGTTACAATACGGTGGAGTTAGAACGGTGTTACAATGGGGTGGAGTTAGAACGGTGTTACAATACGGTGGAGTTAGAACGGTGTTACAATACGGTGGAGTTAGAACGGTGTTACAATACGGTGGAGTTAGAACGGTGTTACAATGGGGTGGAGTTAGAACGGTGTTACAATGGGGTGGAGTTAGAACGGTGTTACAATACGGTGGAGTTAGAACGGTGTTACAATGGGTTGGAGTTAGAACGGTGTTACAATGGGGTGGAGTTAGAACGGTGTTACAATGGGGTGGAGTTAGAACGGTGTTACAATACGGTGGAGTTAGAACGGTGTTACAATGGGGTGGAGTTAGAACGGTGTTACAATACGGTGGAGTTAGAACGGTGTTACAATGGGGTGGAGTTAGAACGGTGTTACAATACGGTGGAGTTAGAACGGTGTTACAATACGGTGGAGTTAGAACGGTGTTACAATGGGGTGGAGTTAGAACGGTGTTACAATGGGGTGGAGTTAGAACGGTGTTACAATACGGTGGACTTAGAACGGTGTTACAATACGGTGGAGTTAGAACGGTGTTACAATGGGGTGGAGTTAGAACGGTGTTACAATGGGGTGGAGTTAGAACGGTGTTACAATGGGGTGGAGTTAGAACGGTGTTACAATACGGTGGAGTTAGAACGGTGTTACAATGGGGTGGAGTTAGAACGGTGTTACAATACGGTGGAGTTAGAACGGTGTTACAATGGGGTGGAGTTAGAACGGTGTTACAATACGGTGGAGTTAGAACAGTGTTACAATGGGGTGGAGTTAGAACGGTGTTACAATGGGGTGGAGTTAGAACGGTGTTACAATACGGTGGAGTTAGAACGGTGTTACAATGGGTTGGAGTTAGAACGGTGTTACAATGGGGTGGAGTTAGAACGGTGTTACAATGGGGTGGAGTTAGAACGGTGTTACAATACGGTGGAGTTAGAACGGTGTCACAATACGGTGGAGTTAGAACGGCGTTACAATGGGGTGGAGTTAGAACGGTGTTACAATACGGTGGAGTTAGAACGGTGTTACAATACGGTGGCGTTAGAACGGTGTTACAATGGGGTGGAGTTAGAACGGTGTTACAATACGGTGGAGTTAGAACGGTGTTACAATGGGGTGGAGTTAGAACGGTGTTACAATACGGTGGAGTTAGAACGGTGTTACAATACGGTGGAGTTAGAACGGTGTTACAATACGGTGGAGTTAGAACGGTGTTACAATGGGGTGGAGTTAGAACGGTGTTACAATACGGTGGAGGTAGAACGGTGTTACAATACGGTGGAGTTAGAACGGTGTTACAATGGGGTGGAGTTAGAACGGTGTTACAATGGGGTGGAGTTAGAACGGTGTTACAATGGGGTGGAGTTAGAACGGTGTTACAATACGGTGGAGTTAGAACGGTGTTACAATGGGGTGGAGTTAGAACGGTGTTACAATACGGTGGAGTTAGAACGGTGTTACAATACGGTGGAGTTAGAACGGTGTTACAATGGGGTGGAGTTAGAACGGTGTTACAATGGGGTGGAGTTAGAACGGTGTTACAATACGGTGGACTTAGAACGGTGTTACAATACGGTGGAGTTAGAACGGTGTTACAATGGGGTGGAGTTAGAACGGTGTTACAATGGGGTGGAGTTAGAATGGTGTTACAATGGGGTGGAGTTAGAACGGTGTTACAATACGGTGGAGTTAGAACGGTGTTACAATGGGGTGGAGTTAGAACGGTGTTACAATACGGTGGAGTTAGAACGGTGTTACAATGGGGTGGAGTTAGAACGGTGTTACAATACGGTGGAGTTAGAACAGTGTTACAATGGGGTGGAGTTAGAACGGTGTTACAATGGGGTGGAGTTAGAACGGTGTTACAATACGGTGGAGTTAGAACGGTGTTACAATGGGTTGGAGTTAGAACGGTGTTACAATGGGGTGGAGTTAGAACGGTGTTACAATGGGGTGGAGTTAGAACGGTGTTACAATACGGTGGAGTTAGAACGGTGTCACAATACGGTGGAGTTAGAACGGCGTTACAATGGGGTGGAGTTAGAACGGTGTTACAATGGGGTGGAGTTAGAACGGTGTTACAATACGGTGGCGTTAGAACGGTGTTACAATGGGGTGGAGTTAGAACGGTGGTACAATGGGGTGGAGTTAGAACGGTGTTACAATGGGGTGGAGTTAGAACGGTGTTACAATACGGTGGAGTTAGAACGGTGTCACAATACGGTGGAGTTAGAACGGCGTTACAATGGGGTGGAGTTAGAACGGTGTTACAATGGGGTGGAGTTAGAACGGTGTTACAATACGGTGGAGGTAGAACGGTGTTACAATGGGGTGGAGTTAGAACGGTGTTACAATGGGGTGGAGTTAGAACGGTGTTACAATGGGGTGGAGTTAGAACGGTGTTACAATACGGTGGAGTTAGAACGGTGTTACAATGGGGTGGAGTTAGAACGGTGTTACAATGGGGTGGAGTTAGAACGGTGTTACAATGGGGTGGAGTTAGAACGGTGTTACAATACGGTGGAGTTAGAACGGTGTTACAATGGGGTGGAGTTAGAACGGTGTTACAATACGGTGGAGTTAGAACGGTGTTACAATGGGGTGGAGTTAGAACGGTGTTACAATGGGGTGGAGTTAGAACGGTGTTACAATGGGGTGGAGTTAGAACGGTGTTACAATGGGGTGGAGTTAGAACGGTGTTACAATACGGTGGAGTTAGAACGGTGTTACAATACGGTGGAGTTAGAACGGTGTTACAATGGGGTGGAGTTAGAACGGTGTTACAATGGGGTGGAGTTAGAACGGTGTTACAATGGGGTGGAGTTAGAACGGTGTTACAATACGGTGGAGTTAGAACGGTGTTACAATGGGGTGGAGTTAGAACGGTGTTACAATGGGGTGGAGTTAGAACGGTGTTACAATGGGGTGGAGTTAGAACGGTGTTACAATGGGGTGGAGTTAGAACGGTGTCACAATGGGGTGGAGTTAGAACGGTGTTACAATGGGGTGGAGTTAGAACGGTGTTACAATGGGGTGGAGTTAGAACGGTGTCACAATGGGGTGGAGTTAGAACGGTGTTACAATGGGGTGGAGTTAGAACGGTGTTACAATGGGGTGGAGTTAGAACGGTGTTACAATGGGGTGGAGTTAGAACGGTGTTACAATACGGTGGAGTTAGAGCGGTGTTACAATACGGTGGAGTTAGAACGGTGTTACAATGGGGTGGAGTTAGAACGGTGTTACAATACGGTGGAGTTAGAGCGGTGTTACAATACGGTGGAGTTAGAGCGGTGTTACAATGGGGTGGAGTTAGAACGGTGTTACAATGGGGTGGAGTTAGAACGGTGTTACAATACGGTGGAGTTAGAACGGTGTTACAATGGGGTGGAGTTAGAACGGCGTTACAATGGGGTGGAGTTAGAACGGTGTTACAATACGGTGGAGTTAGAACGGTGTTACAATGGGGTGGAGTTAGAACGGTGTTACAATACGGTGGAGTTAGAACGGTGTTACAATGGGGTGGAGTTAGAACGGTGTTACAATGGGGTGGAGTTAGAACGGTGTTACAATACGGTGGAGTTAGAACGGTGTTACAATGGGGTGGAGTTAGAACGGTGTTACAATGGGGTGGAGTTAGAACGGTGTTACAATGGGGTGGAGTTAGAACGGTGTTACAATGGGGTGGAGTTAGAACGGTGTTACAATGGGGTGGAGTTAGAACGGTGTTACAATGGGGTGGAGTTAGAACGGTGTTACAATGGGGTGGAGTTAGAACGGTGTTACAATGGGGTGGAGTTAGAACGGGGAGGTGTTGCAAAGGCGTGGCGTTAGAGCAACGCGCGCAGGCGGGCGAGGGGTCGCGAAGGGGGTGGGGGCGGGGGTTGGAACTCCGAGAGCGCGATGAGGAAGATGAGGAGGAGGAGGAGGAGGAGGAAGAGGAGGAGGAGGGTCGCGTCATTACCGTGAAGATGTTGGACCGTCGCTTGGGCACCCTGCGGGCCAGCGTGGGGGTGGGGGCGTCCCCCCCCCGCCCCTCCGCGGGCCCCCACTCCCCCGCGCACAGCGAGTGGGCCGACAGACGAGCCGGGGACTGCGACAAACACCGACATCGTCGTCGTCATTGTGATGTCATCATCCACACCATTGTTGTCATTGTGATGTCATCATCTACATCGTCGTCATCATTGTGATGTCATCATCCACACCATTGTTGTCATTGTGATGTCATCATCTACATCGTTGTCGTCGTCATTGTGATGCCATCATCCATACCGTTGTTGTCATTGTGATGTCATCATCTACATCGTCGTCGTCATTGTGATGTCATCATCCACACCATTGTTGTCATTGTGGCCAACTACAAGAAATGTCTGACCTCTGTGATTGCCAACAAGGGTTTTGCCACCAAGTACTAAGTCATGTTTTGCAGAGGAGTCAAATACTTATTTCCCTCATTAAAATGCAAATCAATTTATAACATTTTTGACATGCGTTTTTCTGGATTTTGTTGTCTCTCACTGTTCAAATAAACCTACCATTAAAATTATAGACTGATCATTTCTTTGTCAGTGGGCAAACGTACAAAATCAGCAGGGGATCAAATACTTTTTTTCCCTCACTGTAAATGCCCACGCGGTGATGATGATGATGATGATGAGCCCACTTCATTGAACTCTCATTCGTGATGGCCAGGTCGCTTCTGAAACATAAGCTACGTAAGCAGGCCGAGTGGGGGCTTACCCGGTAAAAAAAAAAAATTTTGTAATTGTTTCGTAAAAAAATATTTAGTTGAGATTCAACGTTCTTAAATCTCTCGGTCGCTGTCCAGCGAGCGATACGAATGGGTAAACGATAGTCATTCCATTGCAGGTCGTGTGTGGTGGGGTAAGGTGTGTGTACTGCCACCACTCCGAGTATCGCTGTCAATGATGCCCACCAGGAGGCGAGCGGTGATACGCAGGTGAAATGTTCATTTGTAATTGATGAATACTAGCTTAGCAACAGAGACAAATAAACGCCAACCGCGCACACACACACACACACACACTCAATCACTCACACTCACTTTCTCGCACACACACACGCACACACACAAACTCGCACACTCACCTCGTTTGTACGCACACCTCACACCGATACTCACTCAGTCAATCACTCACTCACTCTCACCTCGCTCGCACACTCACTCACTCACACACACACACCCCCTCACTCACTCACACACCCCCACACTCACACACGAGACAAAGATGCCCCCGTGTAGCTTCGCTGTTAGCGAGCAGCGCCTATCAAGGCGGGAACGGCACACGAAGAGGCGGGTGGCCAACACCACGCCCAGCCGACTTTGTCTCCCGAGTGGCGATGCTTACTACACACCGCACCAGGTGCTCGCTTGAACCGAGTCGACCTAGGGGAGGCCCAGCACCGGTTCAGATAACTTTCGTCACCGGTGTTGGCCGCGAGCGG
Organism: Petromyzon marinus; assembly: GCF_048934315.1. Classification (NCBI taxonomy): domain Eukaryota; kingdom Metazoa; phylum Chordata; class Hyperoartia; order Petromyzontiformes; family Petromyzontidae; genus Petromyzon; species Petromyzon marinus. Next base: position 9,345,157 of record NC_133722.1, read on the forward strand.
GAATCGAACTCGGCTCGCCGGGATCGTAGCGCGGCGACGCTAACCGCCGCGCCTGCACCCGCGCGCACACACACACACCCGTGTGTTTGTGTGTGTGTGTGTGCCCGCACACACACACACACACCCGTGTGTTTGCCATCGCTGCAGATAACGAACGCAGAGGTGGAGTTCGTGGGTCAGACGAGGTGAAGGTTTGGACCTGATGACCCCAAGTGGGGGAGGGGTGGTGGTGGTGGTGGATGGCTCACGAACTCACTGCGTTGGTCAGGCTGGAGCCATCGTGCGCAGCGGAGCCGGGGAGCGCCGAGAAATCTGGAAGAGGGCACACAAACAACATGGACACACGCGGTTACAATCGCCGCCACCCCCCCCCCCCCCCCCCCTGAGGGTATGCGAACCTACAGGTCTCTCTGCGAGTCTACGGGTCTCTGTGCGAATCTACGGGTCTCTGTGTGAGTCTACGGGTCTCTGTGTGAGTCTACGGGTCTCTGTGCGAATCTATGGGTCTCTGTGCGAGTCTGTGGGTATCTGTCGGTCTCTGTGCCAGTCTCTGTGGTTCTCTGTGCGAGTCTCTGTCGGTCTCTGTGCCAGTCTGCGGGTTTCTGTGTGAGTCTGTGTGTCTCTGTGTGAGTCTATGTGTCTCTTTGCGAGTCTGTGGGTCTCTGTGTGAGTCTATGTGTCTCTGTGCGAGTCTATGGGTCTCTGTGTGAGTCTATGGGTCTCTGTGCGAGTCTATGGGTCTCTGTGCGAGTCTATGTGTCTCTGTGCGAGTCTATGCGTCTCTGTGCGAGTCTATGGGTCTCTGTGCGAGTCTGTGGGTCTCTGTGCGAGTCTGTGGGTCTCTGTGCGAGTCTATGTGTCTCTGTGTGAGTCTATGGGTGTCTGTGTGAGTCTATGTGTCTCTGTGTGAGTCTATGGGTCTCTGTGTGAGTCTACGGGTCTCTGTGCGAGTCTACGGGTCTCTGTGCGAGTCTGCGGGTCTCTGTGCGAGTCTGCGGGTCTCTGTGCGAGTCTATCTATGTGTATGTAAGTTGAACCTGTTAATACATTAACATTTAACCTGTTAATACATTAACAGGTTAAATGTCTCACACTTACACAGCCGCAGTTGCTCGGGCCCTCGATGTGACTGCGGCGCTGCGACCTTACATTGACATGCAAATTTCCCACATTAACATAACAAGCCCCACCCACTTCGTTCATGACCCTTGGGCTACACCCATTTCAAACCTTTACAACAGCCTGCGTCAGCAGCTTTTCCCCTCTTTTTTTCTCCTGATGACGATTGCTTGCGTTGCGATCGAAACGTCGTGATTTTTTATTATTTTTTATTAACTTTATTTTCATTTTTATCATTTTTTCTATCTACGTGACTTTACCGAAAAAACCCCAAAGAATATGAATTCTTGCAGTCACGAAAGCTTAAGTCAAGATTTTACTCGCACAGTAAAGTAATTGTATTTTTGTCATTTACTATACAGCCAGATGATACGACAAATCGCTAACCTTAAACACCCGGTCGTTCATAACAGTTGAAGGCTGTATAGTACTATAGTAATAGAGCAAGTGCAGAATCACTGAACCGGAATTGATAGCTTCAAAGTATTTAGCGCGGGGCCCTTGAAAGTGTGGGGCCCCGTAGCTACTACACGCGTAGTTGCTACTACAAGCGTAGTTGCTACTACAAGCGTAGTTGCTACTACACGTGTAGGTGCTACTACACGTGTAGGTGCTACTACACGCGTAGTTGCTACTACACGCATAGTTGCTACTACACGCGTAGTTGCTACTACACGCGTAGTTGCTACTACAAGCGTAGTTGCTACTACACGCGTAGGTGCTACTACACGCGTAGTTGCTACTACACGCGTAGTTGCTACTACACGCGTAGTTGCTACTACACGCGTAGTTGCTACTACACGCGTAGTTGCTACTACACGCGTAGTTGCTACTACACGCGTAGTTGCTACTACACGTGTAGTAGCTACTACACGTGTAGTAGCTACTACAGTTGCAACTACACCCCCCCGCGCTGCCCGGTCACCTCGTTAGCATCTCGAGGTGCAAGAGCGATCACAGCGTGCCGAGTGCGAGCAGCACGCGTCCCTCTCTCTCTATCAGTGGCTGCACTGATGCCACCGGTGGTCAATTCCACGTTGCTATGGCGGGGACAATTGACCTTGCACCGCGTGGTGCGGCCTCGTGATGTGGCGCTCATTTTACAGACACCCCCCGAAGTCCGGAGTAGATGACGGTGGTGGTGGTGGTGAGCACCGTCCATACATGACGTCACGCGATTTTGGACGATTTTTGACCCCCCTCCCTCGTCACACGGCGTCAAAAAAAGTCAGACCCCCCCCCCCCGTCAAATATGACGTCAAATCGCTTTAAACCATTGTCATTGTAGTGCGTATTTAATGTGGCGCTGCACTCTGATGTTGTAGGAGAAAACATTCTATTTAAATAAGTAGAACGTGTTGTCTATATTTATTTAAAGTTGCGCATTTTGATGTGACGTCACATTTCTCAAACCTCCCCGTCGTCACACATCGTCACAAATGTCTGACCACCCCCCCCCCCCAGGTGCGTGACGTCATTTATGGACGGCCCCTAATGATGACGGCGGTTAAGATGGTGGTGTGGTGGTGGTCGTGAAGGTGGTGGTGATGAAGACGGTAGTGGTGGTGGAGGTCGTGAAGATGGTGGTGATGGTCGTGAAGGTGGTGGCGATGACGGTGGTTGTTAAGATGGTGGTGGTACTGGTTGTTATGAAGATGGTGCTGCTGATATTGATTTTTTAATGACCTTGACGATGTTGCAGGTCGTAATGATGAATAATGACTTATGATGACGTTGACAAGCCTGATGTTTCTGGTGTTGATGATGAGAAATTACGACGATGTTGATGCTGGGTGGTGATGAAGAAAGCGACAGTGATGATGATGGTTGTAATCATGGCGACATGACAACGATGTTCACACGATAACAAGGACGATGGCTGCAATGACGATGACGTCTATGATGATTATTATTATTCATTGGACGTGTTTTTTTTTATTTGCCAGCAGCAACAACGAAAAAACCTGTCCATCATGCACCTAGGAGTGGCTCTGAACACGTGTTCACCCTCCCTCCTCCCCTCCCCCCACACCTTCCCCCCCACCAACACCCCCCTCCCCCCACACCAACACCCTCCCCTCCCCCCACACCTTCCACCTCCTCCCCCCACCAACACCTCCCCCCCACCAACACCCCCCTCCCCCCACACCAACACCCTCCCCTCCCCCCACACCTTCCTCCTCTGCCACCCACCTCGACTCACGCTCACCACGCCTGACCACCCATCCACCACCACCCCGGTCTAGCCATAACACAGACTGACTGCTGGGGGCAAGTGCTGTTAGCGAGCACCTATTAAGGTCGGCAGGGACAGCGGTGGGGGTACGCCCGGGCCGTCTTTGTCTCCCCAGCGGAGACGTTCACGGCTCTGGAAATCGGGGGCGCGGTTAAAATGAATTGGAAATCTGCAGCCTGCATCGTCTTGAATCGGAATGGTTTGCTTATTTAAGGCCGAGTTGGCCTAGGCGAGACCCAGAACAGGTACACATATCACTTCGCCTCTGATGGTAGCCGTGGGTTCGGGGGGGATCTAACTTTAGGTGGGAAAGATCGTAGCGCAGTGCGCTAACCACTGCGCCACCACTCCCCACCAACACACAGAGAAAACCACAACCACCACCACCCTCTAATTTCACAACTCCCATCGCTACAATTTCTTCCAAATAAGGGTCACAAAGTCTCATTATTTGCTTATTTACTTCTGCAACCACGTGGAGAATTGAAAATAAATCCAGTTCCCAGGCCTTATATAGCACTTTGTCAAGAAGGATAACACGGGAGAAAGATCCCCCAAGTAGCCTTTAACAGGCTGTTTGGGGGCAAGTGTTGTTAGCGAGTAGCACCTATAAAGGCCCGCACGGCACACGAGGGGAGAACGTGACCAACACCACGCCCGGCCGCCTTTGTCTCCCTAGTGGCGATGTTTACACACCGCACGTAGGTATTCATTTGAGGCTGAATCGACCTAGGGGAGGCCCAGGCACGGTTCAGATAATCGTCACGAACCCGGCGACCCGAGTTCGATTCCCGCTCAGGGCCAACATCAGCGACGATTACCTGAACCTGAACCGGTCCTGGGTCGACTCAGCCTCAAATGAGTAACCTGGTGCATTGTGTAAACCTCGCCCTGTGGAGAGACAAAGGCGGCCGGGCGTGGATGATGGCCACCCCCCCCCCCCTTCGCGTGCCGTTCCGGCCTTCATTAGGTGCTGCTACTCGCTAAGCGCACTTGCCCCAACAGTCTGTTGAGGCTACACGGGGGATCTTTGGTGGGGATGTTGGGGGTTATGACTATGTCCGAGGTACGGGGGGGGGGAGTCGTGGTGGAAATGTGGGGGGGGCTGCATAATAAATAAATAATTAACCGCGCAGGAATGTTCAAGCGGGTCATGACCTCCACATTTCCACGGTCAGGCATTTAACTCCACACAGATACCCAACACAAAGGTCTCCCGTGTAGCCTTCGACAGGCCGCCAGGGGCAAGTGCAGCGGACGAGCAGGAGCAGCAGCAGCACCCTATGAAGGCCGGCACGGCACACGAAAGCGATCGGTAGCCAGCAACCACGCCCGGCCGCCTTTGTCTCCCCGACGCTGATCTCTACACGCCGCACCAGGCACTCGTTAAAAGATCCATCGAGCGAGTTTGGTTTCGCTCAGGAGGGCCAGACGCTAGCCAAATTATTTGGTAACATCGAGGCGGCTTTGCTCACAGACTCCTAATTGCTCAGGAGGGCTTGGAGCCTCAGACATGAGTCACACACAAAGACAAAGATCCCCCGGTATAGCCCGAACAGACTGTAGGGGCAAGTGCCGTTAGCGAGCAGCAGCACCTATGAAGGTCGGCACGGCACACGAGGGGGGTGGGTGGCCAACACCGCGCCCGGCCGCCTTTGTCTCCCCAGTGGCGATGTTTACTACACACCGCAGCAGGTCACTCATTTGAGGCCGAGTCGACCTAGGGAGAGGCCCAGGACCGGTTCAGAGAATCGTCACCGGTGCCAGTGGCTGTGAGCGGGAATCGAACTCGGGTCGCTGATCGGTCCACTACCGCTCACACAAGGCCAGCTGCTGCAACATCGTTGCCTCAAGGCGTCACGGGCGACTTCAACTCGCAATCCCTGCGCCGCAACCGCAAGGTACTCGCGTGAGAGAGAGAGAGGACGACTCAGAGAGAGAGAGGACGACTCGGAGAGAGAGAGAGGACGACTCAGAGAGAGAGAAGACGACTCAGAGAGAGAGAGGACGACTCAGAGAGAGAGAGAGAGAGGACGACTCAGAGAGAGAGAGAGAGGACGACTCAGAGAGAGAGAGAGAGAGGACGACTCAGAGAGAGAGAGAGAGAGGACGACTCAGAGAGAGAGAGAGAGGACGACTCAGAGAGAGAGAGAGAGAGGACGACTCAGAGAGAGAGAGAGGACGACTCAGAGAGAGAGAGAGGACGACTCAGAGAGAGAGAGGACGACTCAGAGAGAGAGAGAGGACGACTCAGAGAGAGAGAGAGGACGACTCAGAGAGAGAGAGGACGACTCAGAGAGAGAGGACGACTCAGAGAGAGAGGACGACTCAGAGAGAGAGAGGACGACTCAGAGAGAGAGAGGACGACTCAGAGAGAGAGAGAGAGGACGACTCGGAGAGAGAGAGGACGACTCGGAGAGAGAGAGAGGACGACTCGGAGAGAGAGAGAGGACGACTCAGAGAGAGAGAGGACGACTCAGAGAGAGAGAGAGGACGACTCAGAGAGAGAGAGGACGACTCAGAGAGAGAGAGAGGACGACTCAGAGAGAGAGAGGACGACTCAGAGAGAGAGGACGACTCAAAGAGAGAGGACGACTCAGAGAGAGAGAGGACGACTCAGAGAGAGAGAGAGGACGACTCAGAGAGAGAGAGGACGACTCAGAGAGAGAAGACGACTCAGAGAGAGAGAGGCCGACTCAGAGAGAGAGAGGACGACTCAGAGAGATAGAGAGAGAGAGGACGACTCAGAGAGAGAGGACGACTCAGAGAGAGAGAGGACGACTCAGAGAGAGAGAGAGGACGACTCAGATAGAGAGAGAGGACGACTCAGAGAGAGAGAGGACGACTCAGAGAGAGAGGACGACTCAGAGAGAGAGAGGCCGACTCAGAGAGAGAGAGGACGACTCAGAGAGATAGAGAGAGAGAGGACGACTCAGAGAGAGAGGACGACTCAGAGAGAGAGAAGACGACTCAGAGAGAGAGAGGACGACTCAGAGAGAGAGAGGACGACTCAGAGAGAGAGGACGACTCAGAGAGAGGACGACTCAGAGAGAGAGAAGACGACTCAGAGAGGACGATTCAGAGAGAGAGGACGATTCAGAGAGAGAGGACGACTCAGAGAGAGAGAGGACGACTCAGAGAGAGAGGACGACTCAGAGAGAGAGGACAACTCAGAGAGAGAGGACGACTCAGAGAGAGAGGACGACTCAGAGAGAGAGAGAGGACGACTCAGAGAGAGGGGGGCAGACTCAGAGAAAGAGAGAGAAATGGAACGAATCAAAGAGAGAGGACTACTCGGAGAGAAGACGGGGGAGGGCAGCTCAGAAGGCGCTACGGGAGGAATTACCACAGTCGAGGAGCGAGAAAGCAGCAGCAGGAGCCGGCAACACCAAGAGTTAACCCAAGCTCTGCGGTCCCCCACATAGCGAGGTGTTATCGGCCCAATTAAATAACGAGTTGGTTTGCTCTATCCCGTACACACAGAACAGGTGCGTACGGGGTAGCAATGATGCACGACTCGCAAGTGATGGACGAGCAGACTGTTTCACGATAGATGTACACCACTCTGCGCACAGCCGCGTTTAGGCTATACGGGGGATCTTTGTTGCTGGAGTTTTCTGTTGTCACGTATGGATGTTTAACTTCGTGCACACCGTACGTAGCCGACCGGGCTAATCGGAGGTTGGTGATGGTGGTCGCGGCGATGGTGGCGGTGGTGGTGATGGTTGTCGTGCCGGTGATGCCGATGGCGGTGGTGATGGCAGGGGATGGTGGCGATGGCGGTGGTGGTGACGATGGTGGTAGTGATGGCGACTATCACCCCCCACCCCCCCACACCCCCCCCATCCACCCTCGTCTCACCGCCGCCGCGTGCCGAGACTCGCACTGACCACGGAACACGCAGAGCGATGTCACCGGACGGGTTTGTGGTCGACAGGCCGCATGCGGGGAATGCGAGACCGAGCGGAGGAGTTGAAGAGAGGAGAGGAGGGGGGGTGAGGGGGGGGGTGTGAGAGCAGTCGGGGGAGTTAAAAGCCACATTCAGCCATCCCCGGTTTGCCCGAGACGGACCCGGCGAGCTTCCACAAAGTCCGTGCAGCGTCTCGTCTGGGCCCACGTGTCCCCAGCGTCGTCCCTCGTGGTGCGACGAAGCTGTCGATTGGAATTTAAAACAAAAAATTCGGGGGTGGGGGGAGGGGGAGGTGCGGAATTCGTACCGCACCCTCGATTCCAATCCGCATGTCACGTGTTTGTTTACGTATTTGGCACGTGGTCGTGACGGGGCAAGATGCGACCGTGTCCGTCCAGTGCTCGGCGAACTACACCGGCCTCCTTTGTGCCCAGCGAGGACTTCGTCGTGAGTTTCGCACTCCTTACTCGCACGAAACCTCGCTCGCCACGAATGAACAAGCGGTACCTCGCCGCTCATCTCGTCAAGGGGCATGAACCATCGTCACGTGTGACACTCCGGTCATCCCCGGTGGTCACCGCGTCGTCGCGCGGCGCTTCTGCGGCCGTCTGGAACGCTCTTCCCTTGCGGACGTAGCCAACCGTGCTAAATCGGAGGTGCAGGGGTAGAACAATCTAAACACGAACAGCCGTTCTAAAGAAATTAGTTTTTTTTCTTTTTGTTTTAAAGCATGTAGATTGACAGTGCGCAGCTCCCAATGGCTTCCTGCTATCGGAAGGGAAGAGCGTTCCAGACGGCCGCAGTAGCGCATCCGAAAGCGCCGCGCGACGACGCGGTGACCACCGGGGATGACCGGAGTGTCACGTGACGATGGTTCATGCCCCTTGACGAGATGAGCGGCGAGGTACTGCGGTGAGCACGGGACGGACACGGTCGCATCTTGCCCCGTCACGACCACGTGCCAAATACGTAAACAAACACGTGACATGCGGATTGGAATCCCAGAGAAAACGTTGTACTGGAGCTTGCTCACGGGGTTGTTATTATTATTTTTTTGCCAGACGTCCCGTAGAGTAGCGAGTTGCAGATCTGTACCGTGTAGTGACAGCCGTACCCGTCGCAAGACGCCCGTGAAATTAGCGGAGCCCAACAGCAGCTCATTGAGATTTAAAAAAAAATCTATCTAGAGCGTGCACAGTGGAAGGTGGGCGGGGCTACCTGGGCAATTGGGGGGGGGGGATACCTGGGCAATGGGCGGGGTTATCTGGACAGTGGGAGGGGCTACCCGAGCTGTGGGCCACACGGGGGGGTAACAAAGCGGCCAGGTTGGTATGTGGGTATTTAGGTCGGTAGGTGGGTAGCTGTATAGGTAGGTGGGTGGTTGTGTTGGTACGTGGGTAGCTGTATAGGTAGGTGGGTGGTTGTGTTGGTACGTGGGTAGCTGTATAGATAGGTGGGTGGTTGTGTTGGTACGTGGATAGCTGTATAGGTAGGTGGGTGGTTGTGTAGGTACGTGGATAGCTGTATAGGTGGGTGGTTGTGTAGGTACGTGGGTAGCTGTATAGGTAGGTGGGTGGTTGTGTTGGTACGTGGGTAGCTGTGTAGGTACGTGGGTAGCTGTATAGGCATGTGGGTGGTTGTGTAGGTACGTGGGTAGCTGTATAGGTAGGTGGGTGGTTGTCTTGGTACGTGGGTAGCTGTGTAGGTACGTGGGTAGCTGTATAGGTAGGTGGGTGGTTGTGTTGGTACGTGGGTAGCTGTATAGGCATGTGGGTGGTTGTGTAGGTACATGGGTAGCTGTATAGGTAGGTGGGTGGTTGTGTTGGTACGTGGGTAGCTGTATAGGTAGGTGGGTGGTTGTGTAGGTACGTGGGTAGCTGTATAGGTAGGTGGGTGGTTGTGTAGGTACATGGGTAGCTGTATAGGTAGGTGGGTGGTTGTGTTGGTACGTGGATAGCTGTATAGGTGGGTGGTTGTGTAGGTACGTGGGTAGCTGTATAGGTAGGTGGGTGGTTGTGTTGGTACGTGGGTAGCTGTGTAGGTACGTGGGTAGCTGTATAGGCATGTGGGTGGTTGTCTAGGTACGTGGGTAGCTGTATAGGTAGGTGGGTGGTTGTGTTGGTACATGGGTAGCTGTGTAGGTACGTGGGTAGCTGTATAGGTGGGTGGTTGTGTAGGTACGTGGGTAGCTGTATAGGTAGGTGGGTGGTTGTGTTGGTACGTGGGTAGCTGTGTAGGTACGTGGGTAGCTGTATAGGTGGGTGGTTATGTAGGTACGTGGGTAGCTGTATAGGTAGGTGGGTGGTTGTGTTTGTACGTGGGTAGCTGTATAGGTAGGTGGGTGGTTGTGTTAATACGTGGGTGGTTGTGTTGGTACGTGGGTAGCTGTGTAGGTACGTGGGTAGCTGTGTAGGTACGTGGGTAGCTCTATAGGTAGGTGGGTGGTTGTGTTGGTACGTGGGTAGCTGTATAGGCATGTGGGTGGTTGTGTAGGTACGTGGGTAGCTGTATAGGCATGTGGGTGGTTGTGTTGGTACGTGGGTAGCTGTGTAGGTACGTGGGTAGCTGTATAGGTGGGTGGGTGGTTGTGTAGGTACGTGGATAGCTGTGTAGGTACGTGGGTAGCTGTATAGGTGGGTGGTTGTGTTGGTACGTGGGTAGCTGTGTAGGTACGTGGGTAGCTGTATAGGTAGGTGGGTGGTTGTGTAGGTACGTGGATAGCTGTATAGGTAGGTGGGTGGTTGTGTAGGTACGTGGGTAGCTGTATAGGTAGGTGGGTGGTTGTGTTGGTACGTGGGTAGCTGTGTAGGTACGTGGGTAGCTGTATAGGTGGGTGGTTGTGTAGGTACGTGGGTAGCTGTATAGGTAGGTGGGTGGTTGTGTTGGTACGTGGGTAGCTGTGTAGGTACGTGGGTAGCTGTATAGGTGGGTGGTTGTGTAGGTACGTGGGTAGCTGTATAGGTAGGTGGGTGGTTGTGTAGGTACGTGGGTAGCTGTATAGGTAGGTGGGTGGTTGTGTAGGTACGTGGGTAGCTGTATAGGTAGGTAGGTGGTTGTGTTGGTACGTGGGTAGCTATGTAGGTACGTGGGTAGCTGTGTAGGTACGTGGGTAGCTGTATAGGTAGGTGGGTGGTTGTGTTGGTACGTGGGTAGCTGTATAGGCATGTGGGTGGTTGTGTAGGTACGTGGGTAGCTGTATAGGCATGTGGGTGGTTGTGTTGGTACGTGGGTAGCTGTGTACGTACGTGGGTAGCTGTATAGGTGGGTGGGTGGTTGTGTAGGTACGTGGATAGCTGTGTAGGTACGTGGGTAGCTGTATAGGTGGGTGGTTGTGTTGGTACGTGGGTAGCTGTGTAGGTACGTGGGTAGCTGTATAGGTAGGTGGGTGGTTGTGTAGGTACGTGGATAGCTGTATAGGTAGGTGGGTGGTTGTGTAGGTACGTGGGTAGCTGTATAGGTAGGTGGGTGGTTGTGTTGGTACGTGGGTAGCTGTGTAGGTACGTGGGTAGCTGTATAGGTGGGTGGTTGTGTAGGTACGTGGGTAGCTGTATAGGTAGGTGGGTGGTTGTGTTGGTACGTGGGTAGCTGTATAGGTACGTGGGTAGCTGTATAGGTGGGTGGTTGTGTAGGTACGTGGGTAGCTGTATAGGTAGGTGGGTGGTTGTGTTGGTACGTGGGTAGCTGTATAGGTAGGTGGGTGGTTGTGTTGGTACGTGGGTAGCTGTATAGGTAGGTGGGTGGTTGTGTAGGTACGTGGGTAGCTGTATAGGTAGGTAGGTGGTTGTGTAGGTACGTGGGTAGCTGTATAGGTAGGTGGGTGGTTGTGTAGGTACGTGGATAGCTGTGTAGGTACGTGGGTAGCTGTATAGGTGGGTGGTTGTGTTGGTACGTGGGTAGCTGTGTAGGTACGTGGGTAGCTGTATAGATAGGTGGGTGGTTGTGTAGGTACGTGGATAGCTGTATAGGTAGGTGGGTGATTGTGTAGGTACGTGGGTAGCTGTATAGGTAGGTGGGTGGTTGTGTTGGTACGTGGGTAGCTGTGTAGGTACGTGGGTAGCTGTATAGGTGGGTGGTTGTGTAGGTACGTGGGTAGCTGTATAGGTAGGTGGGTGGTTGTGTTGGTACGTGGGTAGCTGTGTAGGTACGTGGGTAGCTGTATAGGTGGGTGGTTGTGTAGGTACGTGGGTAGCTGTATAGATAGGTGGGTGGTTGTGTTGGTACGTGGGTAGCTGTATAGGTAGGTGGGTGGTTGTGTAGGTACGTGGGTAGCTGTATAGGTAGGTGGGTGGTTGTGTAGGTACGTGGGTAGCTGTATAGGTAGGTGGGTGGTTGTGTTGGTACGTGGGTAGCTGTGTAGGTACGTGGGTAGCTGTGTAGGTACGTGGGTAGCTGTATAGGTAGGTGGGTGGTTGTGTTGGTACGTGGGTAGCTGTATAGGCATGTGCGTGGTTGTGTAGGTACGTGGGTAGCTGCATAGGCATGTGGGTGGTTGTGTAGGTACGTGGGTAGCTGTATAGGCATGTGGGTGGTTGTGTAGGTACGTGGGTAGCTGTATAGGTAGGTGGGTGGTTGTGTAGGTACGTGGATAGCTGTGTAGGTACGTGGGTAACTGTATAGGCATGTGGGTGGTTGTGTAGGTACGTGGGTAGCTGTATAGGTGGGTGGGTGGTTGTGTAGGTACGTGGGTAGCTGTATAGGCATGTGGGTGGTTGTGTAGGTACGTGGGTAGCTGTATAGGTAGGTGGGTGGTTGTGTAGGTACGTGGGTGCATCGCCACCACGCCGCCCTCCTCCTCCTCTCCGCCGTCTGCGAGGAGTGTTGCACGTGGCTGCTAGAGGGTCCCGCCCGGCGCGTCGGGGGGGGGGTCCGAGAAGCCGCACGGAGACGTGGGAGGAGCCCAGAGAGCAGTGGAGAAAATTCCTCCCCCCCCCCCCACATTACTCCCCCCCCCCCAAATTACTCCCCCCCCCCCATTACCCCCCCCCATTCCTCCCCCCCCATTCCCCCCCCCCATTCCTCCCCAGATTAGAAGGTGGATCGGATCAGGGTGTGTGGGGGAGGCGTCTGGGGAGAGGGGGGAGGGGTGTCTAGTGGGGGTACGGGGAGACGGGGCGGGGTCTAGAGAGAGGAGGGGGTGTTTGGGGGGTGTGTCTAGGGGGGGGGAGGGGGTGTCTAGGGGGGGAGGGGGCTGTCTAGGGGGGGAGCGGGTGTCTAGGGGGGGAGGAGGTGTCTAGGGGGGAGGGGTGTCTAGGGGGGAGGGGGTGTCTAGGGGGGGAGCGGGTGTCTAGGGGGGGAGGAGGTGTCTAGGGGGAGGGGTGTCTAGGGGGGAGGGGGTGTCTAGGGGGGGAAAGGGTATCTGGGGGGGGGAGGGGGTGTCTAGGGGGGGGAGGGGGGTCTAGAGGGGGAGGGGTGTCTAGGGGAGGGGAGGGGGTCTAGGGGGGGAGGGGGTGTCTAGGGGGGGGAGGGGGGGTTGTCTAGAGGGGGCTCTAGGGGAGAGGAGGGGGGGGGTCCTGCCGTGCTTGCCCCTTGTGAGCCACCGAGGAGTGTGGACAATGAGTGAGTGAGTGAGACACAGACAGAGGCTAGGCCAGAGACACGGGGGGGGGGGGGAGTGAGAGATACGGGGAGAGTGAGAGAGAGATACGGGGAGAGTGAGAGATACGGGGAGAGTGAAAGGGAGATACGGGGAGAGTGAGAGGGAGATACGGGGAGAGTGAGAGTGAGATACGGGGAGAGTGAGAGGGAGATACGGGGAGAGTGAGAGATACGGGGAGAGTGAGAGGGAGATACGGGGAGAGTGAGAGGGAGATACGGGGAGAGTGAGAGGGAGATACGGGGAGAGTGAGATACGGGGAGAGTCCGAGGGAGATACGGGGAGAGTGAGAGGGAGATACGGGGAGAGTGAGAGTGAGATACGGGGAGAGTGAGAGGGAGATACGGGAGACGACAATAAAAAGAGATCGAGCGGGAAGATGGGGAGAGACTCGGAGACAGTGACAGATACACAAGAGAAAGGGGGAGACAGTGGAGACTGCTACAGAGGGGCAGAGATGGAGACAGAGAGATGGGGGGAGGGGACAGTGAGGGTGGGAGTGTCACGGAGACAAAGTGATGAGAGACAGAGGAAGACTGGCAGGGATACACAGACAAATGGGGAGAGACACAGACACAGAGAGGCGGGGGTGGAGGAGGTGGTGACTTTGCCAAGTTGTTTTTTTTGCCGAAAGAAAAATGCCACAAAATATAAAATCACCGCAGCGGGAATGGGGTGGGGGGGTGGAGAGAATTTAAACAAACACACAAACTGAACTCCCGCACCAATTCCCGCTCCACTCTACAAAGTTGGGTGAATCAGCCACGACACTAAACCACGGTCGGGTAAGGATGGTACGTGGGTGGGTGGGTAGGTAGCTGGGTAGGTTAGACGGTAGGTTAGTAGTCTGGAGATAGGGACGTAATTGTGTGGCTGGGTTAGTGGCCGGGGTGGGTAGGCAGGTTATGAGATATGCGCACTATGCTGGTATGCATGTAGGTATGTTGGTAGATAGAGATCAGGTGGTTGGCTGAGTAAGCAAGTGGATTAATAGGTACACGTTGGTACTGTAGCCACTCATTTGAGTGGGGGGTAGGTGGGGTTTGTGGACAGTTGCTTGGGATGGCGAGGAAATGGGCATGTTAGGAGATAGTCGAGTCAGCAGTTAAGGAGGTATCCCTCACCGATGGTTTCGTCTTGTGTCTGTATGTGTTTGGGTGATTTGTTAACCCTTCTTGTACTGTGCACTCCTATCGGTGTTTTTGTACTGTTCGTTGATGCAACGTTCTGACCCCGTGCCCCTACTGGACATCTGTGAGCTTCATAACTCATCGGATTCCTCCTGCAATATAAACAAATATTCCGATTCTGATGTCAACCGGTCACTGCTCCTACCCCCGCCCGCAAGTCCACTCCGCCTCAAGTGAGTACACCCTGTGCGGTGTGTAGTAAACATCGCCGCTGGGGAGACAAAGGCGGCCGGGCGTGTTGCTGGCCACCCAACCCCCTCGTGTGCTGGTGCGGGCCTTCATAGGCGCTGCTCGCTAACAGCACTCGGCCCCCTTACAGCCTGTTTTGAGCCTTTTGCGGGAGATCTTTGTCCTTGGCGATGCACGCAGGCGGAGAGATCGCGACGTTGATCGTGCGTCTTCGACTCCTCCGCGCGACAAGCCTCACCCCGCCGTCTCGAGACTCGGAGTTTCGAGACGGAGGGGGGAGGTCGCGTGCCTCGCTCGTCTCCCCCTGTGCGGGTCCCCCCGATCGAGGCCGGTTTCTTTCGTCTTGTTTTTTTTACTCGTGCACTTCGGGGATCGTCTTGGGCCAACCTACCGGTTACACGCCGCCGAGACCCGCTACACTCTCCGCCACGTCTCGAGAAGTAAGAATGCGAGGCGTGTACGCGACGCTCTCTGGCACGTGGTCGTGATGGGGCTCAGTTGCACGATCCGACCGCGTTGCATTGGCTTCTGGTTGCCGAACGAACACATTTGTTGTAAGGGCGGCACTCATTACACCAAGGCCGTAATTATAATATATATTGGGGGGGGGGGGACACATCCCCCCCCCCCAATATTCAAATATGCTCAAAATCTACCCCCCCCCCCCATATATTGCTGTTTAAAAAAATTATTGCTATGCTATGTAAATAAAAACAACAATTTGCTAAACCTTGGCCACAATATCTGTACTTGTCTTCATATAAATCAATGCATAGATTTCTGTTTATATGATTGTGGTTATGGTTGATCGCTGCCATTACATACAATGAAACACGAAATGGTAAAAAAGTAAAAACAGAGCAATGTAATGCAATAGACTATTAGACATTATTGTAAAAAATACTGCTGCTGGCCATCGAGCGAAGGCTGCCCGGTAGTCACCGCATCGTTCGGCGCTTCCAGATCCGCTTCCGCGGCCGTCTGGAATGCTCTTCCCTTCCCGGCATGAGCAGTCAACTTTTCAAATGTAAATTGAAATCGTATTTCTCGAGAAGCGTTTTTTTTTTGTTTTGCGCGCGCTCCGCTTGATGTCCTTGTGCCGCGCCTCCGATTGACACGGTTGGCTACGTACGGTGCGAAAGAAGCTCAACACTGCGTTACGACCTCGCCTGTGTATAGCAGGCGAGGCAGTGAGCATCTCGCGCCTGCGGTTTCATCAGGCACCCAGTGTGTGAATATCACTCGCTCTATCCCACCCTGCCCCCCGCCGAGATAGGCATCAGACAAGCCGAGGGGAGCCGAGCGGTGTGTGAATGCTTGAACTATTTTTAAAACCACACACACACACGCGTGTGACGGCCAGGTTTATGGGCCAGAATGTGCCCAATCTCGTCCGAATCTCGGAAGCTAAGCAGAAGAAGCATCAGCAGCACCAGCAACATCAGCAGCATCAGCAACAGCAGCATCAGCAGCAAAACAGAAGTTTGGGTGCTTGGGTTGTGATGTTGGCAGGCTGAGAGATGGTAGACACAGCATTGGAATTATTGAATCCATCTGTGTGGAGCGTTAAGTGTGTCCCCCCATCCCACCCCACCAGAGTGTATATGCGTAGTGGATTTTCTCCCAGATAATATAAATGGTCACTGGGTGTAGGGGTGGATAATTGACCAGGGCGGATAAGTGATGATGATGACGATTGATTATCATATCGATGCTGATGATGAATACTAATTATTTGATTTAAGATAATTAATACTGTACTGTTGATGGTGTTACCGATGATGATGACGACACTACTGATGATGATTATGACAGGGCTGATATCAGAATCGGATGATTCATTTATACGGGAGGAATCCGATGACCTATACAGCTCTTTTTCATAGTAGTTTCACAGATGCCCAGTAGATAACGATAAGAAGGGACCGCCTTGCCACTTCTCAACCCGGATTCGGCACGCGATCACGTGCCCTCCTGATCTCACAGCCGGTGTCACACCACCACCGCTGCCACCCCCCTCTTCAACCCCATCGATCATCAGCACTCAACTCGAGTGGCCTCCAAACTACACGTGACATCACCATCGCCACCACCACACCGTCATCATCATCATCATCACCACCACGACTCGCACAACATACAACGACTATCACCAACCATCACCATCACTGCGATCATCAGCACTACCATCACCATTGCCACCATCGTCACTACTTGCACAACTATCGCCATCACCGAAAGACAAAGATCCCTCGTGTAGCCTTAACAGACTTTTGGGACACGTGCTGTTAAGCGAGCAGCGCCTATGAAGGCCAGAACGGTACGCATAGGAGTGGGTGGCCACAATCACACCAGACCGCCTTCGTCTCCCCAGAGGCCGACTCGACCGACGGGTCGCCAGGTTTGCAGTGCAGTGATCTAACCGCTACACTACCGCTCCCCACACACAACATACGACTATCAACAACATCACTATCATTACGATCCGAAGCACTACCATCATCACCATCACCACTACTAGCACAACCACATCTATCACCATCACCAAAATATAAAGATCTCCCGTATAGCCTTTAACAGACTGCTGGGGCAAGTGCGGTTAGCGAGCACCTATGAAGCCCGGCACGGCACACGAGGGGGTGGGTGTCCAACACCACGCCCGGCCGCCTTTGTCTCCCTAATGTCGATGTTTATTACACACCGCACCGGATACCCAATTAAGGCTGAGTCGACCTAGTTGGAGGCCCAGGACAAGTGCGAACACACCTGGCCACTGTTATTAGCCATGGCCGTGATTGTGGTGCGTTGTGCAAACAGCTGCACCACCACTCACGCCTCGCCCCCTCCCCCCCTCCGCCTCTCCAAAATCCCAGCCCCAGAGCTTGAACCCAGGGTGGTCTTGAAAGTGCTGGCTCAGACGCCACCACCACACTTCATGTTTCTGAGATATACCTGCCCACAGGGCTCGAACCCAGCATCGCAGGCGTGCTGGCTGAGAGACACCAAACACTCGTCATGCTCCTGAGATGCAGCCAGCATCAGGGATCGAACCCAGGTTCCCATTAGGTGCTGACTCATTTACCCCCATAGCACCCATAATCCCCGTGAGAGTCAACCAGGACCAGGAATTGAACCTAGGTTTCTCATTTGTGCATGTTCTGTAACAACTCGCATGCATCATCATCATCATCATCGGCCTCTTCTTTCTTCTGAACGACTCCTTCGAGACTCCTCGCGACAGCGGTTGAACTCAGGTCCTTGAAGGCGCAGGCTCAGTCTCCCAAAACACACACGCGCACGCCTAGAGTAGTACAGCAGTAGTAGGGGGCAATGATGTAGTTACACCGGTGCAACAGTCACCGTATAATCCGCGTATTGTTTCCCTAACTCGCTCTGTAATCGTGATCAGGTCGATGTAAACACACAGTCTGCCCGAGCCAACTTTCGCCGCAGGGGAGTTACAATTTAGGGGCCGGCCATAAGTGACGTCACAAAGCTCTGCCCCACCCCCCCCCAAAAAACACATGCTTCAAATCGCTTTAAACGATTGTCATTGTAGTGCGTATTTAATGTGGAGCTGCACTCTGATGTTGTAGGAGAAAACATTTATTAACAAAGTCTATTTAATTAAGTAGAACGTATTCTTAGCTCTTTCGGTAAAGTCACGTTGAAGGGAAACAATAAAAGAATAAAATATATATTGTTTATATATTTAATTATTTTATTGTTTCCCTTCAACGTGACTTCACCGAAAGAGCCAAGAATATGAATTACTGCAGTCACGAAAGTTTTAAATCAAAATTTAAGTAGAACGTGTTGTCTATATTTATTTAAAGTCGCGCATTTTGATGTGACGTCACATTTCTCAAACCCCCCCTCCCCCTCGTCACACATCGTCACAAATGTCTGACCCCCACCCCCGCCTCCCCCTAGGTGCGTGACGTCATTTATGGACGGCCCCTTACCACCACGCGTGCGGTATTGCTGACGCAATATCATCGTATGACGCGGTTGCTTTTTGCACAGATTCACAATGATCATCATCGTGATTATTAATGGTGTACATGTATTTGCAAGGAGCCCTTGTAAGAATGAGGACCAGGAAAGGCCCAGGGATAACGGAGCAGCTGAATCGGACCAAGGCGACTTCAAGGAGATGCGGGTTTCAAGTCGAGACTTAAAAACACCCGTGTCATCGTCGGGACGCACGTGGTACTCAAGCGGCAGGGCACTGCGCAAAACCGTGACACACGGACACCGGCAAGTCACCGCTCAGCACCCCCCGCTCAGCCCCCCGGGATCGAAGTTACGCACACAAAGGGGGGGGGGGAGGTGGGCAGAGTCTTGCAGATCTTAGCTAACATTGAGAAGGGGGTTATTATAGTCGCTTCATTTGCTGTACTCTGTTGTTGCTGACATTTTTGGTTGATGACCGCCCCCTGCCACCACCACCACCCACCCCCCCCACCCCCACCAAAGTCTGTCTGGAGTTTACACCCAGCACGGTTAAAATAAATAAATTGAGGTTTTTTTTATATGTGGGGGGGGGGGGTGGAGGTTAGAGCGCGTAGGATTTACGGATGATATTGGTCGCAAAAGCGGACGTGTTCAACCAAAATAAACATACTTGAAAAAGTTGAATCGCTTCAACCTCTCTTAGAGAGAGACGCACACCCACAGCCCCAGGGGTTGAACCCAGGCAGCTCAGGTGTGCTGGCTCAGTTACCGCACACATTCAAAACACGTCTGCGTTCATCATCCCTTTCTAAAGACTCCGAACTCGGAGAATCGAACCGCTCACCGCCGGCTCACCACAGCAAGGGCCACGCTGTTTCTCCTGTGCGAGGTTTCCGACTGGATTCACCGTATCGTGGCAACGACGTCCACGCCGTGCCACGGGTTGCTGAATCACAGCTGTGTCGGCTGCGGTGTTCCCGACACGGACATTATGATCCGACACACACCAACCCCGCACCCACCCACACACACCCAGACACCAACCCGGCACCCACCCACACACACCCACCCACACACCCACCCACACCCTTCCCCCGCAGCTCCGATTAGCACGGTTGGCTCCGTACAGTGCATATTCTTTGGTTCTTTCGGTAAAGGCACGTAGATAAAAAAAATAAAGTGAATAGATTATGACGACCGCTTGTGTTGCGATCGAAACGTCGTGCTATTTTTAGTACACTTTTCTATTTATTTTTCTATCGACGTGACTTTACCGAAAGAATCAAACAACATGCATACATACCCATCCACCAACCCAACCCCATACCCACCCACCAACCCTCTGTTAAAAATAGATCCCCTATACCCACCCTCCCGCCTACCCACCCACCGACCCCTACCCACCCTGCCGCCTACCCCCTACCCAACTACCCACCTATCCACCCACCCCTCCCCACAAACCCCCTCCCCACCCACCCACTAACTTCTACCCACCCACTAACTTCTACCCACCCACTAACTTCTACCCACCCACCCACTAACTTCTACCCACCCACCCACTAACTTCTACCCACCCACTAACTTCTACCCACCCACCCACTAACTTCTACCCACCCACTAACTTCTACCCACCCACTAACTTCTACCCACCTACCCACTAACTTCTACCCACCCACCCACTAACTTCTACCCACCCACTAACTTCTACCCACCTACCCACTAACTTCTACCCACCCACCCACTAACTTCTACCCACCCACTAACTTCTACCCACCTACCCATCCCTACCCACCCACCCCGTGTGCCGGCAGCGCAAGTGCGTGCCAGGGCGAACTTCCCCGAACTTTGCCGAACTTCCCCGAACTTTACCGAGCAACCCCCCCGCCCCCCTCCCCCCACGACGACGACGCCGAGCGCCGTCGCTGCAGCCCTCGCGGGAGCCTCCCACGAGCACGTGACGTGACGTGACGCGGCGCGAACATCGCCGCCCGCTCGGGAAGAGACGAAGGCCACGTGATGAGAAGCCCCACGCGAGGTGGCGGCTCGCTCATCATCATCATCGTCGTCGTCGTCGTCATAATCGTCGTCATCGTTGTCATCATCATCATCGTCGTCGTCGTCATCATCATCATCGTCATCATCATCGTCGTCGTCGTCGTCATCGTCGTCGTCATTATCATCATCATCGTCGTCGTCATTATCGTCGTCATCGTCGTCGTCATTATCATCATCATCGTCATCATCGTCGTCGTCATTATCGTCATCGTCGTCGTCATTATCGTCATCGTCGTCGTCATTATCGTCATCGTCGTCGTCATCATCGTCGTCGTCATTATCGTCGTCGTCATTATCGTCATCGTCGTCGTCATTATCGTCGTCGTCATCGTCGTCATTATCGTCGTCGTCATCGTCGTCGTCATCGTCATCATCGTCGTCGTCGTCGTCATCATCGTCATCGTCATCATCATCGTCGTCGTCGTCATTATCGTCATCATCGTCGTCGTCATCATCGTCGTCATCATCATCATCATCATCGTCGTGTGGAAATGTACAGCGGCAGACGGAGACTCTAAAACCGCGTGATGTTGTTTCTAAATGTGCGGGGGGAACAACAACGCGACCACGGGGAGAGAGACACCGCAAACTCCACATTTACGGGCGTCGTGAGGGTCGCATTGGAACCCACGACCTCCCGTAGACCAGGCGAGGTAGTTAACATCTCCTAGCCACAGTGGCGCCCCTTTAACTTCCTGCGCGTAGGAAATATACACACAGACACAGCTACACACACAGAGACACAGCTACACACACAGAGACACAGCTACACACACACACAGACACTCACACAGACACAGCTACACACACAGAGACACAGCTACACACACAGAGACACAGCTACACACACAGAGACACAGCTACACACACAGACACAGCTACACACACACACAGACACTCACACAGACACAGCTACACACACACACAGACACTCACACAGACACAGCTACACACACAGAGACACTCGCACAGACACAGCTACACACACACAGACACACAGACACAGCTACACACACACAGACACACAGACACACACTTCATAGACACTCACACAGACACAGCTACACACACTTCATAGACACACAGACACACAGACACAGCTACACACACACAGACACAGCTACTCACACTTCATAGACACTCACACAGACAAACTCACGCAGACACAGCTACACACACACAGACACACAGACACAGCTACACACACTTCATAGACACTCACACAGACACAGCTACACACACTTCATAGACACTCACACAGACACAGCTACACACACTTCATAGACACTCACACAGACACAGCTACACACACTTCATAGACACTCACACAGACACAGCTACACACACACAGACACACAGAGACAGCTACACACACTTCATAGACACTCACACAGACACAGCTACACACAGACACAGCTACACACACTTCATAGACACTCACACAGACACAGCTACACACACTTCATAGACACTCACACAGAGACACAGCTACACACACAGAGACACAGCTACACACACACACAGACACTCACACAGACACAGCTACACACACACACAGACACTCACACAGACACAGCTACACACACAGAGACACTCGCTTAGACACAGCTACACACACACAGACACACAGACACAGCTACACACACACAGACACACAGACACAGCTACACACACACAGACACACAGACACACACTTCATAGACACTCACACAGACACAGCTACACACACTTCATAGACACACAGACACACAGACACAGCTACACACACACAGACACAGCTACTCACACTTCATAGACACTCACACAGACAAACTCATGCAGACACAGCTACACACACACAGACACACAGACACAGCTACACACACTTCATAGACACTCACACAGACACAGCTACACACACTTCATAGACACTCACACAGACACAGCTACACACACTTCATAGACACTCACAAAGACACAGCTACACACACACAGACACAGCTACACACACACAGACACACAGACACAGCTACACACACTTCATAGACACTCACACAGACACAGCTACACACAGACACTCACACAGACACAGCTACACACAGACACTCACACAGACACAGCTACACACACTTCATAGACACTCACACAGACACAGCTACACACAGACACACAGACACAGTTACACACACTTCATAGACACAGCTACACACAGACACAGCTACACACACTTCATAGACACTCACACAGACACAGCTACACACACACTTCATAGACACAGCTACACACAGACACAGCTACACACACAGAGACACAGACACAGCTACACACACTTCATAGACACTCACACAGACACAGCTACACACACAGACACTCACACAGACACAGCTACACACACTTCATAGACACTCACACAGGCACAGCTACACACACACAGACCCTCACACAGATACAGCTACAACACGCTCACACAGACGCTCACATAGATAGCACCACGCAGTTGTAACCAGGGCGGCCGCCAGCTCCGAACCGCGAACCTCTTCAACGAGAGTGCTAGCTCATCATTTAACCCTTGAACATCCGCGGGGAAAAAGTTCGTCCGCATTCTTCCCGGACAAACAAATGAAGATGCTTGTGTGTGTAGGGGGGGGGGGGCGGTGGCGAGAACCCAGAGGGAGCCTCAAACGCCAAATAAATAAATGAGCCGCACGGGAACTCCGAGAGAAACACCGCAGCGCTGTTTTGACATTGGAGAAGAAGGAACGGCGATCTGGCGGAGACGGGGATGACACAAACGCTCGCTTGCTCGCTCGCTCACTTACTCAAGCTGATCATGATCATCATGTACATACATGCACAAAGGCAAAGCCCCCCCCCCCCTCCCCCGTATAGCCTTTAACAGAGTGTTGAGGGCAAGTGCTGTTCGCGAGCACCTATTAAAAAAAGGGGTCGGAACGGCACGCGAAGGTTGATGGAGTTTTCCAGCACCGCGCCCGGCCGGCCTTTGCATCCCCAGTGCCGATGTTTGCCCAGCGCGCCTACTGTTCTCGTCTTTGAGGGCAGAGTCGACCTAGGCGAGGTCCGAGCAACGGTTCAAGATGTTCGTCACTGGTCCCGGTGGTGGCCGCGAGCGGCCGGGTTCGTGGGGCAGCGCGCTAACCGCTGCGCCACCGCTCCCCCGCTCGCTCACTCAGTGGTGGCGCTGGACAAAAGTAAACCGAGGCGTAAAAGGGGTTTATGGGCCCCAAGTAGCTCACGTACTATAGGGGGGGTTACACAGATTATAATCAAACTCGAACGTTGATCCTCAGAACAATTAATACATTCGAGGTTATCATTGTTCGGTACGTATGTAAGAACTTTTTTCGCACCGTACGTAGCCAGCCGTGCTCATCGGGAGGTGCGAAACCTTATCGACCGCACAGCTACGAAGGATCATGGCCCGAAACGTCGCGTGCGTCGGCACCGCACGGACGCAGCACGGCACACACGGGGGCATTCCCTCCCTCCGTGATGTTGGCACCCAAAAAAAAATAATCCCTGCCCCCCCCCCCGTCTCTACTCACCCGACAGCAGGACTGCTGTCAACCACGTCACAACAAGAACACCACGTCACAACAGGAACACCACGTCACAACAACAGCAGCACGTGGCAACAGCAGCACGTGGCAACAGCAGCACGTGGCAACAACAGCACCACGTGACCTGTCAGACTGGTGGAGGTGAAAACCATAACCGATGACACGACCCCAACACAACCACGCTACGTTCTGGTGGAACGAGCGGACTGCTCCACTCAGCTACCCCAACACAACCCCGCTACGTTCTGGTGGAACAAGCGGACGACTCCACTCAGCTACCCCAACACAACCACGCTACGTTCTGGTGGAACGAGCGGACTTGCTCCACTCAGCTACCCCAACACAACCACGCTACGTTCTGGTGGAACAAGCGGACGACTCCACTCAGCTACCCCAACACAACCACGCTACGTTCTGGTGGAACAAGCGGACGACTCCACTCAGCTACCGTGTGCGAATGGCTCACGACATGAAAAAAAGCCGCGACAATCGATAACTTTTTTTTCCAACCTCTTAACTTTTCTTTTTCAAAACTGCACGCGCAAGACACCAAAAAAAAAAGAACCCGACAGAGATTTTCATCGCTCGAGGAGAGAGGGGGGGGGGGGGGGGTGGACGCTCACCGTGGGCTGGAGAGGCGACCTCCGTCTCGCCGACACCACCTCGGTCATCTTCGTGCACCACGATGATGGGCCTCGGGTCGGCGTGACCTCGCGGGGTCACGCCGACCCCGACCTCTCCAGCCGGGCCACCCGTCCGCGATCCGGGTGACGATGACGCAGCAGCGGCTAAAGCTGCCGACGGCGATGCAGTGCGCTGCTCTGCCCCCGGCGACGAGGAGGAGGAGGAGGTTTCCACCGCACAAGTCGTCGTCGTCGTAGGAGGAGGAGGAGGAGGAGGAGTTCCATCTCCGTCTTTACGCACGAAGATTCTGCTGAGCAGCCTCCTGATCCTCCCGTCGTGCTGCGTCGCGGCGAGTGACCCGGGGCTCCTCAAGGCCGCGTCCATCTCGTGGCCGTCCCAGGTCCTGTTCCTACCCTGGCGGTCCCTGGAACGCCGCGAGAAACGTCGTTGAAGAAACGAGGACGATGCCGACGACGGCGGCGGTGGTGCTGGTGATGATGATGATGATGACGACGACGGGGAGGAGGTGGTCGCCGCCGTCGTCGTCGTCATCATCATCATCATCGTGCCGTGCTCGCTCCCGCAGCCCGTCTGGCGAGGGCCCAGTCCGTTGTGCGAGGCGCTCCCGTTGGCCGCCCTCGGCTCCGTCGTTGTCCACATTCGCCTGCCGAGGACAGGAGACCCGCACGGGCTGCCTGCGCCTTGTGGCCTGGGCCGGCCGCTACCACCACCGCTGCCCTTTACTCGGAAGCTGAAACTCTTCCTGATGAGTCCCACGAACTTCCACTCTCCGGCCTGCTGTTGCTGCTGATGATTGCTACGATTCTGATGCTGCTCTCCGTTGTTGAGGGTTCCATTACTGCCATGGTGGTGGGAGTGATTGTGATGATGATGGTGGTGGTGGTGACATCCATCATCACGATGATCACGAAGAGGCGTCGAGTGCGCGTTCGGACGTTGCTCCTCAACACGACCTGGGGATCTGCAGGAGGCGACTTCTTCACAACAGCCACCACCACCACCACCACGTCCTCTCGCCGAGGTTCCGCGCGCCTTCTTGAAGCTGGCGCTCAGAGCCACGAGACGTCGTGCAAACCTCCACGGGTCTGCACCCTCTGTCCTCGTGTCGACGGGAGGCTTTTCGGGCCTGGTGGTGGGCTCCACCATCAGGCTCATGGGCCGGGTCCTCCTCCTCTGCCCTGCGCCTGCACCAGCGCCATCGTCCGCACCAGCGCTGCCACGACGCAGGATCTCTGCGTCGATTTGACCGGTGAAGGACGAAGCTCTGTGACGGCGAATTGGCGCTCCGCCATCATCGCCGCCACCACCACCAGCAGCAGAAGCAGCACCAACAGCCGCATCAGTGGCGGGTGTCCCACAGGTGCCGTGCCTCGCGAGGTCTCCCTCTGCCCGGCTGCTTGCTCCCGAGAGGCAAATGCTCCGAGGGCGTCGAGGCGCGGGGCTCTTCGCCGGAGGTTCGGGGATGCTGCGGAGTCCGGAGAGGCCCGGAGCGCCGCTCGCTAGCTCCGGGTGGCTGTACAAACTCGCAGGACGCGGCCGAGATGCGGTCTGCTGATGCTGCTGACGCAGGCCATCACGTTGCTGCCGGTCGAAGCTACTTCTCCTCAATCTCACGTCCTGCTGCTGCTGCTGCTTGAGACCTCCTCCCATGATGGTGGTGGTGGTCTCGCCCCGCGTGGCGTCTTCATGGCCGAGGCATCTCGCGGCCACGCTGCCAGTCGATGACTCTGCCGACGAGTCCGCCTCAGACTCACCCTTGTTCAAGAGCTCTGCTCTCATTCCCACTCCCGTTCGGATCTCCTCCTCCTCCTCCTGCTGCTGCTCCTGCTGCTGCTCCACGTCTCTCTCCTGCTCCTCTTCAACCTCCTCCCAGCCCTGCTTCTCAACCTCCCCCTCCACTTCTCCTTCCTCCACCTCCTCCTCCTTAACCACCTCGTCCTCCGCCTCGCCACCCCCTGGGGTGCCGAAATCCTCTCTCCAAGACGGACACTCCAGGTCTGTGCAAAACTGCCCGATCACTTCCGTCCACGCATTGCGGCTGTTCTGCAGAATCTCGAGCGCGAAGCCAGACTCGCGCAGTGGACCTCCGAGCTGGTAGCGGCCGAGTTCGATTCCCCGCAGCGCGACCTCCTCGTTCTGCTCCACCTCCTCGCCGTTCTCCCCCTCCTCTTCCTCCTCCTCCTCCTCCCACCCGACCACGACGGTATTCGCCGTTTCGCTACGACGTTGCGCCTCCAGGTCTCGAGATGTTTCCACTCTCATCGATGTTGCGACAGCATCCGCATGGCCATCATCGACGCAAAAGCCGCGTGCATCTCACTCTCTCACGACGTCCACAAACTCAAGAGTTTGCTCCACAGAACACGTTCGCACGCCGTGATGTTTGACTCTGCCGGGTTAACAATTTGTTTCGGATCTAGACCCGAATTGCTGCTGCGGCTGCTGCTGACGGCCGCAAAGTTTCTCTCTCCGTTTTTAAAACAAAAAAAAGAAGAGTCGACCCCTTCCCTCTGATTCACACGGCTCTCTACCGGGACGAACAACACGGAACTTTCGTGGCATCACGGGCGCACGTGGGCGACTCGAGGAAGCGTGGTGCCATCTCGCTGCGCAGAGGACGAGGAGGAGTTGCACTTCAAGGTGGAGCACTTCAAGGTGGAGCACTACAGGGTGGAGCACTACAGGGTGGAGCACTTCAGAGTGGAGCACGTACCCAACTTAATGGAGAGACAAAACGCGATCTTCGTTCGAGAACCCCTCTGCGCCCTCTTAAGCCGTGTCAGACCTATACTCGCACACGGACACATGCACCCACCTGGGTCTCGGAGCTCGTGTTCACGCAGAGGGAAGTGGATTCATCTTCGACGCACGACACATTCTCACCGACAAACCCGCATTTGTGTCCAGCTTGGTGAAGGCGCCCATCCATTAAAAACCACAAAGGCGGAGTGCCGGACCGGTTCGAGCGAGCTCCAGAACTGGGATCGTAGCCTCTGCCTTCCTTATGGGGGGGGGGGGGGGCTCTCTCCACCACCGACAACACCAGCCTCTCAAACTAAAATTAACTAACACAAACCATTCGTGAAATATATATTTAAAAAAACATATATAGAAGTCTTCGTGAGCAGTAGACAACTCCGTCGGTCTTGTGTCTTCACGCGACGTTCAAACGAAGAGGAGGAGGAGGAAGCCGCGTGCGTCACGAGCGGCTCGGCACTTACTGCGCTTGCAGAGTCATCGCCGTCAACATCACCGCCGCCATCGCCTTCAGAGAGACGCAGTAACTCATTTCATATTTCCTCGTCTGAATCATCATCATCATCAGCAGCAGCAGCGTCGTCGTCGTCATCATCATCAGCAACACTCTCTGGTTGTCACTGGAACATCGCCATCACTGCCCCAGTCACCCCTCGTACCATCCGCGCCTGCGTCACCAGCAGCCGACGACGGAAGAGTCACTGATGAAGGGAGGACTTCTTCGACGATGACGACGACGATGATGAGGACGATGATGAGGACGATGTTGTGACTTCACCGTTACGGTCAAGGTGGCTACGTCCCTTGACGATGTCGTAGCGGTGGTACCGGACACGCGTGAAGAGAGATCCCAGCTGTAACGTGTTTGAACGTGTGTGTGTGTGAACGTGTGTGTGTGTGAACGTGTGTGTGTGTGAACGTGCGTGTGTGTGAACGTGTGTGTGTGTGTGAACGTGCGTGTGTGTGAACGTGTGTGTGTGAACGTGCGCGTGTGTGAACGTGTGTGTGTGTGTGAACGTGTGTGTGTGTGTGTGTGAACGCGCGTGTGTGTGTGAACGTGTGTGTGTGTGAACGCGTGTGTGTGTGAACGCGTGTGTACGTGTGAACGTGCGTGTGTGTGTGTGAACGTGCGTGTGTGTGTGAACGTGCGTGTGTGTGTGTGTGTGTTAACGTGCGTGTGTGTGTGTGAACGTGCGTGTGAACGTGTGCGTGTGTGTACGTGTGTGTGTGTGCAGGCGCTCGCCAACAACAGCACTTGCTCCAACAGCCTGTGAAGGCTATATATAATGGAGAAACATTTGTGTACTACATCTGTAGCTATGTGTGTGTGTCGAAGTGCGGATTAACACAGCACTTGCCCCAACAGTCTGCTAAGGCTATACGGGGGGTGGGGAAGGGTGGAGAGGAGGTGGGGAGGGACCGAGGCTCTTTGTCTTTGTTAACGCTCCAGCCAGGCTGCGCAGATTTCTTTCGCCAGATATGATGATGATGATGAAGATGACGACGCCGTTGTGAGTGTGGTGCCGCTGTTCCTCCTCGATTGTGGCGACTACGATCCGGGCGGGGTCGAGTCTCTGGCTAGGGGCGGGGCTGTGGGCGAGGGGCGGGGCTGTGGGCTGTGGAGGGGTGGAGTTTGGGAGTTTGTGTGGGGGAGCGGTGGTGTAGTGGTTAGCGCGACGTTGCGCTACGAACCCGGCGGCCCGGGTTCGATTCCCGCTCACGGCCAACACCGGTGACGATTATCTCGAACGGGTCCTGGGGCCTCGCCTAGGTCAACTCAGCTTCAAATGAGTACCGATGTGTAAACATCGCCATTGGGGAGACAAAGGCGGCCGGGGCGTGGTGCTGACCACCCACCCCTTCGTGTGCCGTTCCGGCCTTCATAGGTGCTACTCGCCAACAGCACTTGCCCCAACAGTCTGTTACAGGCTACACGGGGGATCTTTGTCTTTGTGGAGGGAGGGGGTGGAGCAGAGTTGGTGAGTGGGGGCTTCATAATGATTCACCCCTCCCCCCCACACACCAAAGACATAGATTCCCCCCACCCCGTATAGCCTCTCCGGTTTAACACTGTTGGGGGCAAGTGCTGTGAGCGAGTAGCGGCGCCACCTATGAAGGTGGGCACACCCCGTGCACGAGGAGGAACGCCGCGCCCGGCCGCCTTTGTCTCCCAAGTACTGAACTCTGCCCGCGAGGTTCGTAAGGCAGTGGGTGCGCTAACCGCTGCGCCACCGCTCTCCCATTCCACCCCTCTCTCACTCACCCACCCCTCTCACCCAACCCCCTTGCCACCTTCTCATCTCGCCAGCCAATTCGATTAATGATGCACACAAACAGAAAACACATCCCGTGAAGGTTTCGGCCACGCCGTGTCCGTCATGGAGTTGTTATTGTCGTGTTATTTTTGTTGGACCATACTTCACCACGCCGGTCATTGCGTGTCGGTGAAGGGCAGTGGAGGGTTAGGAAGGGAGAGAGAGAGAGCGAGAGCAGGATTTGGTTCTGCCATCACCTGCCACTGATGGTAGCCGTGAGTCGGGAATCCAACTCGGGTTCCTAGAGTTGCTCATAGCATGTGCCGCGCCGCCCTCGCTTAGCCTGACCACTTACATCAACCACTTAACCCAACCACTAAACCCAACCACTAAACCCAACCACTTAACCCAACCACTTAACCCAACCACTTATCCCAACCACTAAACCCAACCACTTAACCAACCACTAAACCAACCACTAACTCAACCACTTAACCCAACCACTTAACTCAACCACTTAACCCAACCACTAACCCAACCACTAAACCCAACAACTTAACTCAACCACTTAACCCAACCACTAACCCAACCACTTAACCAACCACTAAACCAACCACTAAACCAACCACTAACTCAACCA
Organism: Petromyzon marinus; assembly: GCF_048934315.1. Lineage (NCBI taxonomy): Eukaryota > Metazoa > Chordata > Hyperoartia > Petromyzontiformes > Petromyzontidae > Petromyzon > Petromyzon marinus. Next base: position 9,375,260 of record NC_133722.1, read on the forward strand.
CTTAACCCAACCACTTAACTCAACCACTAACCCAACCACTAAACCCAACAACTTAACTCAACAACTTAACTCAACCACTAACCCAACCACTAACCCAACCACTAACCCAACCACTTAACCAACCACTAACTCAACCACTTAACCCAACCACTAACCCAACCACTAAACCCAACAACTTAACTCAACCACTTAACCCAACCACTAACCCAACCACTAATTCAACCACTTAACCCAACCACTTAACCCAACCACTAACCCAACCACTAAACCAACCACTAACCCAACCACTTAACTCAACCACTTAACCCAACCACTTAACTCAACCACTTAACCCAACCACTTAACCCAACCACTTAACCCAACCACTAACCCAACCACTAACCCAACCACTTAACCCAACCACTTAACCCAACCACTTAACCCAACCACTTAATCCTACCACTAACCCAACCACTAAACCAACCACTAACCCAACCACTTAACCCAACCATTTAACCCAACCACTTAACCCAACCACTTAATCCAACCACTAACCCAACCACTAAACCAACCACTAACCCAACCACTTAACCCAACCACTTAACTCAACCACTTAACCCAACCACTTAACCCAACCACTAACCCAACCACTTAACCCAACCACTAAACCCAACCACTTAACCCAACCACTTAATCCAACCACTTAACCCAACTACTAATCCAACCACTTAACCCAACCACTTAACCCAACCACTTAACTCAACCACTTAACCCAACCACGAACCCAACCACTGCACCACCGCCGATTAACGATAACGACTACGCACTTCCGATGAGCACGGTTGGCTACGTAGGGGGCAAAAGAAGTTCAACATGCACACATGCGGCGGCTGGCCTTGGCTCACCTCGAGGTGTCATCTCGTGTGGTGCGTTTGCATCGTCTGTGCACAGATTCGTTGTTCCATTGGACCGAGTCAAATGTGGCCCGCTGGCTGTTTGTTACTGTCCGTTTGGTGTCTGTGGAGGGTGGGGGCGGGAGTCTCTGGCTGTCGCGCAGCAACTGCACGAACAGCCACGCGTGAACACGGGGCGATTAATCGATTCCTGTCCGGCAAGTGGCCGGGTAAGTGGTGGGGTGAGTGGTGGGATGAGTGGTTGGGTGAGTGGCATGTGTACTTGGTATAAGTGTTGGGTCAAAGTTTGGGTGAGTGGTGGGGTGAGTGGCGGGGTGAGTGGTGGGGTGAGTGGTGGGATGAGTGGTATGGTGATGGGTGGGGTAAGTGGTGGGGTGATGGGTGAGGTAAGTGGTGGGGTGAGTTTTTAAGCGAGTGCGACATGCTGGGGTGAGTTTGGCGCGTGTGTGTGTGAGGTGAGTGATCGTCGGGGTGAGTGTTGGGGTGAGTGCTGTCTACTGGCTGAGTGAGGTGAGTGTTTGGGGTGAGGTGAGTGTTGGGGTGCGTGCTATGTGCTGTGTGAATGTTGGGGTGAGTGTTGGGGTGAGTGCTATGTGCTGTGTGAGTGTTGGGTGAGTGTTGGGGTGAGTGCTATGTGCTGTGTGAGTGTTGGGTGAGTGTTGGGTGAGTGTTGGGGTGAGTGTTGGGGTGAGTGCTATGTGCTGTGTGAGTGTTGGGTGAGTGTTGGGGTGAGTGCTATGTGCTGTGTGAGTGTTGGGTGAGTGTTGGGGTGAGTGTTGGGGTGAGTGCTATGCGCTGTGTGAGTGTTGGGTGAGTGTTGGGATGTGTGCTATGTGCTGTGTGAGTGTTGGGTGAGTGTTGGGGTGAGTGTTGGGGTGAGTGTTGGGGTGAGTGTTGGGTGTGTTGGGGTACGTGCTATGTGCTGTGTGAGTGTTAGGGTGAGGTGAGTGTTTGAGGTGTTTGGGGTGAGGTGTTTGGGGTGAGTGTTAGGGTGAGGTGAGTGTTTGGGGTGAGTGTTTGGGTGAGTGTTTGGGTGAGTGTTTGGGTGAGTGTTTGGGTGAGTGTTTGGGTGAGTGTTTGGGTGAGTGTTGGGGTGAGGTGTTTGGGGTGAGGTGTTGGGGTGAGCGAGGTGAGGGTGTGGTTTTGAAAGTGCCCCTGCGACTCCACGTTCTTGGAATTACAGAGAACCCCAAGGTAAGTGATGTGGGTGGGGGTAGAGGGTGGGGGGGTAGAGGGTGGGGGGTAGAGGGTGGGGGGTAGAGGGTGGGGGGTAGAGGGTGGGGGGTAGAGGGTGGGGGGTAGAGGGGAGGGGCTGGGGGGTGCTGGGTGGGGGCAGGGAGACAAGGATGAGCGGTTCACGACCAGTGCAGACATTCAGCATCAGAATCTTTATTCATCCCGGAGAAATGCGCACGGGGTGAGGTAAGAGAGGTTCTCATCCAGCAGTCTATGGCACACGTGCACTACGGCAGCTACAACTACACACACGCGCGCGTGCACGTACTACATAGATGGCACAGCCTCAGCAGACTGTTGGGGCAAGTGCTGTTAACGCGTAGCTACCTACGAAGGCCGGCACGGACACAACGGGGGAGTGGGGGTTGACCATCACCACGCCCGGCCGCCTCTGTCTTCCCAGTGCACACACACACACACACAAAGACAAAGATTCTCCGTGTAGCCTTAAAAGACTGTTGGGGCAAGTGCTGTCAGCGAGCAGCTATTAAGGTCGACACAGCGCACGTGGCCAGGGTCACGAAACGCCCCTCCCTCCCCCACATCTCACCCCCCGTCCCCTCCCACGCACCCCCCCCTCCCCCCACAGCTTAAGATGTTCACCTGAAAACAGCTCCCCGAAGACGCTAAAGCGCATTCCACATCTCGGAAAGGTGAAAGGTCACCTGGGAAGTAATTTCTCAACTCACCCCGCACCCTCCCATCCCCCTACTCACCCCCCACGCACCCCCCACTCGCACCCCCCCCCCCACCTCATCATAACTCAACCCACCCCCTCCCAAGCGGCTACATGGAGTCACAACCGCAACATGGTGGGCCATGATCAATCTACTGCTGAATGAAGGCCATCCTCGTGCAACGCTCACCACCCAGCTCATTCCTTCGCTCGCCACCAGCTCATTCCTTCGCTCGCCACCAGCTCATTCCTTCGCTCGCCACCAGCTCATTCCTTCGCTCGCCACCAGCTCATTCCTTCGCTCGCCACCAGCTCATTCCTTCGCTCGCCACCAGCTCATTCCTTCGCTCGCCACCAGCTCATTCCTTCGCTCGCCACCAGCTCATTCCTTCGCTCGCCACCAGCTCATTCCTTCGCTCGCCACCAGCTCATTCCTTCGCTCGCCACCAGCTCATTCCTTCGCTCGCCACCAGCTCATTCCTTCGCTCGCCACCAGCTCATTCCTTCGCTCGCCACCAGCTCATTCCTTCGCTCGCCACCAGCTCATTCCTTCGCTCGCCACCAGCTCATTCCTTCGCTCGCCACCAGCTCATTCCTTCGCTCGCCACCAGCTCATTCCTTCGCTCGCCACCAGCTCATTCCTTCGCTCGCCACCAGCTCATTCCTTCGCTCGCCACCAGCTCATTCCTTCGCTCGCCACCAGCTCATTCCTTCGCTCGCCACCAGCTCATTCCTTCGCTCGCCACCAGCTCATTCCTTCGCTCGCCACCAGCTCATTCCTTCGCTCGCCAGCCCCAACACAACAAAGATCCCCCGTATAGCCTTAACAGACTGTTGGGGCAAGTGCTGTTAGCGAGGAGCAGCACCTTTTGAAGATCAAGAGGAGGTGGGGGTGGCCAGCACCACGCCCGGCCGCCTTTGTCTCCCCAGTGTCGATGTTTACACACCGCACCGGGTACTCATTTGAGGCCGAGTCGACCTAGGCGAGGCCCCTGGACCAGTTCGGAGAATCGCCACCAGGGGCTGGTCGTGGTGAGCGGGAATCGAACTCGGGTCGCCGGGGTTCGTAGCGCAGCGTGCTAACCACTGCGCCACCGCTCCCCACGATCCTACAAAATGCACGCACGTGCACCACTCCAACGTTTTAAAGGAACTGACCTCAATATCTCAAACGGGACCCGGCGGAGGCTTTTTCCGAGGCAAGTCAATAAATAAACCTCCGTCATGCACTTTGGTTCTTTCGCTAAAGCCACGTAGTAGGTATAAAATAAAAGAAATCACGACGTTTCGGGCGCAACACCAGCGTCCGAAACGTCGTGATTTATTGTATTTTTTACCTACGTGGCTTTACCGAAAGAACCAAAGAGCATGGATTCCTGCAGTCACGAAAGCTTCAAATCAAGATTGAACCTCCGTCATCATCATCATCACTCGATTATTACCCTCTCACCATGCATCATTAATATCCGAGCGCAATACAGGCGACTCATCATGACCACCCATCGTCAACCCTCGCGCTATCGAGGGAACGGGCAATCAGGTTCAGAGGTCACTTCACCGGGCTGAACAACGATCTAACTCCCTCGGCTTGTGTTAACGATTAGACAATTATCAGCCGTGTGACATCTCTCACACCCCTACCACAACCCCAACCCACCACAGCCCCCACTGGAACAAGAGCAGCAGCAGCAGCCACCATTCGCCACCAGTAAACACGGTTATTTCCCCCACTGGCACATCCGTACCGAGCCAGCTCGATACGGGTGGTGTTTTGTTCCACTGCAGACGTTAGCCGAGCAGAGGCACAAACATGCGGGAAAGACAGGCTGCGCCCGTCCGGCCTCACAAGAAGCCGTCTGAATCCGACTCCGGGCGGCAAAGCAGGGCCAGGAGCGTGGGCTATGATGCGTTCATTATGATTGACCTCAGACAGTAAACCGTGACAAAACAAGGACAAAGATCCCCCGTGTAGCCTGTAACAGACTGTAGGGGCAAGTGCTGTTAGCGAGTAGCACCAATGAAGGCCGGCACGGCGCACGAGAGGGTGGGTGGCCAGCACCACGCCCGGCCGTCTTTGTCTCCCCAGTGGCGATATTTACGCACCGCACCGGGTACTCATTTGATGCCGAGTCGACCTAGGATAGGCCCAGGACCGGTTCAGATAATTTGGCCACTAGTTCTTGGCCCCGAGCGAGAATCGAACCTCGGGGTGCCGGGTTCGTAGCGCAGCGCCTAACCGCTACACCACCGGCTCCCAAACTCACACAGCGCGTTCCCCGCACACGCACGCACGAGAAGCGAGAGACGAGTGAAGGTGACGAGGGAGGGAGGTGTGTGTGGGGTGGGGGGGAAGGAGCGAGTTAGAAGGAGTGCGAGTGAGCTCGCGTTGAGAGTGAAGAGCAACGCTCCCGTTACATCGCGGGGCTCCCGTCAGAGGTGATGACCGCCGTGGCAGGGGGCGGTGGAGTAAGTAGCATCCATCCAGCAGCGGAGTGACTACGGGCTATATTTTGCACGCACTCGGGAACCGATCAGCTGTGGAGGAGGATGAGGAGAGTTCCCCCGTGTGTGTGGGTGTCTGGGTTAGAGTCGCCAATGCCCCGAGACGCGGGGTATGCGGGCAGCACTGTACGAAGGGGAGGGTGAATACCTCGCTGGCAAATCTCGCCAAACTCGCTCGGAGGAGGTCTCACAGAGAGAGAGAGAGGGAACAACGTAATTACTAATCCCACAAACACCGCCACCACCTATCACCCCCTTCTCCACTGCTACAATGCGGGAGCCCACTCTGGGCTGCTTAGCGTCCACCCTGGGCTACTTAGCGTCCACCCTGGCTGCTTAGCGTCCACCCTGGGCCGCTTAGCGTCCACCCTGGGCTACTTAGCGTCCACCCTGGGCTACTTAGCGTCCACCCTGGGCTGCTTAGCGTCCACCCTGGGCTACTTAGCGTCCACCCTGGCTGCTTAGCGTCCACCCTGGGCTGCTAAGCATCCACCCTGGGCTGCTAAGCATCCACCCTGGGCTGCTTAGCGTCCGCCCTGGGCCGCTTAGCGTCCGCCCTGGGCCGCTTAGCGTCCACCCTGGGCCGCTTAGCGTCCACCCTGGGCCGCTTAGCGTCCACCCTGGACCGCTTAGCGTCCACCCTGGGCTGCTTAGCGTCCACCAGTGAAGCTGTGTCCGCCTCGAACGGTATTCGCAATGAGTGGTGTCCACCACGGGAATTGTCCACCACGGCCAGTGTCCACCAAATGTTTCCCGGACATCTGTGAAAGAGCGATGTACATCTCATCGGATTCCTGCAGTCCGAACAAAGATTCCGATTCTGTTTAGCTGTCGCCACGAGAGAGACACCCATGAACAACGTTTAGGGGCAAAAAAATTGGCGATGTTCGTCTGCATGGGTTCCTCCCCCTCTCTCTCTCTCTCGTCAGCGAGGGAGGTTACGTGAGCGCCAACTGGGCTGACCATGGGGACAACACGGTGGCTAGGAGATGTTAACTACCTCGCCAGGTATGCGGGAGGTCGTGGGTTCGATCCCGACCCTGACGCCTGCTGCGGTATATTTGGAGCGTGTCTGTGTGTGTGTCTCTCTCTCTCTCTTCCCGCGGGCGCGTGGATTTTTCCCTGGGTCGTCCGGTTTTCCCCCCTCCACATTTGGAACCAACGTCACGCGTTTAGGAGTTGTTTGGCTGCTGCTGTGGATTCCCACGTGATAATGATAAGCCACTGAGATCAGCCATATTTTGCCATAGCCAGGTCGCTTCGGAAAAAGGGCTACGTGGCAGCTCAGCGGGCCTTAAACTGGTCAACATAATAACACAGTAGTAATAGGTTTTTACTCCTTTTATCTGGCACAAAACTGACACCTTTATACAAGGGATCACAATGTAAGTGCTTACCCCGAGCTCTCAATACTCTGATGGTGCGCTATTTTTGAGTTCTACGCCTTTTGACGTCTTCTGGTCTAACGCCAGTGGAGACTAGGCTCTAAGAAAAGCCGTCTCGGGTGTGGACCAATCAAATTCAAGGACAGTGCATATTATTATCAGAGTTGTCTCTTTTGTTTGCATTTTGACTACTTGTGCTGTGGTTTTTTTGCAAACATGATCCCTTGTATAAAGGTGTCAGTTTTTTTGTGAAAGATAAAAGGGTAAAAACCTATTACTATATCTTGTTACTGGCAAAGGAGGTCTCATAAAAATAATAACACAGTTTGCTTGAGTTCAATTGGCAACTCGATTTTAAGTTTTCAACAGCGCGATGAACACAGTTTACCGATGTGAAAAATCAACACGTGACTGGCACGGCGTGGCTCATCAGCATCATCACGTGGGAATTTACAGCAGCAGACAAATAACTCTAAACGCGTGGTGATGTTGATTCTAAATATGGAGAGGGGGGAAAAAACCGGAGTACCCGGAAAAAAATCCACGCGACCACGGGGAGAAAGAGAGAGAGAGAGACACGCAAACTGCAAATATACAGCAGCAGGCGTCAGAGCTTGGACCGAACCCACGGACTCCTGCATACCAGGCGAGGTAGTTAACATCTCCTAGCCACCGTGATGATGATGATGAGAGAGAGAGACACGCAAACTCCAAATATACAGCAGCAGGCGTCAGAGCTTGGACCGAACCCACGGACTCCTGCATACCAGGCGAGGTAGTTAACATCTCCTAGCCACCGTGATGATGATGAGAGAGAGAGACACGCAAACTCCAAATATACAGCAGCAGGCGTCAGAGCTTGGACCGAACCCACGGACTCCTGCATACCAGGCGAGGTAGTTAACATCTCCTAGCCACCGTGATGATGATGATGAGAGAGAGAGAGACACGCAAACTCCAAATATACAGCAGCAGGCGTCAGAGTTTGGACCGAACCCACGGACTCCTGCATACCAGGCGAGGTAGTTAACATCTCCTAGCCACCGTGATGATGATGAGAGAGAGAGAGAGACACGCAAACTCCAAATATACAGCAGCAGGCGTCAGAGTCTGGACCGAACGCACGACCTCCTGTGTACCCGGCGAGGTAGTTAACATCTCCTCCTTGGTGGGGGGCAAGGGAGGGAGTCCGAGTGGCGGTGTGGGGAGGGAATCTTGGTGGGGGGTTGAGTGTGATGGGGCCTTTAAATCCCACGGTGGCTGCCGGCCGCGTGGCGTCAGCCTCATCGCTACAGTTCAGCAGCAAGCTCCTCGCGTCCGCGACAGGCGCGGGGAGGCGAAGTTCATGAATCCCGCCCGTAAATAATCCACTCCGTAACCACAGACAACCGTTCCCTTTCTAAGTATGTGTGTTGGTGTGTACGTTGAACGTCTTTCGCACCGTACGTAGCCAACCTGCACTAATCAGTTCTAAAGAAATTCGTTTTTCGATGTAGATGATTTAAAAGCGCGCAGCTTCCAATGGCTTCCTGACATCGGAAGGGAAGAGCGTTCCAGACGGCCGCAGAAGCAGCGCGTCTGAAAGCGCCGCGCGATGATGATGCGGTGACTACCGCCTTTGTCTATAGACAAGCAGGGTGGTGGGGGGAGCAGGGTGGTGGGGGGAGCAAGGTGGTGGGGGAGCAGGGTGGTGGGGGAGCAGGGTGGTGGGGGAGCAGGGTGGTGGGGGGAGCAGGGTGGTGGGGGGAGAAGGGTGGGGGGGAGTAGGGTGGGGGGGGAGCAGGGTGGTGGGGGGAGCAGGGTGGTGGGGGGATCAGGGTGGTGGGGGGAGCAGGGTGGTGGGGGGAGCAGGGTGGTGGGGGGAGCAGGGTGGTGGGGGAGCAGGGTGGTGGGGGGAGCAGGGTGGTGGGGGGAGCAGGGTGGTGGGCGGAGCAGGGTGGTGGGGGAGCAGGGTGGGGGGGGAGCAGGGTGGTGGGGGGAGCAGGGTGGTGGGGGGAGAAGGGTGGGGGGGAGTAGGGTGGGGGGAGCAGGGTGGTGGGGGGGATCAGGGTGGTGGGGGGAGCAGGGTGGTGGGGGGAGCAGGGTGGTGGGGGGAGCAGGGTGGTGGGGGGAGCAGGGTGGTGGGGGGAGCAGGGTGGTGGGGGGAGCAGGGTGGTGGGGGGATCAGGGTGGTGGGGGGAGCAGGGTGGTGGGGGGAGCAGGGTGGTGGGGGGAGCAGGGTGGTGGGGGGAGCAGGGTGGGGGGAGAGACCAGACACAGCTGTGGCGCATTTTTCTAGCTTGTTGCATGCAGAATGTTCGCGGTTCGAATTCCAGAGGCCGCCCGGATTAACAGCGCTCGGGTTGTACAGCCATCACAAATGCCACACTGAACTACGCACCGCTTGCCTCACACAGCGGAAGTGATAAGATCTGTACGGACCGCATGTTGAACTTGTTTCGCGCACAGTACGTAGCCAACAGTGCTAATCGGAGGTGCTGATGCTGCTACCGACGATGCTGCTGCTGGTGATGATGATGATCACCACGTGCCTGGTTTTCGAGGCTACATCGACCTCGCACGTCCTGCTGCTGCTGCTGATGATGATGATCACCACGTGCCTGGTGTTCGAGGCTACGTCGACCTCACGTACTGCTGCTGATGATGGTGGTGGTGATCACCACGTGGCTGGTGTTCGAGGCTACATCGACCTCACACGTCCTGCTTCTGCTGCTGGCTCGTTGAGTCCTTCGAATATTGGATGGTGCCAAAGTTGGGATCGCACCTGTGGCAAACCATTGCCACAAACCCTGCCCCCAGGTGACTGCGAAAACGTGGCAGGACCCTCTTGAAAACAGTCACGAGACTCGCCTGGTAGGACAGGTGCAAGTTGAATGAACGACACCAAAAAAACCACCACCACCACCTGGCCTGGCCACATTCCTGGCGCGTGGCCTCCGAGGAGGGGAACTCAAAGGAGTTCCTATCCCACGCGATAGAGACACACACACAGGTACACACACAGGTACAGGTACACACAAAGACAAAGATTCCCCGTATAGCCTTAATAGACTCTAGGGGCAATGCTGTTAGCGAGCACCTATGAAGGCCGGAACGGTACACGAGGGGGTGGGTGGCCAGCACCACGCCCGATTGCCTTAGTCTCCCCAGTGGCAATGTTTTTATCCACCGCACCAGGTACTCATTTGAGGCTGAGTCGACCTAGGGTAGGCCCAGGTTCAGATAATCGTCACTGGTGTTGGCCGTGAGCGGGAATCGAACCCGGGTCGCCAGGTTCATAACGCAGCGCGCTAACCGCTACACTACCGCTCCCCACACAGATACACACACACAGGTACACACACACACAGGTACACACACACGTACACACACACACGTACACACACACACAGGTACACACAGGTACACACAGAAACACCATCACACACACGCGCGCGCCTTCCTTGCGAGCAACGTCACCCCATCTCTCAGGCTAATTAATAATTTCATTTTATTGACGGAAGACACCCGCGGCCTTGGTCCTCCCTGTTACCAAGGCATTAATAAAACAACAAACAACAATAACTCCTTACACGACGAGCTGCCGCTAGGGGGTCCCCCAGGCATAATAAAAACAACAACAACATTAAACTCCCACCAGCAAGGCAAGTCTGCAACACTTGGGCAAGAACCCTTCTTAGAAAGGGGAGTCACGAGACTCGGCGAGCCTTTCCCGAGTAAACAATAATACGTTATAATAGTTATTGTGGTCGCTATAAATTATTATTTTAATACATTGTCATTATCATTATCATCACCAACGCAACTCCATCACTTTCATCCTTCGCTACAATGGAACAACAGCAGAGTGGTCGACATAGGGCCCGGTGCAGTTGCACCGCCTTCGCACTCGATAGCTAGCGCCCATGAGCTCCGGTGAGTGGCTGGGTTAGTGAGTGGGTGAGTGAGTGGCTGGGTTAGTGAGTGAGTGGGTGAGTGGCTGGGTTAGTGAGTGGGTGAGTGAGTGAGTGGGTGGCTGGGTTAGTGAGTGTGTGAGATAGTGGCTGGTTTAGTGAGTGGGTGAGCGAGTGGCTGGGTGAGTGAGTGAGTGGGTGAGTGGCTGGGTTAGTGAGTGGGTGAGTGAGTGGTTGGGTTAGTGAGTGGGTGAGTGGCTGGGTTAGTGAGTGAGTGGGTGAGTGGCTGGGTTAGTGAGTGAGTGGGTGGCTGGGTTAGTGAGTGAGTGGGTGGCTGGGTTAGTGAGTGAGTGGGCGAATGGCTAGGTGAGTGAGTGGGTGAGCTAGTGGCTCGTTTAGTGAGTGGGTGAGCGAGTGGCTGGGTGAGTGAGTGAGTGGGAGAGTGGCTGCGTTAGTGAGTGAGTGAGTGGCTGGGTTAGTGAGTGAGTGGGCGAATGGGTGAGTGAGTGAGTGGGTGAGCGAGTGGCTGGGTGAGTGAGTGGTGAGTGGCTGGGTTAGTGAGTGAGTGGCTGGGTTAGTGAGTGGGCGAATGGCTGGGTGAGTGAGTGGGTGGGCGAGTGGCTGGGTTAGTGAGTGGGTGAGCGAGTGGCTGGGTTAGTGAGTGGATGAGCGAGTGGCTGGGTGAGTGAGTGAGTGGGTGAGTGAGTGGCTGGGTTAGTGAGTGAGTGGGTGAGTGAGTGGGTGAGTGAGTGGGCGAATGGCTGGGTGAGTGAGTGGGTGGGCGAGTGGCTGGGTTAGTGAGTGGGTGAGCGAGTGGCTGGGTGAGTGAGTGGGTGAGCGAGTGGTTGGGTTAGTGAGTGGGTGAGCGAGTGGCTGGGTGAGTGAGTGGGTGAGCGAGTGGGTGAGCGAGTAGGTGAGCGAGTGGGTGAGCGAGTGGCTGGGTGAGTGGGTAAGCGAGTGGGTGGGTTAGTGAGTGGGTGAGCGAGTGGCTGGGTTAGTGGGTGAGTGAGTGAGTGAGCGAGTGGCTGGGTTAGTGAGTGAGTGGGCGAGCGAGTGGCTGGGTTAGTGAGTGAGCGAGTGGCTGGGTTAGTGAGTGGGTGAGCGAGTAGCTGGGTTACTGAGTGAGTGAGCGAGTGGCTGGTTTAGTGAGTGGGTGAGCGATTCGCTGGGTTAGTGAGTAGGTGGGTGAGCGAGTGGGAGGGTGAGCGAGCGGGAGGGTGAGCGAGTGGCTGGGTGAGCGAGTGGCTGGGTGAGCGAGTGGCTGGCTGAGTGAGTGGCTGGGTGAGCGAGTGGCTGGCTGAGTGAGTGGCTGAGTGAGCGAGTGAATGGGTGAGTGAATGTGTGGGCGATTGGCTGAATGAGTGAGTGATTGGGTGGGTGGCTGGGAAAGTGGCTGGGTTAGCGGGTTTGTGGGCGAGTGAATGATTGGGAGAGTGTATGGGTGTGTGGGTAAACTGGTCGAGTGAGTGTGTGGTTTAGGGTGTTTGAGGGTGGGGCGAGTGAGTGGCTGAGTGAGTGTGTGTGTGATTGACTGGATGAGTAATATTGAGAGTGGGTGTTATAGTGTGTGTGTGTGCTCAAGTGAGTGGGGAGCGGTGGAGCAGTGCTCTACGAACCCGGCGACCCGAGTTCGATTCCCGCTCACGGCCAACACAGGTGATGATTATCTGAAACCGGCCCTGGGCCTCCCCGAGGTCGACTGGGTTTCAATTGAGCATCTGGTGCGGTGTGTACACCGCCACTGGGGAGACAAAGGCGGCCGGGGGGTGGTGCTGGCCACCCACCTATGCCGGCCTTCATATGTGCTGGCTATAAGCACTTGCCCCAATAGTGCGTCAAGGCTATACGGGGAGGTGGGGGGGATTCTTGGTCTTTGGCTGGCTGTGGCTCTGCGTCAGGGCCTCGTGAAGTGTCACAGCAGGGCAGCCTCGCGCGATGTCCGACACTGCCGTTCCACGTGTGGACCGCGCCGCGCTAATCATCCCCATCATCAATCCCGGGGGGCTGGCGGGCGGGCGGGGGTGGCCGATCAAGTTAAGTGATTCGGCCTCCACACACCACCCCCTTTGTGCGTAGATGTCAACAGCGATTGCCCCCTGCATCTAAACACAACGTCCAAAGAAGCGATAGCGGCAGCCGGAGGAGAGAGGCCCCTTGAGAAAACCCCAGATGAAAGAGCCATTGTCTCCCTGTCGGGTACACGCGCGTCCTTCACTATGCACCGTGATGAGTCGTTGTCCTTCAAGGCCCACGTGGTCACCGGGATACTTTTGTCGGCCGTATCAACGTACGAAAAGTAAAAAATCGGTGCCAACCCCTTTCGGATAAACACAACAGGAGTCATTTCTAGATTTGAAGTCTTTCGTGACTGCAATGATCCATACTCTTTGGTTATTTCGGTAAAGTCACGTAGGTAAAAATAAAATGAAGTCAAAATAAAACAACAATTGAAAACAACTACGTCAAATCACGACGTTTCGGATGCACCGAATAGGTTCAACCTTTTGAAGGAATCAAGTTATTGCGTTAACCACACGCGCTACTTGGTGGTGGAATATGCAAAGGGACACGCTCTGATAAAATGATTACATGTATAAAAGGGAAATTTGTGAATGTGTGTCTGTTCTAAATGTTTAGCATACTTCCCGACATGCAACAAACTTAAAATTTGGCATGTGGGTAGCTTCCAGACTGTAAACAATGCAAAAAGTATAAAAATAGACTTTTGTATTTTTTGGGGGGAGGGGGGGGTGGGCGCAATAATGCATATTTTTTGCACGGCAAGTGAGCGGTGACGTCACATCTGTGATGTCACCCGCATGCGGCAGCGTCACGCAGTGTGCCTGCTGACGTCACGCACCCCCCGCCCCCCACCCTCCGCGTATTAATCCAAGAGAAGAATCCAAGTCCCGGGCGAAGCCGGGTAGGAAAAGCTCGTTCATGTATATGATGCATCGTCTTTGAAGCGGATTGGCCTGCACCAGAGACTACCACCGGGCGTGAGCAACCCGGTCCGGGGTGGAAGGGTGGCGAGAGCTCTCTCAGTATTTGTCGTCTCTACCAAACTGAGGCTGCGTCTCTCGCCGTGCAGACGACGGATGGAGGCACTCAAATAAAAAAAAAACGCATCATGGGGGGGGGGGGGAACCTTGTTTTGGGAGTCTCAAAGTATGAAAAATAGCAGTAGGTTTTGAACCCTTTCTGGCAATAGAACGGCAGTTGTGTTAAAATGTTCAAACACCACATAGAAACATTTAGCAAGGACTCAAGTTACTGCGTTAACCGTACACACACAGCAGTAGTTGCGGTGAACGTGCAAACACAAACGCGGCTCTGATTTAAAAAAAGGACAATGCATCGTCTGAGAAACTGATTGCCCTACAGCAGAGTCAACAGATTTCTTTAGGGCCCGGTCTCACCAGCAGCGTCAGCCCAGAGAACAGCGCCAACAGGCGACCAGTACAGGGACAATGCACACATCGGAGGAGCGTTTACAGCTCGGGGCGAGCAGCTACATCATGGGGGGAGAGACATTTTCTGCCGGTATCAAATGCTCTGATCGGTGCATTGACACGCTGCATGTTGAAGCCGACCAGACATCTGGCAATTCGCCAGCACAGCGTTCGTTCAAGCGGGCCTTGGCTACGCCGATGAGATACCGAATGTCGAAACCGGTGCAGGGTTTTGCCTGTGTTGGATCCAAAGCCGCGGCTCAAGGTTGCACCCGAAGGAGGCCATGTGGCTAATGAGTTCTGCAAATCAATATAATTGTAAATTATTTTGTTATGCTGAGAGTCGTATGTGTGAAGGAGGCATATTGCTTATATATTTCATAGATTTTCTCATATTCTTTCTTATACATTTTTAGAAATGTATATTTTCTCAAGCAGTCAACTTTGCCGCCTATGAATATGTACAGGTGCAGCCCTGCAATTGCTGTACTCACGCCACTGCTGGCAGAAGGGAACTCTGAAGGTCTCCCCCTGTGGGCGAGTGGGCCAGTGAGTGCGTGGCTAACTGAGCGACTGAGCGGTTGGACCAGTGAGTGGGTGAGTGTGTGGGTGAGTGGGTGGGTGAGTGGGTGGGTGAGTGGGTTGGTGAGTGGGTTGGTGAGTGTGTTGGTGAGTGGGCCAGTGAGTTGGTGGCTAACTGAGCGACTGAGCGGGTGGACCAGTGAGTGGCTGAGTATGTGAGTGGGTTGGTGCGTGGGTTGGTGAGTGGGTTGGTGAGTGGATTGGTGAGTGGGTTGGTGAGTGGGTTGGTGAGTGGGTTGGTGAGTGGGCCAGTGAGTGCCTGGGTAACTGGGTGAGTGAGTGGCTGAGTGTGTGGGTGAGTGTGTGGGTTGGTGAGTGTGTTGGTGAGTGGGCCAGTGAGTGCGTGGGTAACTGGGCGAGTGAGCTGGTGGGTGAGTCAGTGGCTGAGTGTGTGGGTGAGTATGTGGGTGAATGTGTGGGTGATTGGCTCGATGAGCGATTGTGTTTGAGGGTGCGCGAGTGGACGACTAAGCAAGTGGGTGAGTGGGCGACTAGGCGAGTGGACGACCGGGTGAGTGAGCGACTGGGCGAGTGAGCGACTAGGCGAGTGGATGACTAGGCGAGTGGGTGACTAGGCGAGTGGGCGAGTGGATGACTAGGTGAGTGAGCGACTGGGCGAGTGGATGACTGGGTGAGAGGGCCGAGCCGGCGGTCTCTACACTCCAAGTGAAGCTAACCATGCCATCACGCCTATTGCGAGTCACTGTTGACTGGGAGCAGCAACTCGCTACACATGAGTATCCAGTTTCAATCACAGCTCAACCTGTGTGGAGTCTAGGGGTCTCTAGGTCTCTATGCGAGTCTATGGATCTCTATGCGAGTCTATGAGTCTATGCGAGTCTATGGATCGCTATGTGAGTCTATGGGTCTCTATGCGAGTCTATGGGTCTCTATGTGAGTCTATGGATCTCTATGTGAGTCTATGCATCTCTATGCGAATCTATGGGATTCTATGCGAGTCTATGGGTCTCTATGTGAGTCTATGGGTCTCTATGCGAGTCTATGGGTCTCTATGCGAGTCTATGGGTCTCTACGCGAGTCTATGGATATCTACGCGAGTATATAGGTCTCTAAGCGAGTATACGGGTATCTATGTGAGTCTATGGGTCTCTATGTGAGTCTACGGGTCTCTATGTGAGTCTATGGATCTCTATACGAGTCCATGGGTCTTTATGCGAGTCCATGGCTCTCTATGCGAGTCTATGGATCTCTATGTGAGTCTATGGATCTCTATGCGAGTCTATGAATCTCTATGCGAGTCTATGGGTCTCTATGCGAGTCTATGGGTCTCTATGCGAGTCTATGGGTCTCTATGCGAGTCTATGGGTCTCTATGCGAGTCTATGGGTCTCTATGCGAGTCTATGGGTCTCTATGCGAGTCTATGGGTCTCTATGCGAGTCTATGGGTCTCTATGCGAGTCTATGGGTCTCTATGCGAGTCTATGGGTCTCTATGCGAGTCTATGGGTCTCTATGCGAGTCTATGGGTCTCTATGCGAGTCTATGGGTCTCTATGCGAGTCTATGGGTTTCTATGCGAGTCTATGGGTCTCTATGCGAGTCTATGGGTCTCTGTGCGAGTCTATGGGTCTTTATGCGAGTCTATGGGTCTCTATGCGAGTCTATGGGTCTCTATGCGAATCTATGGGTCTCTATGCGAGTCTATGGGTCTCTATGCGAGTCTATGGGTCTCTATGCGAGTCTATGGGACTCTATGCGAGTCTATGGGTCTCTATGCGAGTCTATGGAACTCTATGCGAGTCTATGGGTCTCTGTGCGAGTCTATGGATCTCTGTGTGAGTCTATGGGTCTCTATGTGAGACTATGGGTCTCTATGCGAGTCTATGGGTCTCTATGCGAGTCTATGGGTCTCTATGCGAGTCTATGGGTCTCTATGCGAGTCTATGGGTATCTATGTGAGTCTACGGGTCTCTATGCGAGTCTATGGGTCTCTATGCGAGTCTATGGGTCTCTATGCGAGTCTGAGTCTATGCGAGTCTATGGATCTCTATGCGAGTCTATGGATCTCTATGCGAGTCTATGGATCTCTATGCGATTCTATGGGTCTCTATGCGAGTCTACGGATCTCTATGCGAGTCTATGGATCTCTGTGCGAGTCTACGGGTATCTATGCGAGTCTATGGGTCTCTATGTGAGTCTAAGGGTTTCTATGTGAGTCTATGGATCTCTGTGCGAGTCTAGGGGTATCTATGCGAGTCTATGGGTCTCTATGCGAGTCTATGGGTCTCTATGCGAGTCTATGGATGTCTATGTGAGTCTATGGGTCTCTATGCGAGTCTATGGGTCTCTATGCGAGTCTATGGGTCTCTATGCGAGTCTATGGGTCTCTATGCGAGTCTATGGGTCTCTATGCGAGTCTATGGGTCTCTATGCGAGTCTATGGGTCTATGCGAGTCTATGGGTCTATGCGAGTCTATGGGTCTCTGTGCGAGTCTATGGGTATCTATGCGAGTCTTTGGGTCTCTATGCGAGTCTATAGATCTCTATGCGAGTCTATGGGTCTCTATGCGAGTCTATGGGTCTCTATGTGAGTCTATGGGTATCTATGCGAGTCTTTGGATCTCTATGCGAGTCTATGATGACTGGGCCGGGATCATCAACTCGAATTTAGTTTAAAAAAAACCCTCAATATTCTAAGAGCCGCAATGCACCGTGGTGGTGAATAGGAGATGGTGGGATCCTTCATAAATGACGTTGGGGGTCGTCCATAAATGACGTCACGCACCGAGGGGGGGGGGGGTCAGACATTTGTGACGATGTGTGACGAGGGGGGGAGGGGGGGGGTTGAGAAATGTGACATCACATCAAAATGCACAACTTTTATTAAATATGAATTAAATAAAATTGGTACACTAATTTTTATTAACTTTCATTATTAACTATTTGATAATTTAAATTTACTAAGGTCACCTTTTTTATTCCATTAAGGAGAATTTTGCTTCTCCATGGGAGAATGGAGAAGCACACATTTTGTTAAATTTTTGAATGATTGTTATTAAACATTTTGATTCTAATGATTCTACCAGGGCTTTTCATTCTGTGAAATGATTATGTCATTGCTATAATTGTACTCTCCATTTTGCTTAATTCTTCTACAAAGTTTCAAGTACAGTATTTTTTTTATCGTTCTAATTACTTTTAATGTTTTATAATTATAAGAGAATTTCAATATAATATTTTGAACATCTGCAGTTTTAGTTAGACGTTTAATCTTTTAAAGTGAATTTTATGCTAAATTTCAGCATTCCAATGCCTCCTTTTTAATAAATGCTTCATCCTACAACATCAGAGTGCAGCGCCACATTAAATACACACTACAATGACAATAGTTTAAAGCGATTTGAAGCAGGTTTTATTTTAAAAATGGAAATATGGTTGGGCGGGGGGGGGGGCAGAGCTTTGTGACGTCATATTTGAGGGGAGGTCTGACTTTTTTGTGACGCCGTGTGACGAGGGGGGAGGGGGTCAGAAAACTGCCAAAATCGCGTGACGTCATTTATGGCCACAGGTTTTCGAGAGTGACGTCATCGCGGTGGTTGGGCGGCAGGGGGCCCGGACTCGAACCGGGGCCCTCAGCCGTGCGGGCTCGGCGTCTCTGACCTCTACACCGCGGGGGTCACCCAGCGCACGTGACCGCCGCCTCCCGGCTCACACCGGGCACGTTCAGTCGGTCAACAAAACGTCGCGATTCGCCGGCAGCCAGCCACAAACAGCACTCATTAAATGTGTAATAAATTCAAGAAATTAAAAAAAACCGTGTAATCGATACGAGTAGCCGCATTCTCCTGAGTAGCAAATACCGAGCACGTTAATTAATTCAATCAAAAGTCGCGGTACGCCAACGGGCCAGCCACAAACAGCATCGATAAAATGTTGAATAGAGTCAACAAACGTTATTTTTTTTTTAAATATAATTTCAATGTATAATAGATGCAATAAAATAAAACTTTAAAAATAATGTGTAATAGATACGAGTTTCCATATTCTCTGGACTGCGAGACGCGCGCGTGTCGATTCATCTCCCGGCCCCCTGGTTGCCACCACCACCACCACGACATTGTCGAGTCAACATCATCACGTGTTCGGCGTAACTGTGTGCCTGCGTCGACATCACGTGATGATGATGATATGAGCCACTTCGCTCAGCTGCTGTCACTTGTGAGAGCCGGACGAGCTTCCTTACATCTGGTTAAAAAAAAATTAGTTTCATCTTCTTTGGTTCTTTCGGTAAAGTCACGTAGAATGAGAATAAAATAATAAAATAACACAATAAAATTCTCAAGACGTTTCGGCCACAACGCAAGCGGCCGTCTTCAGGTGAAAGGTACAGAACTGTCGGTGACGACAGAGCTTCAATTGACAGGTTTGTACCTTTCACCTGAAGACGGCTGCTTGCGTTGTGGCCGAAACGTCGTGAGAATGTTATTGTGTTATTTTATTATTTTATTCTCATTCTACGTGACTTTACCGAAAGAACCAAAGAAGATGAATCCTTGCAGTCACGAAAGCTTCAAATCGAAATTTAGTTTAAGTTTGAATCGACGAAAGCTGGGGTGTGAGCGCCGCCGGCTGGACTCAGCTGTGTACTGTGGGGGAGCGGTGGCAAAGTAGTTAGCGCACTACACCACTTATAAACTGATCAACTATATATTAAAAATATATATATGAACATATATATTGTTAGGAGGTAAGGGCCCGGTGAGATAGGTGACTCTTTTTCAGAAGCGATCTGGCTATCATGAATTGCAGCCCATCGAAGTGGGCTGATCCTCGTCGTGTGGAAATGTCTTGTGTGTAGCAGCACAAATGACTCAAAACGCGTGGTGATGTCGATTCCAAAATTTGAAGGGGAAAACAATCGGAGGACCCGAAGGAAAATAAGAGAGAGACACACACGCAAACTCCAAATATACAGCAGGTGTCAGGGTCGGGATCGAACCCACGACCTCCTGCACACCAGGCGAGGTAGTTAACATCTCATAGCCACCGTGATGATGATGAGAGAGTGAGACACGCACACTCCAAATATACAGCAGCAGGTGTCAGGGTCGGGATGGAAGCCACGACCTCCTGCACACCAGGCGAGGTAGTTAACATCTCCTAGCCACCGTGATGACGATGAGAGAGAGACACGCACACTCCAAATATACAGCAGGCGTCAGGGTCGGGATCGAACCCACGACCTCCGGTATACCTGGCGAGGTAGTTAACATCTCATAGCCACCGTGATGATGATGATGATGAGAGAGAGACACGCACACTCCAAATATACAGCAGCAGCAGGTGTCAGGGTCGGGATGGAAGCCACGACCTCCTGTATACCAGGCGAGGTAGTTAACATCTCCTAGCCACCGTGATGATGATGAGAGAGAGAGACACGCACACTCCAAATATACAGCAGGTGTCAGGATCGGGATCGAACCCACGACCTCCTGTATATCTGGCGAGGTAGTTAACATCTCCTAGCCACCGTGATGATGATGAGAGAGAGAGACACGCACACTCCAAATATACAGCAGGTGTCAGGGTCGGGATGGAACCCACGACCTCCGGTATACCTGGCGAGGTAGTTAACATCTCATATCCACCGTGATGATGATGATGAGAGAGAGACACGCACACTCCAAATATACAGCAGCAGGTGTCAAGGTCGGGATGGAACCCACGACCTCCTGTATACCAGGCGAGGTAGTTAACATCTCCTAGCCACCGTGATGATGATGAGAGAGAGAGACACGCAGGCGAGGTAGTTAACATCTCCTAGCCACCGTGATGATGATGATGAGAGAGAGACACGCACACTCCAAATATACAGCAGGCGTCAGGATCGGGATGGAACCCACGACCTCCTGTACACCTGGCGAGGTAGTTAACATCTCATATCCACCGTGATGATGATGAGAGAGAGAGAGACGCAGACTCCAGCACCGTGGCGCCCCCTACCGCGTGTCCCAATGTCGATTGCGCTCAGGTCAGTGGCCAGCGACACCTCAAATCCCCGCCACGTCCCTCCTCCACTAGGTCAACTCGGCCACAAATGAGCGGCCTCTTCGTGCGGTGCGTACAACATCGCTATCGGGGGAAGACAAAGGCGGTCGTGCGCTGTTCCAGCAACATTGCGGTAACACCTCTGGTGCGACTCGCTAACCGCACTTGCCCCCACCTGCATGTCAAGGCTATACGGGTGGAATTCTTGTCTTTGTATGTGCATTTGTAAGAAGATGCCAATTGAAAACTGTTAGTTACGAGAAAGAAAATAAATATTCTCAAGAGACCCACTCTCCCCACTGACCTCTCTGTGCGATGGAGAAGGTCCAGTGCCCGAAACGTCGCGGGTTTGTGTATATATATTCCTGCATGTACAGACACTCCAGAGATAAGTTCTACATATCATCACGAGCCATGGTGCATCCACTGATGGATGAATATCTCCCCATCATCAGGAGTCATGGACTATCCACTGCTGCATTAAGACCTCACCATCATCATTATCACCACCACGAGTCATTATCCATCCACTATTCTTAGCTCTTTCGGTAAAGTCACGTTGAAGGGAAATAATAATATATATATAAAACAATAAGAAATATTTTATTATATTATTGTTTCCCTTCAACGTGACTTTACCGAAAGAGCTAAGAATATGAATTACTGCAGTCACGAAAGCTTTAAATCAAAATGTTTCCATCCACTGTTGGATGAAGACCTCCCCGTCATCACCACGAGTCATTATCTACCAACTGCTGGATGGGTAAACGGCCAGAATTAGTGGTGGATAAAGGCCAGTTTACTCGCTCACCCACTCGCTCGCCCACTCGCTCGCTCACCCACTCGCTCACCCACTCGCTCACCCACTCGCTCAGAACCAGCTGGGTAAATGGCCATAACTAGTGGTGGCGAAAGGCCAGTTGACCCACTCGATCACTCAATCGCCCACTTACTCGTTCATCCGCTCACCCACTCTCCCACTCTATCATCCACCCACCCGCTCGCTCAGAATCAGCGTAAAACGGCCAGA
Organism: Petromyzon marinus; assembly: GCF_048934315.1. Lineage (NCBI taxonomy): Eukaryota > Metazoa > Chordata > Hyperoartia > Petromyzontiformes > Petromyzontidae > Petromyzon > Petromyzon marinus. The sequence continues at coordinate 9,396,916 of NC_133722.1, forward strand.
ACTCGTTGGGGGTAAATGCCCGCCTGAAAGAGGCGAGTTTGAACGACGCGACGTGGACCAACTCGGACGACTCCCATCGTCTTCTGAGCAAAGTCAAAACGTCCTTCCGTCCTCTGGGGGCTCAGCGTGGTAGCAAAAAAAAATCACGATCGCACCGCCCTGGGCCTGTCCAGGTACGTGCTGCACTACCACAGTAGTACGTGCTGCACACAGGAGTACGTGCTGCACTACCACGCGGAGTACGTGCTGCACAACAGGAGTACGTGCTGCACCACAGGAGTACGTGCTGCACCTCAGGAGACGTTCTGCACCATGCGGAGTACGTGCTGCACTACCACGCGGAGTACGTGCTGCACCACACGGAGTACGTGCTGCACAACAGGAGTACGTGCTGCACCACAGGAGTACGTGCTGCACACAGGAGTACGTGCTGCACCACACGGAGTACGTGCTGCACAACAGGAGTACGTGCTGCACCACAGGAGTACGTGCTGCACCACGCGGAGTACCTGCTGCACCACAGGAGTACCTGCTGCACCACAGGAGTACCTGCTGCACCACAGTAGTACGTGCTGCACCACAGGAGTACGTGCTGCACCACAGGAGTACCTGCTGCACAACAGGAGTACCTGCTGCACAACAGTAGTACGTGCTGTACAACAGGAGTACGTGCTGCACCACGCGGAGTACGTGCTGCACCACGCGGTTTGGCGAAGACCAGACGCGCGACTTCGTGACATCAACATGGCAGTGCGCGCGTGTGTGTGGGATAGCATCGTCAGCATCGTCAGCATCAGCCATGGTCAATCCACCGCTGGATGAGAGGCGCGTTGAACTCCATTTGAAAGCAGTCTGCTTTCGCGACCAAAAACATTCATGATGAAAGGTATTTTGTTGTGTTAAATCGCCTAAATATAAATGTGTCGTACTACAACTGCAAATGTTGTAGTGGGTTTTACTCTCCTACACAACCGGTGTGCGCTGTGCTAGTCACGAATTGCCACGTTCTGTTGACGTGACTGTGTCGGGTGGTGGCGGGTTCAACGACACATTTAAAATTTTTACACGATCTTACCCATATATATATTTAAAAAACCCCTCTCTTACGTGTTGAACTCCGTTGCACTCACCCTGAAAGCACGGGTTGTGGATGACGAGGGACCGATCATCGCCCTCACCAGAATCATCAGCATCGCCGTAGCCACCGCCGCGACCGATGACGTCGCGAGGGGGCTCTCCGTGAAGACATCCAAGCACCGCGAACATCGTCACACCGCCCTCTCTCTCGTTTATCTCGCTCCTTTTTTCTCTCTCGCTTACCTCTCTCTTGTCTCCCCACCCCTCGCTACCTGTGCGTATGTTGAACTTCTTTCGCACCGTACGTAGCCAACCGTGCTTAATAGAGCTCACTTACACGCGATCTCACTCCACCTGCCGTTCGCTCCCTAGCTCGTCCTCTGTCTGCACGATCTGCCTCTCTCTCTTCCGTCTCCCTTTGCTTCTTCTGCTCGACCTCGCCACACTCCCCAAGCCCTCCACCAGCGCCGCCAGCTCCCTCCTGGTGTCTCTCTCCCCACCTCTCCACCCACCCTGGTGTCTCTCTCCCCACCTCTCCACCTACCCTGGTGTCTCTCTCCCCACCTCTCCACCCACCCTAGTGTCTCTCTCCCCACCTCTCCACCCACCCTGGTGTCTCTCTCCCCACCTCTCCACCCACCCTGGTGTCTCTCTCCCCACCTCTCCACCCACACTGGTGTCTCTCTCCCCACCTCTCCACCCACCCTGGTGTCTCTCTCCCCACCTCTCCACCTACCCTGGTGTCTCTCTCCCCACCTCTCCACCTCTCCACCCACACTGGTGTCTCTCTCCCCACCTCTCCACCCACCCTGGTGTCTCTCTCCCCACCTCTCCACCCACACTGGTGTCTCTCTCCCCACCTTTCCACCCACCCTGGTGTCTCTCTCCCCACCTCTCCACCCACCCTGGTGTCTCTCTCCCTACCTCTCCATCCACCCTGGTGTCTCTCTCCCCACCTCTCCACCTACCCTGGTGTCTCTCTCCCCACCTCTCCACCTCTCCACCCACACTGGTGTCTCTCTCCCCACCTCTCCACCCACCCTGGTGTCTCTCTCCCCACCTCTCCACCTCTCCACCCACCCTGGTGTCTCTCTCCCCACCTCTCCACCCACCCTGGTCTCTCTCTCCCCACCTCTCCACCCACCCTGGTGACTCTCTCCCCACCTCTCCACCTCTCCACCCACACTGGTGTCTCTCTCCCCACCTCTCCACCCACCCTGGTGTCTCTCTCCCCACCTCTCCACCTCTCCACCCACACTGGTGTCTCTCTCCCCACCTCTCCACCCACCCTGGTGACTCTCTCCCCACCTCTCCACCTCTCCACCCACCCTGGTGTCTCTCTCCCCACCTCTCCACCCACCCTGGTGTCTCTCTCCCCACCTCTCCACCCACCCTGGTGTCTCTCTCCCCCTCCCCCCTAGCGCACTGCCCCACCAACTCCGCTGGCTCCAGACGGGAGCGGCTCAAGCGAGAGTCGATGACGCTGGCGTGCGCTCCGTCGCCTCCGCATTCATCTGCCGAGTGAGGGCGGGCGAGTTGATTCGGTGGGAGGCGATGGGGTGGGTCGCCGTGTATATTCATTGATCGCGTTGGGTGGGTGGGTGTGGGAGTGGGGGTGGGGGGATATTCATTGATTGAGTGGGGGGAGGGAGGGAGGGATCGGTGTAGCCAAGCGGTTCGCGCGCTGCTCTAAGGGGCCGTCCATTAATGACGTCACGCGATTTTCGACGATTTTTGACCCCCCATCGTTACATGGCGTCACAAAAAGTCAGACCCCCCCCCCTCAAATATGACGTCACAAAGCTCTGCCCCCCCTCCCCCCCCAGTGGATGGATAATGCTTCAAATCGCTTTAAACTATTGTCATTGTAGTTCGTATTTAATGTGCCGCTGCACTCTGATGTTGTAGGAGAAAACATTTATTAAAAATTATATTTAATGAAGTAGAACGTGTTGTCTATTTATTTAAAGTTGCGCGTTTTGATGTGACGTCACATTTCTCAAACACCCCCCCCCCCCCCGTCACACATCGTCACAAATGTCTGACCCCCTCCAGGTGCGTGACGTCATTTATGGACGGCCCCTAAGTACCCGGCGACCCGAGTTTGGTTCCCCGCTCACGGCCACCACCACCACCACCACCGATGATGCTCTCCGTACGTCAGCATGCACGTATGGTGAACTTCTTTCGCACCGTACGTAGCCAACCGTGATCATCTGAACCGCTCATGGGCCCTCCCCTATGTCGATGAATACCAAAATAAATCAACTGAAACTGGATCAAAAATAATCGATGGGGTGGAGGGGGGGTACGGGGGGGAGGGGCGTGTCTGAATTTATTTGGTGGAAGTGGAGGGAATAGGGGGCGGGGTGGGTGGGGGAGATGGGGATGGGTGGGGGAGGAGGGGGTGGGTGGGGGAGGAGGGGGTGGGTGGGGAGGAGGGGGGGTGGGGGAGGAGGAGCGGGGTGAGGGTGGGTGAGGATGAGTGGGTGAGGGTGAGTGGGTGAGGGTGAGTGGGTGAGGGTGTGTTGGTGAGGGTGAGTGGGTGAGGGTGAGTGGGTGAGGGTGAGTGGGTGAGGGTGAGTGGGTGAGTGGGTGAAGGTGTGTGGGTGAGGGTGTGTGGGTGAGGGTGTGTGGGTGAGGGTGTGTGGGTGAGTGGGTGAGTGGGTGAGGGTGAGTGGGTGAGGTTGTGTGGGTGAGGGTGTGTGGGTGAGGGTGAGTGGGTGAGGTTGTGTGGGTGAGGGTGAGTGGTTGAGGGTGAGTGGGTGAGGGTGAGTGGGTGAGGGTGAGTGGGTGAGGGTGAGTGGGTGAGGGTGAGTGGGTGAGGGTGTGTGGGTGAGGGTGTGTGGGTGAGGGTGAGTGGGTGAGGGTGAGTGGGTGAGAGTGTGTGGGTGAGGGTGTGTGGGTGAGGGTGTGTGGGTGAGGGTGAGTGGGTGAGGGTGTGTGGGTGAGGGTGAGTGGGTGAGAGTGTGTGGGTGAGGGTGTGTGGGTGAGGGTGAGTGGGTGAGGGTGTGTGGGTGAGGGTGTGTGGGTGAGGGTGTGTGGGTGAGGGTGAGTGGGTGAGGGTGTGTGAGTGAGGGTGTGTGGGTGAGGGTGTGTGGGTGAGGGTGAGTGGGTGAGGGTGTGTGGGTGAGGGTGAGTGGGTGAGGGTGAGTGGGTGAGGGTGAGTGGGTGAGGGTGTGTGGGTGAGGGTGAGTGGGTGAGAGTGTGTGGGTGAGGGTGTGTGGGTGAGGGTGTGTGGTTGAGGGTGAGTGGGTGAGGGTGTGTGGGTGAGGGTGAGTGGGTGAGGGTGAGTGGGTGAGGGTGAGTGGGTGAGGGTGAGTGGGTGAGGGTGTGTGGGTGAGGGTGTGTGGGTGAGAGTGTGTGGGTGAGTGGGTGAGGGTGTGTGGGTGAGGGTGTGTGGGTGAGTGAGTAAGGGTGAGTGGGTGAGGGTGAGTGGGTGAGGGTGAGTGGGTGAGGGTGAGTGGGTGAGGGTGTGTGTATGAACTAATTGGGTGGCGGTGGGGGGTCGCTACCGCTTCCATGTGGTGGCGACTGGAGCACGCGGGATGAGAGCGGAATTTGTGATGAAGAGTTCAGGGGTCGAGGATGGAGGAGGGTGCGGCCCGCACATTCACCACAACACCACAACACGCGTGTACACACAGCGACATTGTCGACAAAACAAAGAGGCAGTACATTTGACACATCCCATCAGTTTCACGACCCCGTTGGGAGTGCGTAATTTGAGCAGCCGTTTCAGGCTGTCCGCCCGATGAAGATAGTTGTAATTACTGGCGAAACGTCGTACTCAGATTGTAAATGTTGTGGATTTGTTCTCCAACACACAACCGGTGGTGCTGTGCTAGTCACGAATTGGCACGTTCTGTTTACATGTCACTACACCTTACTAATTGGCTGTGTCGAGTGGTGGCGGGTTTAACGACACACATTTACGCGATCCCAAAAAAAACCTGCACTACGGATGATATTGCTCGCTAAAGCCTAGCACGTGTTAAACGTTTCAATCGAGTCGCGTATTATTTCCCCCGGATTATAAGACGCACTTCGCCCCACGCCTCCCAAATTTGGTGTGTGTCCAGGCTTAGACAGCATACCTGGACCCCAACCCACAGTCCCTTGCGGGGGGTTGTCTCTTCCGGTCCGAAGCGTCGTCTTCTCCAGAGAATACGGTGTACTGCTGACTGGCACCTGAATACATCTCTGGCACGCTCTTAAGGCTATGAACCCAGTCGAACCCTTAAATCCTCCGGCAATCGATCTCTTGTTTGTGCCAAAGGGCAGGAGCAAGACTTGTGCGGAGGGCAGCCTTTGGAAGGGCCTGTCGGAAGATCTAGAGGGCATCAGAATCAGTGAATTTTTTTTTAACGAAATATTTAAAATATACCTTTTTTTCAGATTGGCTTTTAATTAGGATGACCCGATTGTTTACTGATTATGATTTATATTATACTTTTAGTTCATTATAATGGTTCGTCTTCTCTTTGTACGTGTTAATCGTATTGTTATTTCAAAATTGTGTCAGTCGCTTTTAGTTTGTCTTGTAGAGGACTTTGTATTGCATTTTATGCAGGGCTTGTGCCGTGTAAGTAAAGTTTTATTTGATTTATTCCAGCAGTGGATCTCTCAAGACTGAAGATGATGACGTATTTTAACAATGACAACCAACATCAAGCTCCATTATGATAATAATAATGATAATCTCTATTTTGTAAAGCTACTTTTATATTGAATTATCTCGTGTGCAACAAATCGATCAACTGCTATACTGTATAAGCCTTCAATACGCACGTTCGTCATCAGCCATGGTCAATCCACTGCTGGATGAAAAAGGCCTCCCCAAGCCATGCCGTAACAACTGACCAACATTCGACTTACGAACTTTTCAGCGATACACACAAACCTGGTCCGTATGTCCAGTTGCCTATTCGGACCGAGAGTCGTAAGTTCAACCGCCGTGCAATAGATGGCGATGGTGGCATCTACATCTGCAGAACGTGAATAACCAGTGGCATCTACATCTGCAGAACGTGAAGAACCAGTGGCATCTACATCTGCAGAACGTGAAGAACCAGTGGCATCTACATCTGCAGAACGTGAAGAACCAGTGGCATCTAAATCTGCAGAACGTGAAGAATCAGTGGGATTAACATCTGCAGAACGTGAAGAACCAGTGGCATCTACATCTGCAGAACGTGAAGAACCAGTGGCATCTATATCTGCAGAACGTGAAGAACCAGTGGCATCTACATCTTCAGAACGTGAAGATCTAGTGACATCTACATCTGCAGAGCGTGAAGAACCAGTGACATCTACAACTGCATAACGTGAAGAACCAGTGGCATCTACATCTGCAGAACGTGAAGAACCAGTGACATCTACATCTGCAGAACGTGAAGAACCAGTGGCATCTACATCTGCAGAACGTGAAGAACCAGTGACATCTACATCTGCAGAACGTGAAGAACCAGTGGCATCTACATCTGCAGAACGTGAAGAACCAGTGGCATCTGCATCTGCAAAACGTGAAGAACCAGTGGCATCTACATCTGCAGAACGTGAAGAACCAGTGACATCTACATCTGTAGAACGTGAATAACCAGTGGCATTTACATCTGCAGAACGTGAAGAACCAGTGGCATCTACATCTGCAGAACGTGAAGAACCAGTGGCATCTACATCTGCAGAACGTGAAGAAACAGTGGCATCTACATCTGCAGAACGTGAAGAACCAGTGGCATCTACATCTGCAGAACGTGAAGAACCAGTGGCATTTACATCTGCAGAACGTGAAGAACCAGTGGCATTTACATCTGCAGAACGTGAAGAACCAGTGGCATCTACATCTGCAGAACGTGAAGATCTAGTGACATCTACATCTGCAGAGCGTGAAGAACCAGTGACATCTACATCTGCAGAACGTGAAGAACCAGTGGCATTTACATCTGCAGAACGTGAAGAACCAGTGGCATCTACATCTGCAGAACGTGAAGATCTAGTGACATCTACATCTGCAGAGCGTGAAGAACCAGTGACATCTACATCTGTAGAACGTGAATAACCAGTGGCATTTACATCTGCAGAACGTGAAGAACCAGTGGCATCTACATCTGCAGAACGTGAAGAACCAGTGGCATCTACATCTACAGAACGTGAAGAACCAGTGGCATCTACATCTGCAGAACGTGAAGAACCAGTAACATCTACAGGAGATTATACAACAAGCCATTCCTGTGTTTATTGTACACGCCGTTCAATACGTTTCGAATCGACAGGGGTAAAGTTGGACTTACGAACAAATCGACTTACGAACAGACCTCTAGAACTTAACTCGTTTGTAAGTAGAGGGGTGCCTGTAATAATAATCGAACACCTGTACACGAGGCCGATGTCACCGCTCCATCTCCACCCCGGTGGTCGGCGCGGACGTCTTCCCGAACGCGTTTCACGCCTCCTCTGGCTCTTCTCTCGTCCCTTGTAGCGCTCCGACCTGTCCCCTGCCCAAGCCTCGCTGACTCTTTCCTTCACGGTTTGAACGTCGTGAACCTCCGTGTGACCTCGATCGACTCTCCCCTCTGGCTCTCAGTAGCGTGTTGTAGGGCCAAGCAAGACAGAACGCAGCTCCGTATGCTCCACACCAATATTTCAAGGATTCATATTCTTGGTTCTTTCGGTAAAGTCACGTCGAAGGGAAACAATAAAATAATAAAAATATAAAACAATTGTATTGTTTCATATATGTATTGTGTCATATTTGTATAACTTTATTGTTTCCCTTCTACGTGACTTTACCGAAATAACCAAGAATATGAATCCCTGCAGTCACGAAAGCTTCAAATCAAAATTTATATTTCAAGGACTCAAGGACCAGCAGCAGGACGTGAGGTCGACGTAGCCTCGAACACCAGCCACGTGGTGATCACCAACATCATCACCATCATCATAAGCAGCAGCAGGACGTGACGTCGACGTAGCCTCGAACACCAGCCACGTGGTGATCACCATCATCATCATCAGCAGCAGCACGTGAGGTCGACGTAGCCTCGAACACCAGCCACGTGGTGATCACCAACATCATCATCAGCAGCAGCAGCAGGACGTGACGTCGACGTAGCCTCGAACACCAGCCACGTGGTGATCATCATCATCACCATCATCAGCAGCAGCAGGACGTGACGTCGACGTAGCCTCGAACACCAGCCACGTGGTGATCACCACCATCATTAGCAGCAGCAGCACGTGAGGCCGACGTAGCCTCGAACACCAGCCTCGTGGTGATCACCACCACCACAACCATCATTAGCAGCAGAACGTGTTACACCACGCGTGGTAAACGCTGTAACGCCGGTCCCGAGACTCTACCGCAGCCACGGGAGGCCGCGACATTCACAGATTCTTTCAATCGCCGCTCGCCAACTTGTTACGCGGATGGTGGTTCCCGTGAGAAAAAGCCGCGTGACTGATTGGATGTGTAAAACGTATCGTTTATTATTAATCTTTTTTGTTTGTTTGTTCAATGCGGAGATAGGGCGGTGCGAACGAGACTTCGTAATCGTTGGCGACATTCCACAGAAGTCCTCATTGATAAACGATGCGTTGGGAGACAAGAACGGCCTGGAGTGCATGACAGTAAACCGAACCACCCACAACCCCCACCTCTCACCCACCTCTCACCCACCTCTCACCCCCCCCTCCTCACCAAGAACTTGCCCTGGCATGCCTAGCTGAGTGTTCGACTGGACACCGATTCATGAGTTGTAGGCGCCCGGAAGAATTGTTACATCCAGCAGTGGATTGAACTTAGATGTAAGGCGTGCCCATTTGTTTTAACTGCCGGGTCGGGACATTGAATCGCACGCAGCTAGAGACACAATTGCGTAGCTGGTCTTGGCTCAACACATCCCAGTGTTGAAAGGTTTACGATACACATTTTACTTACGCGATCTGAGCAATTGATTATGGAATCATAATCACTTGTTGGTTCTTTCGGTAAAGTTACGGAGATAGAAAATAAAAATGATAAGATAATAAACATTGGTAATGAAAATTTTATTGGAAATAATAAAAGCAAAAAACACAAGAAAAAATTGTAAAATCAAATTTAAATAAAAAAATATATATAACTTTTTAAAAAAAATACAAATAAATTATTATTTTCAATTTATTTAAATTTACAATTTTTATTGTGGTTTTTTGCTTTTATTATTTTCAATTTATTTCAATTATTTTTCTCTATCTACGTAACTTTACCGAAAGAACCAAGAATATTAATTCCTGCAGTCACGAAAGTTTTAAGTCGAACGAAGACAAAGATCACCCGTATAGCCTTTCATCGATTTTCGAGGAAAGTGCACTATTTTTGGTCGCGAGCGGAAATTTAACTCAGGTTCGTAGCACTGCACGGCTAACCAATAGCCCCCCCCCCCCCCCTGCCCTTGTAGCTTCAACAGACTGTTGGGGCAAGTGCTGTGAGCGAGCAGCACCTATGGAGACAGGCACTGTGGCACACGAGGGGGTGGGTGGCCAGCACCACGCCCGGCCGCCTCTTTGTCTTCCAATCTCTGTCTGCTGTGTTTGCATCTCAATTGGCGCAAATGCGGTTGGGCCTTTCCACGTGCAAATACATCGTTGACAAATGTGCATCAGACGTCGACAAAGGGTCATGCACGAGGGGGCCGGTTGGGCGAGCGAGGTGGCAGCACCCACAACTTTACCCAACCACCCACAACTTTACCCAACCACCCACAACTTTACCCAACCACCCACAACTTTACCCAACCACCCACAACTTTACCCAACCACCCACAACTTTACCCAACCACCCACAACTTTACTCCACCACCCACAACTTTACCCAACCACCCACAACTTTACCCCAGCACCCACAACTTTACCCAACCACCCACAACTTTATCCCATCACCCACAACTTTACCCAACCACCCACAACTTTACCCAACCACCCACAACTTTACCCCAGCACCCACAACTTTACCCAACCACCCACAACTTTACCCAACCACCCACAACTTTACCCCAGCACCCACAACTTTACCCAACCACCCACAACTTTACCCCACCACCCACAACTTTACCAAACCACCCACAACTTTACCCAACCACCCACAACTTTACCCAACCACCCACAACTTTACCCCACCACCCACAACTTTACTCCACCACCCACAACTTTACTCCACCACCCACAACTTTACCCAACCACCCACAACTTTACCCAACCACCCACAACTTTACCCAACCACCCACAACTTTACCCAACCACCCACAACTTTACCCCAGCACCCACAACTTTACCCAACCACCCACAACTTTACCCAACCACCCACAACTTTACTCCACCACCCACAACTTTACCCAACCACCCACAACTTTACCCCAGCACCCACAACTTTACCCAACCACCCACAACTTTATCCCATCACCCACAACTTTACCCAACCACCCACAACTTTACCCAACCACCCACAACTTTACCCCAGCACCCACAACTTTACCCAACCACCCACAACTTTACCCAACCACCCACAACTTTACCCCACCACCCACAACTTTACCCAACCACCCACAACTTTACCCCAGCACCCACAACTTTACCCCAGCACCCACAACATTACCCAACCACCCACAACTTTACCCCACCACCCACAACTTTACCCAACCACCCACAACTTTACCCAACCACCCACAACTTTACCCAACCACCCACAACTTTACCCAACCACCCACAACTTTACCCAACCACCCACAACTTTACCCAACCACCCACAACTTTATCCCATCACCCACAACTTTACCCAACCACCCACAACTTTACCCAACCACCCACAACTTTACCCAACCACCCACAACTTTACCCAACCACCCACAACTTTACTCCACCACCCACAACTTTACCCAACCACCCACAACTTTACTCCACCACCCACAACTTTACCCAACCACCCACAACTTTACCCAACCACCCACAACTTTACCCCAGCACCCACAACTTTATCCCATCACCCACAACTTTACCCCAGCACCCACAACTTTACCCAACCACCCACAACTTTACTCCACCACCCACAACTTTACCCAACCACCCACAACTTTACCCAACCACCCACAACTTTACCCCACCACCCACAACTTTACCCAACCACCCACAACTTTACCCAACCACCCACAACTTTACCCAACCACCCACAACTTTACCCAACCACCCACAACTTTACCCAACCACCCACAACTTTACCCAACCACCCACAACTTTACCCCACTACCCACAACTTTACCCAACCACCCACAACTTTACCCAACCACCCACAACTTTACCCAACCACCCACAACTTTACCCAACCACCCACAACTTTACCCAACCACCCACAACTTTACCCAACCACCCACAACTTTACCCCAGCACCCACAACTTTACCCAACCACCCACAACTTTACCCAACCACCCACAACTTTACTCCACCACCCACAACTTTACCCAACCACCCACAACTTTACCCAACCACCCACAACTTTACCCCAGTACCCACAACTTTACCCCAGCACCCACAACTTTACCCAACCACCCACAACTTTACCCAACCACCCACAACTTTACCCAACCACCCACAACTTTACTCCACCACCCACAACTTTACCCAACCACCCACAACTTTACCCAACCACCCACAACTTTACCCAACCACCCACAACTTTACCCCACTACCCACAACTTTACCCCACCACCATATGCGACCTGCAAATTGAATGACGGTCAATCTTGATCTGAAGCTTTTGCGACTGCAGGAATCCATGCTCTCTGGTTCTTTCGGTAAAGTCACGTAGGTAGAAAAATAAAATAAAAATAATTCACGACGTTTGGATTGCAACACAAGCAATCACCATCAGGTGGGAAAACCACAGCAAAAAAATGATTGCTGTGGTTCTTTGCAATAGAAACGTCGTGATTGATTTTTATTTTATTTTATAATTACGTGACTTTACCAAAAAATCCAGAGGGTATGAATGACGGTCGTTTTATCCATTCACACTGCTGGTTGTACAGGGGCCGGGAGATTTAAGAACATTTCAACTCGACGTTTTTTTGCTCTGAATCTATTTTTTTTATTTTAACGGGTAAGGCACACTTGCCTATAGAGCTCTTTTTCAGAAGCCACCTGGCTGCAAATTATGTCTCCCTGCACTGGCTTATCATCATGTGGACATTTACAATATCCACATATTGTTAAGGGTAAGTTTCTAAATATGAAGGGGAAAAACCCGGAAAAAAATCCACGCGACTACGGGAAGAACATGCAAATTCCTAAAATACAGGCGACAGCGTTGGGTTCGAACCCACGATCTCCTGCACACCAGGAGAGCGAGTTAACATTTTGCCACCGTGACGAACCCGGAAAATCGAACCGACCAGGCACGAAGTCCACTGTGCAAACCATAACACCACAGCAGCACACAATGGAAACAAGATGTACAACGCAGATTAGACCCCACTTGAGAAACACGCACGTAGTCTGGTACATACTCAGTGTACTGGACAAGCACACCGTTGCATAATGTTTTATGTTCTTGAAGGTACATTTTAATCACACCTACACACATTATTTTTGCACACAGAGGTACGCGCACACATGCACGTACACATATATAGACGCAAATAATAACAAAAACAACAACCACTGCCAATAAAGTATTAAAGCTTTCGTGACTGCATAAAATTACTCATTGGTTTTTTCGGTAAAGTCACGTATGTAGAAATACAATAAAATTATATTAAATCAAAACAATCACGACGTTTCGATCACAACACAAGCGATTTTCATCAGGTGTCAAGAACAAATCATGGAGGTAAATACAACAAAAAAATGAGAGACGAGAATTCAACAAACCTGAAAAACATTATGTGAAGCACATCCAGTCAGGCCAACAACACAGTTAGACACTTCCTGGCGGACCACGAATTTCAGAAGAGTGTTAAATTTCGTGTTGAACACGTGTTGAACACGAAATTCAACACTCTTCTGAAATTCGTGTTGAACACGTGTTGAACACGAAATTTAACACTCTTCTGAAATTCGTGGTCCGCCAGGAAGTGTCTAACTGTGTTGTTGGCCTGACTGGCTGTGCTTCACATAATGTTTTTCAGGTTTGTTGAATTCTCGTCTCTCATCTTTTTGTTGTATTTACCTCCATGATTTGTTCTTGACACCTGATGAAGATCGCTTGTGTTGTGATCGAAACGTCGTGATTGTTTTGTTTTAATAAAATTTTATTGTATTTCTACAAACGTGACTTTACGGAAAAAAACAATGAGTAACAACCACTGCCATCCGCCACTAAGTGGCGCTGATGGCATTCCGACGCTGTGCCCGGCTAGGAGCACATGCAGGCCAGCTGAAGTGTTGACGACTCGTTGCTGGCAGGAGGTCACGGGACAGGCCCAGAGCGAATTGCACGTAGACAACGAGACAGGGCTAAACAATCCAAACGCGACAGAACAATCCAAACGAGTCAAGCAAACCAAACGAAAAATAAAAACAGAGACGACAGACTACACAAAGTGCAGACGAGACTAAACAATACAAACGAGACAGCAGGCCGTGTGTAGCTGTCCACATCAGCACCGCTGGTGTAGTGGTATCATGGAAGATTCCCATTCTTTCGACCCGGGTTCGATTCCCGGGCGGTGCACACGTATTTTTTCATATAGTTGTCGGTATTCCCTTTACAGACCCCTTCTTATAAACATGCACGTAGCCTGGTACATACTCAGCGTGCAGTAAAATACCCAGGAACACATTAGGTACATTTTTTCGTGTAGTTACATTGTAAGCTGACAGGTGCCCACTCCACACAGTATACAAGCAAGTACACATTTACACGTGCATACACGCAATATCAATGTCTGGCATTCAACCACAGACTCGCGTTGATTAGACGACGGCTCTGTGCCAGGAGAAGTGCACATCTAGTTTTAAAGACTCGCTGCTGGCGGGAAGTCACGGGACAGGCCCAGGTCCAGAACGAGCGGAACGGAGGAAACGGGACAGAGACAAACAAGACGAACGACACGGAACAATACAGACGATGCAGACAATACGAAGGAGACAGCCAATGCAAACAAGACAAACAAGACAAACAATACAAACGAGACACTACAAACGAGTAAAACAACCTGATGACGACCGCTTGTGTTGCGATCGAAACGTCGTGATTTTTTTTATAATTTTTACTCACTTTAGTCTCATTTTTATTATTTAATTCTTACATATTTTTTCTTATCTACGTGATTTTACCGAAAGAACCATAGAATATGGGACAAACAATGAGAAAGAGACGAAACAATACAAACGAGAGAGCAGAGCGTGTTTAGTTTCCCCATCAGCACCGCTGGTGTAGTGGTATCATGGAAGATTCCCATTCTTTCGACCCGGGTTCGATTCCCGGGCGGTGCAAGGATGTTGTTTTATGATTATCGTTCGTCCCTGGAAAGACCCCACGTTATAAACACGCACGTAGCCTGGCACATACTCAGTGTACAGTACAAGCACATGGTGGCATGATATTTTTTATTGATCGTGAAGTTACATTTTAAACATGCATGTACACACATTATTTTTGCCCGCATAGGCACGTGCACATGTGCAGGTACGTACACATATAAAGCCGCGACAACAACAATCACTGCCATCCGCCACTAAGTCGCGCTGATGCCATCCCGACGCTGTGCCCGGCTAGGTGCACATGCAGGCCAGCTGAAGTGTTGACGGCTCGTTGCTGGCACGAGGTCACGGGACAGGCCCAGAGCGACTTGCACGTCGACAACGAGACAGAGACATGTACACACAGTATACACACAGTATACACAAAGTAAATACACAATATACACACAGTATACACACAGTATACACACATAACATACACACAGTATACACACGGTATACACACAATGTACACACAATATACACATAGTATACACAATATACACACAGTATACACACAATACACACACAATATACACACAGTATACACACAATGTACACACAGTATACACACAATGTACACACAGTATACATACAATGTACGCACAGTATACACACAGTATGTACACAGTATACACACGATATACACACAGTGTACACACAGTATACACAGTATACACACAATATACACACAATATACACACATTATACACACAGTATACACACAATGTACACACAGTATACACACAATGTACACACAGTATACATAGAATGTACGCACAGTATACACACAGTATGCAAACAATATACACACAATATACACACAGTATACACAATGTACACTCAGTATACACACAGTATACACACAGTATACACACAATGTAAACACATTATACACACAATGTACGCACAGTATACACACAGTATACACAAAGTCTATACACAATATACATACAGTATACACACCATATACACATAATGTACACACAGTGTACACACAATATACACACAATCTACACACAATATGAAAATAATACAAACGATATAGGGGTAAACAATCCAAACGAGAAAGACAATAAAAACGAGACACACTACAAACGAGTCAGAGAATACAAACGAGAGATACAATACTAACAAGACACACAATAAAAACGAGTCAAGCAAACCAAACGAGAAATAAAAAACAGAGACGACAGACAACACAACGTGCAGACGAGACCAAACAATACAAACGAGACTAAACAATACAAACGAGACAGCAGGCCGTGTGTAGCTGTCCCCATCAGCACCGCTGGTGTAGTGGTATCATGGAAGATTCCCATTCTTTCGACCCGTGTTCGATTCCCGGGCGGTGCAAAACTTATTTTTTTAATATAGTTGTCGGTATTCCCTTAATAGACCACGTCTTATAAATATGCACGAAGCCTGGCAGATACTCAGCCTGTAGTAAAACACCCAAGCACACATTAGGTAAAGTTTTTCGTGTAGTTACATTGTAAACTGACATGGTGCCCACTCCACACACAGATACACAGTATACAAGCAAGTACACATTTACACGTGCATACACCCATCGCAATATCAATATCTGGCATTCCGCACAGACTTGCATTGATTAGACGACGGCGCTGTGCCAGGGTAAGTGCACATCTAGTTTTAAAGACTCGCTGCTGGCGGGAAGTCACGGGACAGGCCCAGGTCCAGAACGAGCGAAACGGAGCAAACGGGACAGAGACAAACAAGACGAACGACACAGAACAATACAGACGATGCAGACAATACTAAGGAGACAGACAATGCAAACAAGACAAACAATACAAACGAGACACTACAAACGAGTAAAAAAAAAACAACCTGATGACCACCGCTTGTGTTGCGATCGAAACGTCGTGATATTTTTTATAATGTTTATTGACTTTATTTTTATTATTTTATTTTACATATTTTTTTCTTATCTACGTGACTTTACCGAAAGAACCATAGAATATGGGACAAACAATACATACGAGACAGAACAATACAAACGAGAGAGCAGAACGTGTTTAGTTTCCCCATCAGCACCGCTGGTGTAGTGGTATCATGGAAGATTCCCATTCTTTCGACCCGGGTTCGATTCCCGGGCGGTGCAAGGATCTTGTTTTATGATTATCGTTCGTCCCTGGAAAGACCCCACGTTATAAACACGCACGTAGCCTGGCACATACTCAGTGTACAGTACAAGCACATGGTGGCATAATATTTTTAATTGATCGTGAAGTTACATTTTAAACATGCATGTACACACATTATTATTGCCCGCAGAGGCACGTGCACATGTGCAGGTACGTACACATATATAGCCGCAACAACAACAACAACAATCACTGCCATCCGCCACTAAGTCGCGCTGATGCCATCCCGACGCTGTGCCCGGCTAGGTGCACATGCAGGCCAGCTGAAGTGTTGACGGCTCGTTGCTGGCACGAGGTCACGGGACAGGCCCAGAGCGAGTTGCACGTCGACAACGAGACAGAGACATGTACACACAGTATACACACAGTATACACACGGTATATACACAATATACACACAGTATACACACATAACATACACACAGTATACAAACATAACATACACACAGTATACACACGGTATACACACAATGTACACACAATATACACATAGTATACACACAATATACACACAGTATATACACAGCATGCACACAGTGTACACACAATATACACACAATATACACACAATATACACACAATATACACACAATATACACACAGTATATACACAGTAAACACACAATATACACAGTATACACACAATATATACATAGTATACACACAATATGCACACAATGTACACACAATGTACACACAATATACACACAGTATACGCATAATATATACACAGTATACACACAGTATACACACAGTCTATACACAATATACACAATGTACACACAATATACACAGTATATACACAGTATACACACTATACACACAATTCACACAATGTACACACAGTATACACACAATATACACACAGTATACATACAATGTACGCACAGTATACACACAGTATGCACACAATATACACACAATATACACACAGTATACACACAATGTACACTCAGTATACACACAGTATGCACACAATATACACACAATATACACACAATGTACACTCAGTATACACACAGTATACACACAGTATACACGCAATATACACACAGTGTACACACAGTATACACACAATGTACACACAATATGCACAGTATACACACAGTATATACACAATATACATACAGTATACACACAATGCACACACAATGTACGCACAATGTACACACAATATGAAAATAATACAAACGATATAGGGGTAAACAATCCAAACGAGAAAGACAATACAAAGGAGACACTACAAACGAGTCACAGAATACAAACGAGAGATACAACACTAACAAGACACACAATAAAAACGAGTCAAGCAAACCAAACGAGAAATAAAAACAGAGACGACAGACAACACAACGTGCAGACGAGACTAAACAATACAAACGAGACTAAACAATACAAACGAGACAGCAGGCCGTGTGTAGCTGTCCCCATCAGCACCGCTGGTGTAGTGGTATCATGGAAGATTCCCATTCTTTCGACCCGGGTTCGATTCCCGGGCGGTGCAAGGATCTTGTTTTATAATTATCGTTCGTCCCTGGAAAGACCCCACGTTATAAACACGCACGTAGCCTGGCACATGCTCAGTGTACAGTACAAGCACATGGTGGCATGATATTTTTAATTGACCGTGAAGTTACATTTTAAACATGCATGTACACACATTATTTTGTCCCGCATTGGCACCTGCACATGTGCAGGTACGTACACATAGATAGCCGCAACAACAACAATGACTGCCATCCGCCACTAAGTGGCGCTGATGCCATCCCGACGCTGTGCCCGGCTAGGTGCACATGCAGGCCAGCTGAAGTGTTGACGGCTCGTTGCTGGCACGAGATCACGGGACAGGCCCAGAGCGACTTGCACGTCGACAACGAGACAGAGACATGTACACACAATATACACACAGTATACACACAGTATGCACACAATGTACACACAATATACACACAGTATACACACAGTCTATACACAATATACACACAGTATACACACAATGTACACACAATATACAGTATACACACAGTATATACACAATATACACACAGTATACACAGTATACACACAATATACACAGTATACGCACGATATACACACAATGTACACAGAATATACACACAGTATACACACAGTCTATACACAATATATACACAGTATACACACAATATACACACAATGTACATACAATATGAAAATAATACAAACGAAATAGGGGTAAACAATACAAACGAGTGAGACAATACAAACGAGTCACAGAATACAAACGAGACAGACAATACTAACAAGACACAATAAAAACGAGTCAAGCAAACCAAACGAGAAATAAAAACAGAGACGACAGACAACACAACGTGCAGATGAGACTAAACAATACAAACGAGACTAAACAATACAAACGATACAGCAGGCCGAGTGGAGCTGTCCCCATCAGCACCGCTGGTGTAGTGGTATCATGGAAGATTCCCATTCTTTCGACCCGGGTTCGATTCCCGGGCGGTGCAAAACTTATATATTTTAATATAGTTGTCGGTATTCCCTTCATAGACCACGTCTTATAAATATGCACGAAGCCTGGCACTTACTCAGCGTGTAGTAAAACACCCAAGCGCACATTAGGTAAAGTTATTTGTGTAGTTACATTGTAAACTGACATGGTGCCCACCCCACACACAGATACACAGTATACAAGCAAGTACACATTTACACGTGCATACACCCATCGCAATATCAATATCTGGCATTCCGCACAGACTCGCGTTGATTAGACGACGGCTCTGTGCCAGGAGAAGTGCACATCTAGTTTTAAAGACTCGCTGCTGGCGGGAAGTCACGGGACAGGCCCAGGTCCAGAACGAGCGGAACGGAGCAAACGGGACAGAGACAAGCAAGATGAACGACACGGAACAATACAGACGATGCAGACAATACTAAGGAGACAGACAATGCACACAAGACAAACAATTCAAACGAGACACTACAAACGAGTAAAAAAACCAACCTGATGACCACCGCTTGTGTTGCGATCGAAACCTCGTGATAATTTTTATAATTTATACTCACTTTAGTCTCATTTTTATTATTTAATTCTTACATATTTTTTCTTATCTACGTGACTTTACCGAAAGAACCATAGAATATGGGTCAAACAATACGAAAGAGACGAAACAATACAAACGAGAGAGCAGAACGTGTTTAGTTTCCCCATCAGCGCCGCTGGTGTAGTGGTATCATGGAAGATTCCCATTCTTTCGACCCGGGTTCGATTCCCGGGCGGTGCAAGGATCTTATTTTATAATTATCGTTCGTCGCTGGAAAGACCCCACGTTATAAACACGCACGGTAGCCTGGCACATACTCAGTGTACAGTACAAGCACATGGTGGCATAATATTTTTAATTGATCGTGAAATTACATTTTAAACATGCATGTAAACACATTATTATTGCCCGCATAGCCACGTGCACATGTGCAGGTACGTACACATATATAGCCGCAACAACAACAACAATCACTGCCATCCGCCACTAAGTCGCGCTGATGCCATCCCGACGCTGTGCCCGGCTAGGTGCACATGCAGGCCAGCTGAAGTGTTGACGGCTCGTTGCTGGCACGAGGTTACGGGACAGGCCCAGAGCGACTTGCACGTCGACAAAGAGACAGAGACATGTACACACAATATACACACAGTATACACACAGTATACACACAATGTACACACAATATACACACAGTATACACACAGTCTATACACAATATACACAGAATACACACAATGTACACACAATATACACACAATATAGACAGTATACACACGATATACACACAATGTACACACAGTATACACACAATATGAAAATAATACAAACGATATAGGGGTAAACAATCCAAACGAGAAAGACAATACAAACGAGACACACTACAAACGAGTCAGAGAATACAAACGAGAGATACAATACTAACAAGACACAATATAAACGAGTCAAACGACTGCATGAAGCAAACCAAACGGGAAATAAAAACAGAGACGACAGGCTACACAAAGTGCAGACGAGACTAAACAATACAGACGAGACTAAACAATACAAACGAGACAGCAGGCCGTGTGTAGCTGTCCCCATCAGCACCGCTGGTGTAGTGGTATCATGGAAGATTCCCATTCTTTCGACCCGGGTTCGATTCCCGGGCGGTGCAAGGATGATGTTTTATGATTATCGTTCGTACCTGGAAAGACCCCACGTTATCAACTCGCACGTAGCCTGGCACATGCTCAGTGTACAGTACAAGCACATGGTGGCATAATATTTTTGAATGATCGTGAAGTTACATTTTAAACATGCATGTACACACGTTATTTTTGCCCGCATAGGCACGTGCACATGTGCAGGTACGTACACATATATAGCCGCAACAACAACAACAACAATCACTGCCATCCGCCACTAAGTGGCGCTGATGCCATCCCGACGCTGTGCCCGGCTAGGTGCACATGCAGGCCAGCTGAAGTGTTGACGGCTCGTTGCTGGCACGAGGTCACGGGACAGGCCCAGAGCGAGTTGCACGTCGACAACGAGACAGAGACATGTACACACAATATACATACATTATGCACACAGTATACACACAATACATACACAATATACACACAGTATACACATAACATACACACAGTATACACACGTAACATACACACAGTATACACACATAACATACACACAGTATGCACACATACACACAGTATACACACGGTATACACACAGTATATACACAATATACACAGTATATACGCAATGTTCACACAGTATACACACAGTATACACACAGTCTATACACAATATACACAAAGTATACACACAATATACACACAATGTACACACAATATACACAGTATACACACAGTATATACACACAGTGTACACACAATATACATACAATGTACACACAATATGAAAATAATACAAACGAAATAGGGGTAAACAATCCAAACGAGAAAGACAATACAAACGAGACACACTACAAACGAGTCACAGAATACAAACGAGAGATACAATACTAACAAGACACAATAAAAACGAGTCAAGCAAACCAAACGAGAAATAAAAACAGGGACGACAGACAACACAACGTGCAGACGAGACTAAACAATACAAACGAGACGTGTGTAGCTGTCCCCATCAGCACCGCTGGTGTAGTGGTATCATGGAAGATTCCCATTCTTTCGACCCGGGTTCGATTCCCGGGCGGTGCAAAACTTATTTATTTTAATAAAGTTGTCGGTATTCCCTTTATAGACCACGTCTTATAAATATGTACGGAGCCTGGCACATACTCAGTGTGTAGTAAAACACCCAAGCCCACATTAGGTAAAGTTATTCGTGTAGTTACATTGTAAACTGACATGGTGCCCACTCTACACACAAATACACAGTATACAAGCAAGTACACATTTACACGTGCATACACCCATCGCAATATCAATATCTGGCATTCCGCACAGACTCGCATTGATTAGACGACGGCGCTGTGCCAGGGTAAGTGCACATCTAGTTTTAAAGACTCGCTGCTGGCGGGAAGTCACGGGACAGGCCCAGGTCCAGAACGAGCGGAACGGAGAAAACGGGACAGAGACAAATAAGACGAACGACACGGAACAATACAGACGATGCAGACAATACTAAGGAGACAGACAATGCAAACAAGACAAACAATACAAACCAGACACTACAAACGAGTAAAAAATAAAACCTGATGACCACCGCTTGTGTTGCGATCGAAACGTCGTGATTTTTTTTATAATGTTTACTGACTTTATTTTTATTATTTTCTTTTACATATTTTTTTCTTATCTACGTGACTTTACCGAAAGAACCATAGAACATGAGACAAACAATACAAACGAGACAGAACAATACAAACAGAACGTGGTTAGTTTCCCCATCAGCACCGCTGGTGTAGTGGTAGCATGGAAGATTCCCATTCTTTCGACCCGGGTTCGATTCCCGGGCGGTGCAAGGATGTTGTTTTATGATTATCGTTCGTCCCTGGAAAGACCCCACGTTATAAACACGCACGTAGCCTGGCACATGCTCAGTGTACAGAACAAGCACATGGTGGCATGATATTTTTAATTGATCGTGAAGTTACATTTTAAACATGCATGTACACACATTATTTTTGCCCGCATAGGCACGTGCACATGTGCAGGTACGTACACATATATAGCCGCGACAACAACAACAACAATCACTGCCATCCGCCACTAAGTCGCGCTGATGCCATCCCGACGCTGTTCCCGGCTAGGTGCACATGCAGGCCAGCTGAAGTGTTGACGGCTCGTTGCTGGCACGAGATCACGGGACAGGCCCAGAGCGACTTGCACGTCGACAACGAGACAGAGACATGTACACACAATATACACACAGTATACACACTGTCTATACACAATGCACACACAGTATACACACAATGTACACACAGTATACACACAATGTACACACAATATACACACAGTATACACACAGTATACACAGTATACACACAATGTACACACAATATACACACAGTATACACACAGCATACACACAGTATACACAGTATACACACAGTATACACACAGTATACACAGTATACACACAGTATACACACAATGTACACACAGTATACACAGTATACACACTGTCTATACACAATGTACACGCAATATATACACAGTATACACACAATATATACACAGTATAAACACAGTATACACACAGTATACACACAATATACACACAGTATACACACAATATACACACAGTATACACACGATATACACACAATGTACACACAATATACACACAGTATACACACAGTCTATACACAATATAAACACAGTATACACACAATGTACACACAATATACACAGTATACACACAGTATATACACAATATACACACAGTATACACACAGTATACACACAATATACACACAGTATACACACAATATACACATTATACACACGATATACACACAATGTATACACAATATACACACAGTATACACACAGTCTATACACAATATACACACAGTATACACACAATATACACAGTATACACACAGTATATACACAGTATACACACAGTATATACACAATATACACACAGTATACACACAATGTACACACAATATACACACAATGTACACACAATATGAAAATAATACAAACGATCTAGGGGTAAACAATCCAACGAGAAAGACAATACAAACGAGACACACTACAAACGAGTCACAGAATACAAACGAGAGATACAATACTAATTAGACACACAATATAAACGAGTCAAGCAAACCAAACGAGAAATAAAAACAGAGACGACAGATAACACAACGTGCAGACGAGACTAAACAATACAAACGAGACAAAACAATACAAACGAGACAGCAGGCCGTGTGTAGCTGTCCCCATCAGCACCGCTGGTTTAGTGGTATCATGGAAGATTCCCATTCTTTCGACCGGGGTTCGATTCCCGGGCGGTGTAAAACGTATTTTTAATATAGTTGTCGGTATTCCCTTTATAGACCACGTCTTATAAATATGCACGGAGCCTGGCACATACTCAGCGTGTAGTAAAACACCCAAGCACACATTAGGTAAAGTTATTCGTGTAGTTACATTGTAAACTGACATGGTGCCCACTCCACACACAGATACACAGTATACAAGCAAGTACACATTTACACGTGCATACACCCGTCGCAATATCAATATCTGGCATTCCGCACAGACTCGCATTGATTAGACGACGGCGCTGTGCCAGGGTAGGTGCACATCTAGTTTTAAAGACTCGCTGCTGGCGGGAAGTCACGGGACAGGCCCAGGTCCAGAACGAGCGGAACGGATGAAACGGGACAGAGACAAACAAGATGAACGACACGGAACAATACAGACGATGCAGACAATACGAAGGAGACAGACAATGCAAACAAGACAAACAATACAAACGAGACACTACAAACGAGTAAAAAAACAACCTGATGACCACCGCTTGTGTTGCGATCGAAACGTCGTGATATTTTTTATAATGTTTACTGACTTTATTTTTATTATTTTCTTTTACATTTTTTTTTCTTATCTACGTTACTTTACCGAAAGAACCATAGAATATGAGACAAACAATACAAACGAGACAGAACAATACAAACACAACGTGTTGAGTTTCCCCATCAGCACCGCTGGTGTAGTGGTATCATGGAAGATTCCCATTCTTTCGACCCGGGTTCGATTCCCGGGCGGTGCAAGGATCTTGTTTTATAATTATTGTTCGTCCCTGGAAAGACCCCACGTTATAAACACGCACGTAGCCTGGCACATGCTCAGTGTACAGTACAAGCACATGGTGGCATGATATTTTTAATTGATCGTAAAGTTACATTTTAAACATGCATGTACACACATTATTTTTGCCCGCATAGGCACGTGCACATGTGCAGGTACGTACACATATATAGCCGCGACAACAACAACAACAATCACTGCCATCCGCCACTAAGTCGCGCTGATGCCATCCCGACGCTGTGCCCGGCTAGGTGCACATGCAGGCCAGCTGAAGTGTTGACGGCTCGTTGCTGGCACGAGGTCACGGGACAGGCCCAGAGCGACTTGCACGTCGACAACGAGACAGAGACATGTACACACAGTATACACACAGTCTATACACAGTATACACATAGTATAGACAGTATACACACAATATACACACAACATACACACAGTATACACACAGTATATACACAACATACACACAGAATACACACAATATACACGCAATGTCCACACAGTATACACATAGTATACACACAGTATACACACAATATACACAGTATATACACAATATACACAGTATACACACAGTATACACACAATGTACACACAATATACACAGTATACACACAATATACACACAGTATACACAGAATATACACACAGTTAACACACAATGTACACACAGTATACACACAGTATACACACAATGTACACACATTATACACACAATGTACGCACAGTATACACAGTATACACACAATACACACAGTATACACATAATATATACACAGTATACACAGTATACACACAATATACACACAGTATACACAGTATACTGACAATATACACACAGTATACATACGATATACACACAATGTACACACAATATACACACAGTATACACACAGTCTATACACAATATACACACATTGTACACGCAGAATACACACAGTATACACACAGTATACACACAATGTACACACATTATACACACAATGTACCCACAGTATACACAGTGTACACACAATACACACAGTATACACACAATATATACACAGTATACACGTTATACACACAATATACACACAGTATACACAGTATACACACAATGTACACACAATATACACAGTATACACACAATATACACACAGTATACACAGAATATACACACAGTTAACACACAATGTACACACAGTATACACACAGTATACACACAGTATACACACAATGTACACACATTATACACACAATGTACGCACAGTATACACCGTATACACACGATACACACAGTATACACACAATATATACACAGTATACACACAATATACACACAGTATACACAGTATACTCACAATATACACACAGTATACACACGATATACACACAATGTACACACAATATACACACAGTCTATACACAATATACACACATTGTACACACAGAATACACACAATGTACACACAATATACACAGTATACACACAGTATATACACAATATACATACAGTAAACACACACTGTACACACAATGTACGCACAATGTACACACAATATGAAAATAATACAAACGATCTAGGGGTAAACAATCCCAACGAGAAAGACAATACAAAGGAGACACACTACAAACGAGTCACAGAATACGAACGAGAGATACAACACTAACAAGACACACAATATAAACGAGTCAAGCAAACCAAACGAGAAATAAAAACAGAGACGACAGACAACACAAAGTGCAGACGAGACTAAACAATACAAACGAGACAGCAGGCCGTGTGGTGCTGTCCACATCAGCACCGCTGGTGTAGTGGTATCCTGAAAGATTCCCATTCTTGATTCCCATTCTTGATTCCCATTCTTTCGACCCGGGTTCGATTCCCCGGCGGTGCACACGTAGTTTTCATATAGTTGTCGGTATTCCCTTTACAGACCCCTTCTTATAAACATGCACGTAGCCTGGTACATACTCATCGTGCAGTAAAATACCCAGGAACACATTAGGTACATTTATTCGTGTAGTTACATTGTAAACTGACAGGTGCCCACTCCACACAGTATACAAGCAAGTACACATTTACACGTGCATACACGCAATATCAATGTCTGGCATTCAACCACAGACTCGAGTTGATTAGACGACGGCGCTGTGCCAGGAGAAGTGCACATCTAGTTTTAAAGACTCGCTGCTGGCAGGAAGTCACGGGACAGGCCCGGGTCAAAAACGAGCGAAACGGAGGAAACGGGACAGAGACAGAACAATACAGACGATGCAGACAATACTAAGGAGACAGACAATGCAAACAAGACTAACGAATCAGACAATACAAACGAATTAGACAATACAAACGAGACAGACAATTCAAACGAGGCACAACACAAAGGAGACTAACAATACAAAGGAGACAGAAAATACGAACGAGTAAAAAACAACCTGATGACCACCGCTTGTGATGCAATCGAAACGTCGTTATATTTTTATAATTTATACTCACTTTATTCTCATTTTTATTATTTTATTCTTACATATTTTTTCTTATCTACGTGACTTTACGAAAGAACCATAGAATATGGGACAAACAATACAAACGAGACTAAACAATACAAACGAGAGAGCAGAACGTGTTTAGTTTCACCATCAGCGCCGCTAGTGTAGTGGTATCATGGAAGATTCCCATTCTTTCGACCCGGGTTCGATTCCCGGGCGGCGCACATACTTGTTTTCTTGTTGTAGGTATTCCCTTTACAGACCCCTTTCTTGTAAACATGCACGTAGCCTGGTACATACTCATTGTCAATTACACGCACGGGCTTTGTATAATATATTTAATATGTTCGTGAAGTTACATTTTAATCACACAGTATACACTCATTATCTTGATACACGTCGTATCTACGCACAACGACATGCGTTTACACGTGCATACACTTAGCAATATCAACGACAGCTCACCATTAATCACCGAGTCGCATTGAACACACCACGGCGCTGTGCCATGCGAGTGCACATCAAGTCCAAGTTACATTTTGAAGACTCGCCTGTTGGCGGGAAGTCACGGGACAGGCCCAGGACAATGGAGACAAGCGAAACAAATGAAGAGACAATACAAACGAGACAGAACAATACAAACGAGACAGAACAATACAAACGAGACAACACAATACAAACGAGACAGAACAATACAAACGAGACAGAACAATACAAACGAGACAGAACAATACAAACGAGACAGAACAATACAAACGAGACAGAACAATACAAACGAGACAGAACAATACAAACGAGACAGAACAATACAAACGAGACAGAACAATACAAACGAGACAGAACAATAAAAACGAGAGAGCAGAACGTGTTTAGTTTCCCCATCAGCACCGGTGGTGTAGTGGTATCATGGAAGATTCCCGGGCGGTGCAAGAATGTTGTTTTATAATTATCGTTCGTCCCTGGAAAGACCCCACGTTATAAGTTTCATAGTTTTCATAGTTAATTTATTTGGTATAGCCCTGTGAGCCATTCGGCTCTTGAATCGGGTGCAACCGCAACAAATAAAAAACATGAACACGAAAACATCTTAAAGCGGTTATGTGACTGTGCAAACAGAAAATACAGGGAAAAAATATCAAAATATTCCTGAAATAGCACCGTACACCAACGCTGTGTGCAAAAATCCCAGTGGGATGCAAGTCAAATAACAACAACAACAACAACAACCACAAGACAACTAAGATTAAGGCCATCAGTCTAACTCCGTACTACAATAAACAAAAACATGGCCAAAAAAAACTTTTCGAAATCACCAAAAATACAAGCCATAAATCCAATGTAACAGTGATCATAGGGACTGTGACCGAATTTTTAACAATAAACTACATAAATAAATTATAACACCAAAATCTAGAGCCATATTTTAGGCCACTGAATAGCAGTGGCTATTCAGGTTGTACAACTCCTCTAGAGCAGTTTTGAGTGAAGATCTCATAGGTAGTGATTCAAGTTGCAGTTTATTGGCAATAGCATTCCAGACCCTGGGGGCATCAATAGCAAAGGCCCTTCCTCCGGTTTTTGTACGGCAATAGGGAATGTGAAGCTGGTAAATGAGCGAAGACTTGAGGTCAAATTTGTTCTTTGAAACAGAGAGGAGATCCAGTAGGTAGTCTGCGGAATTTTTGTAAGTACATCGTGAATAAATAAGATCTGGTGCACAAGCCGTCGAACATTAAGAGATGTTAAGTTTGACCCAATGTAGAGATCACAGTGGTGAGTCCTATATGGGCAGTTCAATGCAAATCTTAAGGCCGAGTGATAGATGGAATCAAGCTTCTTCAGTACAGTACTTGGGGCTGATTTATACACGATGTCACAGTAGTCAAGTAGAGGCAGTATGGTAGCTTTTATCAATTCCAAACGGAACATTGGGGGGAAGCAGTGCTTGTGTCGATACAGAAAACCAATTTTTATTTTTGTCTTTTTACCAATATAATCAATTTGATCTTCAAAACTATGTTTTGAATCCAGGATGACCCCAAGATACTTATAGATCTTGACTTGCTCTATTTGATAATTATTCAAGGAATGTAATTGGGGAAAAATAACCTCATGCTTTAGTCCCGGAGAGAAGCATAGCACCTTGGTTTTGGAGGTATTCAGGGCTAGTTTAAGAGAAACTAGCTGATGTTGTAGTTTGTTGAAATCACCCTGGAGCTTAGCAATCACGTCATGCGGAGAGCGACCAGCAGTAATCAGTATCGTGTCATCTGCAAAAAGATTTACCCTGGAATGATCCAGTTCAGTGCCCAAGTCATTGACATAAAGAGAGAACAAGAGGGGGCCGAGGATGGAACCCTGTGGAACCCCTTTTGTTATCTTAACACTGTTTGACCTCCAACCATCTGTGAATACAGTTTGGGTGCGAGAAAAGAGGTATTTTTTTAACCATTGTACTGTGTTCTCGGAAAAAACCGAGGCAACTTAGTTTACTAAGCAGGGTGTTGTGGTCAACTGTATCAAAAGCTTTGGACAGGTCAAGAAAAAGACAGGCACAGTACTGCTTATTATCAAGGCTATTGTAAATTTGATTCAAAGAGTCTAATGCAGCAGATGTAGCCTGGCACATACTCAGTGTACAGTACAAGCACATGGTGGCATGATATTTTTAATTGATCGTGAAGTTACATTTTAAACATGCATGTACACACATTATTATTGCCCGCATAGCCACGTGCACTGTGCAGGCACGTACACATATATATCCGCAACAACAACAATCACTGCCATCCGCCACTAAGTGGCGCTGATGCCATCCCGACGCTGTGCCCGGCTAGGTGCACATGCAGGCCAGCTGAAGTGTTGACGGCTCGTTGCTGGCACGAGGTTACGGGACAGGCCCGATGCGAGTTGCACGTCGACAAAGAGACAGAGACATGTACACACAATATACACACAATATACACACAGTATACACACAGTATACACAGTATACACACAGTATACACACAATGTACACACAATGTACGCACAATATGAAAATAATACAAACGAAATAGGGGTAAACAAGCCAAACGAGAAAGACAATACAAAGGAGACACACTACAAACGAGTCAGAGAATACAAACGAGAGATACAATACTAACAAGACACAATAAAAACGAATCAAGCAAACCAAACGATAAATAAAAACAGAGACGACAGACAACACACCGTGCAGACGAGACTAAACAATACAAACGAGACAGCAGGCAGTGTGTAGCTGTCCCCATCAGCACCGCTGGTGTAGTGGTATCATGGAAGATTCCCATTCTTTCGACCCGGGTTCGATTCCCGGGCGGTGCAAAACTTATATTTTTTATATAGTTGTCGGTATTCCCTTTATAGACCACATCTTATAAATATGCACGAAGCCTAGCACATACTCAGCGTGTAGTAAAACACCCAAGCGCACATTAGGTAAAGTTATTCGTGTAGTTACATTGTAAACTGACATGGTGCCCACTCCACACACAGATACACAGTATACAAGCAAGTACACATTTACACGTGCATACACCCGTCGCAATATCAATATCTGGCATTCCGCACAGACTTGCATTGATTAGACGACGGCGCTGTGCCAGGGTAAGTGCACATCTAGTTTTAAAGACTCGCTGCTGGCGTGAAGTCACGGGACAGGCCCAGGTCCAGAACGAGCGGAACGGAGGAAACGGGACAGAGACAAACAAGATGAACGACACGGAACAATACAGACGATGCAGACAATACTAAGGAGACAGACAATGCAAACAAGACAAACAATACAAACGAGACACTACAAACGAGTAAAAAAAACAACCTGATGACCACCGCTTGTGTTGCGATCGAAACGTCGTGATATATTTTTATAATGTTTACTGACTTTATTTTTATTATTTTCTTTTACATATTTTTTTCTTATCTACGTGACTTTACCGAAAGAACCATAGAACATGAGACAAACAATACAAACGAGACAGAACAATACAAACAGAACGTGTTTAGGTTCCCCATCAGCACCGCTGGTGTAGTGGTATCATGGAAGATTCCCATTCTTTCGACCCGGGTTCGATTCCCGGGCGGTGCAAGGATGTTGTTTTATAATTATCGTTCGTCCCTGGAAAGACCCCACGTTATAAACACGCACGTAGCCTGGCACATGCTCAGTGTACAGTACAAGCACATGGTGGCATAATGTTTTTAATTGATCGTGAAGTTGCATTTTAAACATGCATGTACACACATTATTATTGCCCGCATAGGCACGTGCACATGTGCAGGTACGTACACATATATAGCCGCAACAACAACAACAATCACTGCCATCCGCCACTAAGTCGCGCTGATGCCATCCCGACGCTGTGCCCGGCTAGGTGCACATGCAGGCCAGCTGAAGTGTTGACGGCTCGTTGCTGGCACGAGGTCACGGGACAGGCCCAGAGCGACTTGCACGTCGACAACGAGACAGAGAAATGTACACACAGTATACACACAGTATACACACAATACACACAATGTACACACAGTATACACACAATATACGCACAATATACACACAATATACGCACAATGTACACACAATATACACACAGTATACACACAGTATACACACAGTATATACACAATATACACACAGTATACACACAGTATACACACAATACACACAATGTACACACAGTATACACACAATATACGCACAATATACACACAATATACGCACAATGTACACACAATATACACACAGTATACACACAGTATACACACAGTATATACACAATATACACACAGTATACACACAGTATACACACAATACCCACAGTATACCCACAGTATACCCACAGTATACACACAGTGTACACACAGTATACACACAGTATACACACAGTAGATACACAATATACACACAGTATACACACAGTATACACACATAACATACACACACAGTGTACACACAGTATACACACAGTATACACACAGTATACACACAATATACACATAGTATACACACAATATACACACAGTATATACACACAGTATACACACAGTGTACACACAGTATACACACAGTATACACACAATGTACACACAATATACACACAGTATACACACAATATACACACAGTATACACACAATGTACACACATTATACACACAGTGTAGACAAAGTCTATACACAATTTACACAGTGTACACACAATATACACAGTATACGCATAATATATACACAGTATACACACAGTATACACACAATATACACACAATGTACAGACAATATGAAAATAATACAAACGAAATAGGGGTAAACAATACAAACGAGAAAGACAATACAAAGGAGACACACTACAAACGAGTCACAGAATACAAACGAGAGATACAATACTAACAAGACACACAATATAAACGAGTCAAGCAAACCAACGAGAAATAAAAACAGAGACGACAGACAACACAACGTGCAGACGAGACTAAACAATACAAACGAGACTAAACAATACAAACGAGACAGCAGGCCGTGTGTAGCTGTCCCCATCAGCACCGCTGGTGTAGTGGTATCATGGAAGATTCCCATTCTTTCGACCCGGGTTCGATTCCCGGGCGGTGCAAACATTGTTTTAATATAGTTGTCGGTATTCCCTTTATAGACCGCGTCTTATAAATATGCACGAAGCCTGGCACATACTCAGCGTGTAGTAAAACACCCAAGCACACATTAGGTAAAGTTATTCGTGTAGTTACATTGTAAACTGACATGGTGCCCACTCCACACACAGATACACAGTATACAAGCAAGTACACATTTACACGTGCATACACCCATCGCAATATCAATATCTGGCATTCAGCACAGACTTGCATTGATTAGACGACGGCGCTGTGCCAGGGTAAGTGCACATCTAGTTTTAAAGACTCGCTGCTGGTGGGAAGTCACGGGACAGGCGCAGGTCCAGAACGAGCGGAACGGAGGAAACGGGACAGAGACAAATAAGATGAACGACACGGAATAATACAGACGATGCAGACAATACGAAGGAGACAGACAATGCAAACAAGACAAACAATACAAACGAGACACTACAAACGAGTAAAAAAACTAATCCTGATGACCACCGCTTGTGTTGCGATCGAAAGGTCGTGATATTTCTATAATTTATACTCACTTTATTCTAATTTGTATTATTTAATTTTTAAATCTTTTTTCTTATCTACGTGACTTTACCGAAAGAACCATAGAATATGAGACAAACAATACAAACGAGACAGAACAATACAAACAGAACGTGTTGAGTTTCCCCATCAGCACCGCTGGTGTAGTGGTATCATGGAAGATTCCCATTCTTTCGACCCGGGTTCGATTTCCGGGCGGTGCAATGATCTTGTTTAATAAGTTGCGTTCGTCCCTGGAAAGACCCCACGTTATAAACTCACACGTAGCCTGGCACATACTCAGTGTACAGTACAAGCACATGGTGGCATGGTATTTTTAATTGATCGTGAAGTTACATTTTAAACATGCATGTACACACATTATTATTGCCCGCATAGCCACGTGCACATGTGCAGGTACGTACACATATATAGCCGCAACAACAACAATCACTGCCATCCGCCACTAAGTCGCGCTGATGCCATCCCGACGCTGTGCCCGGCTAGGTGCACATGCAGGCCAGCTGAAGTGTTGACGGCTCGTTGCTGGCACGAGGTCACGGGACAGGCCCAGAGCGACTTGCACGTCGACAACGAGACAGAGACATGTACACACAGTATACACACAGTATACACACAGTATACACACAGTATACACACAGTATACACACAGTATACACACAGTATACACACAGTATACACACATAACATACACACAGTATACACACATAACATACACACAGTATACAAACATAACATACACACAATATACACACAATATACACACAATATACACAGTATGCACACAATATACACACAGTATATACACACAGTATACACACAGTGTACACACAGTATACACACAGTATACACACAATGTGCACACACAATGTACACACAGTATACATACAATGTACGCACAGTATACACACAGTATACACACAGTATACACACAGTCTATACACAGTATATACACAATATATACACAGTAAACACACAATATACACAGTATACACACAATATACACACAGTATACACACAATATACACACAGTGTACACACAGTGTACACACAATATACACACAGTATACACAGTATACACACAATGTACACACAAAATACACACAGTATACACACAATGTACACACAATATACACACAGTATACACAGAGTCTATACACAATATACACACATTGTACACACAGTTTACACACAATGTACACACAATATACACCGTATACACAGTATATACACAACATACATAGAGTATACACACAGTATACACAATATACACACAGTATACACACAGTATACTCACAATATACACACAGCATACACACGATATACACACAATGTACACACAATATACACAGTATACACACAGTCTATACACAATATACACACAGTGTACTCACAGTATACACACAATGTACACACAATATACACAGTATACACACAGTATATACACAATATGCACACAGTATACACACAATGTACACACAATATACACAGTATACACAAGTATATACACAATATGCACACAGTATACACACAATGTACACACAATATACACAGTATACACACAGTATATACACAATATGCACACAGTATATACACAATATGAAAATAATACAAACGAAATAGGGGTAAACAATCCAAACGAGAAAGACAATACAAAGGAGACACACTGCAAACGAGTCATAGAATACAAACGAGAGATACAACACTAACAAGACACACAATAAAAACGATTCAAGCAAACCAAACGAGAAATAAAAACAGAGACGACAGACAACACAACGTTCAGACGAGACTAAACAATACAAACGAGACAGCAGGCCGTGTGGAGCTGTCCCCATCAGCACCGCTGGTGTAGTGGTATCATGGAAGATTCCCATTCTTTCGACCCGGGTTCGATTCCCGGGCGGTGCAAAACTTATATTTTTTAATATAGTTGTCGGTATTCCTTTTATAGACCACGTCTTATAACTATGCACGGAGCCTGGCACATACTCAGCGTGTAGTAAAACACCCAAGCACACATTAGGTAAAGTTATTCGTGTAGTTACATTGTAAACTGACATGGTGCCCACTCCACACACAGATACACAGTATACAAGCAAGTACACATTTACACGTGCATACACCCATCGCAATATCAATATCTGGCATTCAGCACAGACTTGCATTGATTAGACGACGGCGCTGTGCCAGGGTAAGTGCACATCTAGTTTTAAAGACTCGCTGCTGGTGGGAAGTCACGGGACAGGCGCAGGTCCAGAACGAGCGGAACGGAGGAAACGGGACAGAGACAAATAAGATGAACGACACGGAATAATACAGACGATGCAGACAATACGAAGGAGACAGACAATGCAAACAAGACAAACAATACAAACGAGACACTACAAACGAGTAAAAAAACTAATCCTGATGACCACCGCTTGTGTTGCGATCGAAAGGTCGTGATGTTTCTATAATTTATACTCACTTTATTCTAATTTGTATTATTTAATTTTTAAATCTTTTTTCTTATCTACGTGACTTTACCGAAAGAACCATAGAATATGAGACAAACAATACAAACGAGACAGAACAATACAAACAGAACGTGTTGAGTTTCCCCATCAGCACCGCTGGTGTAGTGGTATCATGGAAGATTCCCATTCTTTCGACCCGGGTTCGATTTCCGGGCGGTGCAATGATCTTGTTTAATAAGTTGCGTTCGTCCCTGGAAAGACCCCACGTTATAAACTCACACGTAGCCTGGCACATGCTCAGTGTACAGTACAAGCACATGGTGGCATGGTATTTTTAATTGATCGTGAAGTTACATTTTAAACATGCATGTACACACATTATTATTGCCCGCATAGCCACGTGCACATGTGCAGGTACGTACACATATATAGCCGCAACAACAACAATCACTGCCATCCGCCACTAAGTCGCGCTGATGCCATCCCGACGCTGTGCCCGGCTAGGTGCACATGCAGGCCAGCTGAAGTGTTGACGGCTCGTTGCTGGCACGAGGTCACGGGACAGGCCCAGAGCGACTTGCACGTCGACAACGAGACAGAGACATGTACACACAGTATACACACAGTATACACACAGTATACACACAGTATACACACAGTATACACACAGTATACACACAGTATACACACAGTATACACACAGTATACACACAGTATACACACAGTATACACACAGTATACACACAGTATACACACAGTATACACACAGTATACACAGTATACTCACATAACATACACACAGTATACACACATAACATACACACAGTATACAAACATAACATACACACAATATACACACAATATACACACAATGTACACACAATATACACAGTATGCACACAATATACACACAGTATATACACACAGTATACACACAGTGTACACACAGTATACACACAGTATACACACAATGTGCACACAGTATGCACACAATGTACACACAGTATACATACAATGTACGCACAGTATACACACAGTATACACACAGTATACACACAGTCTATACACAGTATATACACAATATATACACAGTAAACACACAATATACACAGCATACACACAATATACACACAGTATACACACAATATACACACAGTGTACACACAGTGTACACACAATATACACACAGTATACACAGTATACACACAATGGACACACAAAATACACACAGTATACACACAATGTACACACAATATACACACAGTATACACACAGTCTATACACAATATACACACATTGTACACACAGTATACACACAATGTACACACAATATACACCGTATACACAGTATATACACAACATACATAGAGTATACACACAGTATACACAATATACACACAGTATACACACAGTATACTCACAATATACACACAGCATACACACGATATACACACAATGTACACACAATATACACAGTATACAAACAGTCTATACACAATATACACACAGTGTACACACAGTATACACACAATGTACACACAATATACACAGTATACACACAGTATATACACAATATGCACACAGTATACACACAATGTACACACAATATACACAGTATATACACAATATGCACACAGTATACACACAATGTACACACAATATACACAGTATACACACAGTATATACACAATATGCACACAGTATATACACAATATGAAAATAATACAAACGAAATAGGGGTAAACAATCCAAACGAGAAAGACAATACAAAGGAGACACACTGCAAACGAGTCATAGAATACAAACGAGAGATACAACACTAACAAGACACACAATAAAAACGAGTCAAGCAAACCAAACGAGAAATAAAAACAGAGACGACAGACAACACAACGTTCAGACGAGACTAAACAATACAAACGAGACAGCAGGCCGTGTGGAGCTGTCCCCATCAGCACCGCTGGTGTAGTGGTATCATGGAAGATTCCCATTCTTTCGACCCAGGTTCGATTCCCGGGCGGTGCAAAACTTATATTTTTTATATAGTTGTCGGTATTCCCTTTATAGACCACGTCTTATAAATATGCACGAAGCCTGGCACATACTCAGCGTGTAGTAAAACACCCAAGCGCACATTAGGTAAAGTTATTCGTGTAGTTACATTGTAAACTGACATGGTGCCCACTCCACACACAGATACACAGTATACAAGCAAGTACACATTTACACGTGCATACACCCGTCGCAATATCAATATCTGGCATTCCGCACAGACTCGCATTGATTAGACGACGGCGCTGTGCCAGGGTAAGTGCACATCTAGTTTTAAAGACTCGCTGCTGGCGTGAAGTCACGGGACAGGCCCAGGTCCAGAACGAGCGGAACGGAGGAAACGGGACAGAGACAAACAAGATGAACGACACGGAACAATACAGACGATGCAGACAATACTAAGGAGACAGACAATGCAAACAAGACAAACAATACAAACGAGACACTACAAACGAGTAAAAAAAACAACCTGATGACCACCGCTTGTGTTGCGATCGAAACGTCGTGATTTTTTTTTATAATGTTTACTGACTTTATTTTTATTATTTTCTTTTACATATTTTTTTCTTATCTACGTGACTTTACCGAAAGAACCATAGAACATGAGACAAACAATACAAACGAGACAGAACAATACAAACAGAACGTGGTTAGTTTCCCCATCAGCACCGCTGGTGTAGTGGTATCATGGAAGATTCCCATTCTTTCGACCCGGGTGCGATTCCCGGGCGGTGCAAGGATGTTGTTTTATGATTATCGTTCGTCCCAGGAAAGACCCCACGTTATAAACTCGCACGTAGCCTGGCACATGCTCAGTGTACAGTACAAGCACATGGTGGCATGATATTTTTAATTGATCGTGAAGTTACATTTTAAACATGCATGTACACACATTATTTTTGCCCGCATAGGCACGTGCACATGTGCAGGTACGTGCACATATAAAGCCGCGACAACAACAATCACTGCCATCCGCCACTAAGTCGCGCTGATGCCATCCCGACGCTGTGCCCGGCTAGGTGCACATGCAGGCCAGCTGAAGTGTTGACGGCTCGTTGCTGGCACGAGGTCACGGGACAGGCCCAGAGCGACTTGCACGTCGACAACGAGACAGAGACATGTACACACAATATACACACAGTATACACACAGTATACACAGTATACACACAGTATACACACAATGTACACACAATGTACACACAGTATATACACAATGTACACACTATATACACAATATATACACAATGTGCACACAATGTACACACAATATACACACCGTTGATACACGGTATACACACAGCATATACACAATATACACACAGTATACACACAATGCACATACAATGTACACACAATATACACAGTATATACACAATGTACACACAGTATACACACAGTGTGCACAGTACACACACAGTACACACACAGTATACACACAATAAACACACAATATACACACAGTACACACAATATACACACAGTATACACAGTATACATACAATATACAC
Organism: Petromyzon marinus; assembly: GCF_048934315.1. Taxonomy (NCBI): domain Eukaryota; kingdom Metazoa; phylum Chordata; class Hyperoartia; order Petromyzontiformes; family Petromyzontidae; genus Petromyzon; species Petromyzon marinus. Next base: position 9,436,652 of record NC_133722.1, read on the forward strand.
ACAATGTACACACAGTATACACACAATGTACACACAATCTACACACAATATGAAAATAATACAAACGATCTAGGGGTAAACAATCCAAACGAGAAAGACAATAAAAACGAGACACACTACAAACGAGTCAGAGAATACAAACGAGAGATACAACACTAACAAGACACACAATAAAAACGAGTCAAGCAAACCAAACGAGAAATAAAAACAGAGACGACAGACAACACAAAGTGCAGACGAGACTAAACAATACAAACGAGACTAAACAATACAAACGAGACAGCAGGCCGTGTGTAGCTGTCCCCATCAGCACCGCTGGTGTAGTGGTATCATGGAAGATTCCCATTTTTTCACCCGGGTTCGATTCCCGGGTGGTGCAAAACTTATATTTTTAATATAGTTGTCGGTATTCCCTTTATAGACCACGTCTTATAAATATGCACGAAGCCTGGCACTTACTCAGCGTGTAGTAAAACACCCAAGCGCACATTAGGTAAAGTTATTCGTGTAGTTACATTGTAAACTGACATGGTGCCCACTCCACACACAAATACACAGTATACAAGCAAGTACGCATTTACACGTGCATACACCCGTCGCAATATCAATATCTGGCATTCCGCACAGACTCGCATTGATTAGACGACGGCGCTGTGCCAGGGTAAGTGCACATCTAGTTTTAAAGACTCGCTGCTGGTGGGAAGTCACGGGACAGGCCCAGGTCCAGAACGAGCGGAACGGAGGAAACGGGACAGAGACAAACAAGATGAACGACACGGAACAATACAGACGACGCAGACAATACTAAGGAGACAGACAATGCAAACAAGACAAACAATACAAACGAGACACTACAAACGAGTAAAAAAAACAACCTGATGACCACCGCTTGTGTTGCGATCGAAACGTCGTGATTTTTTTTTTTATAATGTTTACTGACTTTATTTTTATTATTTTCTTTTACATATTTTTTTCTTATCTACGTGACTTTACCGCAAGAACCATAGAACCTGAGACAAACAATACAAACGAGACAGAACAATACAAACAGAACGTGGTTAGTTTCCCCATCAGCACCGCTGGTGTAGTGGTATCATGGAAGATTCCCATTCTTTCGACCCGGGTGCGATTCCCGGGCGGTGCAAGGATGTTGTTTTATGATTATCGTTCGTCCCAGGAAAGACCCCACGTTATAAACTCGCACGTAGCCTGGCACATGCTCAGTGTACAGTACAAGCACATGGTGGCATGATATTTTTAATTGATCGTGAAGTTACATTTTAAACATGCATGTACACACATTATTTTTGCCCGCATAGGCACGTGCACATGTGCAGGTACGTACACATATAAAGCCGCGACAACAACAATCACTGCCATCCGCCACTAAGTCGCGCTGATGCCATCCCGACGCTGTGCCCGGCTAGGTGCACATGCAGGCCAGCTGAAGTGTTGACGGCTCGTTGCTGGCACGAGGTCACGGGACAGGCCCAGAGCGACTTGCACGTCGACAACGAGACAGAGACATGTACACACAATATACACACAGTATACACACAGTATACACAGTATACACACAGTATACACACAATGTACACACAATGTACACACAGTATATACACAATGTACACACTATATACACAATATATACACAATGTGCACACAATGTACACACAATATACACACCGTTTATACACGGTATACACACAGCATATACACAATATACACACAGTATACACACAATGCACATACAATGTACACACAATATACACAGTATATACACAATGTACACACAGTATACACACAGTGTGCACAGTACACACACAGTACACACACAGTATACACACAATAAACACACAATATACACACAGTATACACAATATACACACAGTATACACAGTATACATACAATATACACACAATGTACACACAGTATACACACAATGTACACACAATCTACACACAATATGAAAATAATACAAACGATCTAGGGGTAAACAATCCAAACGAGAAAGACAATAAAAACGAGACACACTACAAACGAGTCAGAGAATACAAACGAGAGATACAACACTAACAAGACACACAATAAAAACGAGTCAAGCAAACCAAACGAGAAATAAAAACAGAGACGACAGACAACACAAAGTGCAGACGAGACTAAACAATACAAACGAGACTAAACAATACAAACGAGACAGCAGGCCGTGTGTAGCTGTCCCCATCAGCACCGCTGGTGTAGTGGTATCATGGAAGATTCCCATTTTTTCACCCGGGTTCGATTCCCGGGTGGTGCAAAACTTATATTTTTAATATAGTTGTCGGTATTCCCTTTATAGACCACGTCTTATAAATATGCACGAAGCCTGGCACTTACTCAGCGTGTAGTAAAACACCCAAGCGCACATTAGGTAAAGTTATTCGTGTAGTTACATTGTAAACTGACATGGTGCCCACTCCACACACAAATACACAGTATACAAGCAAGTACGCATTTACACGTGCATACACCCGTCGCAATATCAATATCTGGCATTCCGCACAGACTCGCATTGATTAGACGACGGCGCTGTGCCAGGGTAAGTGCACATCTAGTTTTAAAGACTCGCTGCTGGTGGGAAGTCACGGGACAGGCCCAGGTCCAGAACGAGCGGAACGGAGGAAACGGGACAGAGACAAACAAGATGAACGACACGGAACAATACAGACGACGCAGACAATACTAAGGAGACAGACAATGCAAACAAGACAAACAATACAAACGAGACACTACAAACGAGTAAAAAAAACAACCTGATGACCACCGCTTGTGTTGCGATCGAAACGTCGTGATATTTTTTATAATGTTTACTGACTTTATTTTTATTATTTTCTTTTACATATGTTTTTCTTATCTACGTGACTTTACCGAAAGAACCATAGAATATGGGACAAACAATACAAACGAGACAGAACAATACAAACAGAACGTGGTTAGTTTCCCCATCAGCACCGCTGGTGTAGTGGTATCATGGAAGATTCCCATTCTTTCTACCCGGGTGCGATTCCCGGGCGGTGCAAGAAGGTTGTTTTATAATTATCGTTCGTCGCTGGAAAGACCCCACGTTATAAACACGCACGTAGCCTGGCACATGCTCAGTGTACAGTACAAGCACATGGTGGCATAATGATTTTAATTGATCGTGAAGTTACATTTTAAACATGCATGTACACACATTATTATTGCCCGCATAGCCACGTGCACATGTGCAGGTACGTACACATATATAGCCGCAACAACAACAATCACTGCCATCCGCCACTAAGTCGCGCTGATGCCATCCCGACGCTGTGCCCGGCTAGGTGCACATGCAGGCCAGCTGAAGTGTTGACGGCTCGTTGCTGGCACGAGGTCACGGGACAGGCCCAGAGCGACTTGCACGTCGACAACGAGACAGAGACATGTACACACAGTATACACACAGTATACACAATATACACAATGTACACACAGTATACACACAATGTACACACAGTATATACACAGTATACACAATATACACACAATATACACACAGTATACACACGGTATATACACAATGCACACACAATATACACATAGTATACACACAATATACACACAGTATACACACAATATACACACATAACATACACACAGTACACAAACATAACATACACACAGTATACACACGGTATACACACAATGCACACACAATATACACATAGTATACACACAATATACACACAATATACACACAATATACACACAGTATACACACAGTATACACACAATGTACACACAGTATACACACAATGTACACTCAGTATACACACAGTATACACACAGTATACACACAATGTACACACATTATACACACAATGTACGCACAGTATACACACAGTATACACAAAGTCTATACACAATATACACAGTATACACAATATACACATAATGTACACACAGTGTACAAACAATATACACACAACCTACACACAATATGAAAATAATACGAACGAAATAGGGGTAAATATATAAAAAATCCGAACGAGAAAGACAATACAAACGAGACACGCTACAAACGAGTCAGAGAATACAAACGAGAGATACAATACTCACAAGACACGCAATAAAAAACGAGTCAAGCAAACCAAACGAGAAATAAAAACAGACGACAGACAACACAAAGTGCAGACGAGACTAAACAATCCAAACGAGACTAAACAATACAAACGAGACATCAGGCCGTGTGTAGCTGTCCCCATCAGAACCGCTGGTGTAGTGGTATCATGGAAGATTCCCATTCTTTCGACCCGGGTTCGATTCCCGGGCGGTGCAAGAAGGTTGTTTTATGAATATCGTTCGTACCTGGAAAGAACCCACGTTATAAACTCGCACGTAGCCTGGCACATACTCAGTGTACAGTACAAGCACATGGTGGCATAATATTTTTAATTGATCGTGAAGTTACATTTTAAACATGCATGTATACACATTATTTTTGCCCGCATAGGCACGTGCACATGTGCAGGTACGTACACATATATAGCCGCAACAACAACAACAATCACTGCCATCCGCCACTAAGTGGCGCTGATGCCATCCCGACGCTGTGCCCGGCTAGGTGCACATGCAGGCCAGCTGAAATGTTGACGGCTCGTTGCTGGCACGAGGTCACGGGACAGGCCCAGAGCGAGTTGCACGTCGACAAAGAGACAGAGACATGTACACACAGTATACACACAGTATACACACAGTTTACACACAGTATACCCACAGTATACACAGAGTATACACACAGTATACACACAATGTACACACAATGTACACACAGTATATACACAATGTACACACAATATACACATAGTATATACACAATGTACACACAGTATACACACAGTATACACCCAATATACACAGCATACACACAATGTACACACAATGTACATACAATGTACACACATAATATACAAACTGTACACACAATGTACATACAATGTACACACAGTATATACACAATGTACACACAATATATACACAGTATACACACAGTATATACACAATAAACACACAGTATACACACAATGTACACACAATGTACACACAATATACACAGTATATACAATGTACACACAGTATACACACAGTGTACACACAGTATACACAGTATACACAATATACACACAGTATACACACAGTATACACAGTATACACACAGCATACACACAGTAAACACAGTATACACACAGTATACACAGTATACACACAGTATACACACAATGTACACACAGTATACACACTGTCTATACACAATGTACACACAATATATACACAGTATACACACAATATATACACAGTATAAACACAGTATACACACAGTATACACAATATACACAGAGCATACACACAGTATACACAATATACACACAGCATACACACGATATACACACAATGTACACACAATATACACACAGTATACACACAATGTACACACAATATACACAGTATACACAGTATATACACAGTATACAAACAGTATACAAACAATATACACACAGTATACACACAGCATACACACAATATACACAGTATACACACGATATACACACAATGTACACACAATATACACACAGTATACACACAGTCTCTACACAATATACACACAGTATACACACAATGTACACACAGTATACACAGTATACACACAGTATACACACAATGTACACACAGTATACACACAGTATACACACTGTCTATACACAATGTACACACAATATATACACAGTATGCACACAATATATACACAGTATAAACACAGTATACACACAGTATACACAATATACACACAGTGTACACACAATATACACACAATGTACACACAGTGTACACACAATATACACACAGTATATGCATAATATATACACAGTATACACACAGTATACACACAGTCTATACACAATATACACAATGTACACACAATATACACACAGTATATACACACAGTATACACAATATACACAGTATACATACAGTATACACACAATATACACACAATATACACAGCATACACACTATATACACACAGTGTACACACAGTACACACACAATATACACGCAGTATACACACAGTATATACACAATATACACACAGTATACACACAGTATACACACAATATACACAGTATACACACAATATACACACAGTATACACACAATATACACACAGTGTACACACAATATACACAGTATACACACAGTATATACACAATATACATACAGAATACACACAATGTACACACAATATACACAGTATACACAGTATACGCAATATACATACAGTATACACACAGTATACACACAATGTACACACAATATACATACAATGTACACACAATATGAAAATAATACAAACGATATAGGGGTAAACAATCCGAACGAGAAAGACAATACAAACGAGACACACTACAAACGAGTCACAGAATACAAACGAGAGATACAACACTAACAAGACACACAATATAAACGAGTCAAGCAAACCAAACGAGAAATAAAAACAGAGACGACAGGCTACACAAAGTGCAGACGAGACTAAACAATACAAACGAGACTAAACAATACAAACGAGACAGCAGGCCGTGTGTAGCTGTCCCCATCAGCACCGCTGGTGTAGTGGTATCATGGAAGATTTCCATTCTTTCGACCCGGGTTCGATTCCCGGGCGGTGCAAAACTTATATATTTTAATATAGTTGTAGGTATTCCCTTTATAGACCACGTCTTATAAATATGCACGGAGCCTGGCACATACTCAGTGTGCAGTAAAACACCCAAGCACACATTAGGTAAAGTTATTCGTGTAGTTACATTGTAAACTGACATGGTGCCCACTCCACACACAGATACACAGTATACAAGCAAGTACACATTTACACGTGCATACACCCATCGCAATATCAATATCTGGCATTCCGTACAGACTCGCGTTGCTTAGACGACGGCGCTGTGCCAGGGTAAGTGCACATCTAGTTTTAATGACTCGCTGCTGGCGGGAAGTCACGGGACAGGCCCAGATCCAGAACGAGCGGAACGGAGGAAACGGGACAGAGACAAACAAGATGAACGACACGGAACAATACAGACGATGCAGACAATACTAAGGAGACAGACAATCCCAAACAAGACAAACAATACAAACGAGACACTACAAACGAGTAAAAAAAACAACCTGATGACCACCGCTTGTGTTGCGATCGAAACGTTGTGATATTTTTCATAATGTTTACTGACTTTATTTTTATTATTTTCTTTTACATATTTTTTTCTTATCTACGTGACTTTACCGAAAGAACCATAGAACATGAGACAAACAATACAAACGAGACAGAACAATACAAACAGAACGTGTTTAGTTTCCCAATCAGCACCGCTGGTGTAGTGGTATCATGGAAGGTTCCCATTCTTTCGACACGGGTTCGATTCCCGGGCGGTGCAAGAGTGTTGTTTTATAATTATCGTTCGTACCTGGAAAGACCCCACGTTATGAACACGCACGTAGCCTGGCACATACTCAATGTACAGTACAAGCAAATGGTGGCATAATGTTTTAAATTGATCGTGAAGTTACATTTAAACATGCATGTACACACATTATTATTGCCCGCATAGCCACGTGCACATGTGCAGGTACGTACACATAGATAGCCGCAACAACAACAATCACTGCCATCCGCCACTAAGTGGCGCTGATGCCATCCCGACGCTGTGCCCGGCTAGGTGCACATGCAGGCCAGCTGAAGTGTTGACGGCTCGTTGCTGGCACGAGGTCACGGGACAGGCCCAGAGCGAGTTGCACGTCGACAAGGAGACAGAGACATGTACACACAGTATACACAGTATACACACAATATACACACAGTATATACACAGTATACACACAATGTACACACAGTATACACATAGTATACACACAACATACACACAGTATATACACAATGTACACACATAACATACACACAGTATACACACAGTATACACACAATGTGCACACAGTATACACAATGTACACACATAACATACACACAATATATACACAGTATACACACAATGTACACACGTAACATACACACGGTATACACACAGTATATACACACAGTTTACACACAATGTACACACATAACATACACACAGTATACACACAGTATACACACAATGTGCACACAGTATACACAATGTACACACATAACATACACACAATATATACACAGTATACACACAATGTACACACGTAACATACACACGGTATACACACAGTATATACACACAGTTTACACACAATGTACACACATAACATACACACAGTATACACACAGTATACACACAATGTGCACACAGTATACACAATGTACACACATAACATACACACAATATATACACAGTATACACACAATGTACACACGTAACATACACACGGTATACACACAATATACGCACAGTATACACACAATATACGCACAATGTACACACAATATACACAGTATACACACAGTATACACACAATATACACACAGTATACACACAATATACACACAATATACACACAATGTACACACAATATACACACAGTATACACACAGTATACCCACAATGTACACACAATATACACATAGTATACACACAATATACACACAGTATATACACACAGCATACACACAGTGTACACACAGTATACACAGTATACACACAATATACACACAATATACACAGTATACACGGTATACACACAGTATACACACAATGCACACACAGTATACATACAATCATACAATATACACACAGTATACACACAGTATATACACAGTATACACACAGTCTATACACAATATACACAATGTACACACAATATGAAAATAATACAAACGAAATAGGGGTAAACAATACAAACGAGAAAGACAATACAAACGAGTCACAGAATACAAACGAGAGATACAATACTAACAAGACACACAATATAAACGAGTCAAGCAAACCAACGAGAAATAAAAACAGAGACGACAGACAACACAACGTGCAGACGAGACTAAACAACACAAACGAGACTAAACAATACAAACGAGACAGCAGGCCGTGTGTAGCTGTCCCCATCAGCACCGCTGGTGTAGTGGTATCATGGAAGATTCCCATTCTTTCGACCCGGGTTCGATTCCCGGGCGGTGCAAGAATGTTGTTTTATAATTATCGTTCGTCCCTGGAAAGACCCCACGTTATAAACTCGCAAATAGCCTGGCACATACTCAGTGTACAGTACAAGCACATGGTGGCATAATGTTTTTAATTGATCGTGAAGTTACATTTTAAACATGCATGTACACATTATTTTTGCCCACAGAGGCACGTGCACATGTGCAGGTACGTACACATAGATAGCCGCAACAACAACAACAATCACTGCCATCCGCCACTAAGTGGCGCTGATGCCATCCCGACGCTGTGCCCGGCTAGGTGCACATGCAGGCCAGCTGAAGTGTTGACGGCTCGTTGCTGGCACGAGGTCACGGGACAGGCCCAGAGCGACTTGCACGTCGACAACGAGACAGAGAAATGTACACACAGTATACACACAGTATACACACAATACACACAATGTACACACAGTATACACACAATATACGCACAATATACACACAATATACGCACAATGTACACACAATATACACACAGTATACACACAGTATACACACAATATACACACAGTATACACACAATATACACACAATGTACACACAATATACACACAGTATACACACAGTATACCCACAATATACACACAATATGTACGCAGTATACACACAATATACACATAATGTACACACAGTATACACACAGTATACACACAGTCTAAACACAGCATATACACAAAATATACACACAATATACACAGTATACGCACAATATACACACAGTATATAGACAGTAAACACACAATATACACAGCATACACATAGTATACACACAATGTACACACAGTGTACACACAATATACACACAGTATACACAGTATACACACAATGTACACACAATGTACGCACAATGTACACACAATATGAAAATAATACAAACGATATCGGGGTAAACAATCCAAACGAGAAAGACAATACAAACGAGACACGCTACAAACGAGTCAGAGAATACAAACGAGAGATACAATACTAACAAGACACACAATATAAACGAGTCAAGCAAACCAAACGAGAAATAAAAACAGAAACGACACAGACAACACAACGTGCAGACGAGACTAAACAATACAAACGAGACTAAACAATACAAACGAGACAGCAGGCCGTGTGTGGCTGCCCCCATCAGCACCGCTGGTGTAGTGGTATCATGGAAGATTCCCATTCTTTCGACCCGGGTTCGATTCCCGGGCGGTGCAAGACTTATATTTTAATATAGTTGTCGGTATTCCCTTTATAGACCACGTCTTATAAATATGTACGGAGCCTGGCACATACTCAGTGTGTAGTAAAACACCCAAGCACACATTAGGTAAAGTTATTCGTGTAGTTACATTGTAAACTGACATGGTGCCCACTCCACACACAGAAACACAGTATACAAGCAAGTACACATTTACACGTGCATACACCCATCGCAATATCAATATCTGGCATTCCGCACAGACTCGCGTTGCTTAGACGACGGCGCTGTGCCAGGAGAAGTGCACATCTAGTTTTAAAGACTCGCTGCTGGCGGGAAGTCACGGGACAGACCCAGGTCCAGAACGAGCGGAACGGAGGAAACGGGACAGAGACAAATAAGACGAACGACACGGAACAATACAGACGATGCAGACAATACTAAGGAGACAGACAATGCAAACAAGACAAACAATACAAACGAGACACTACAAACGAGTAAAAAAACAACCTGATGACGACCGCTTGTGTTGCGATCGAAACGTCGTGATATATTTTATAATTTATACTCACTTTATTCTCATTTTCATTATTTTATACTTACATATTTGTTTTTTTCGCCATATAGCATTGTGATATATAACGACTTATTGTTGGTAGCTTAGCTGATTGGAGAATATAGAGTTTATTGAAAACATTAAGGTAATTTATATTTTAGTTTTTTATTGGTTCACTATATAGTACTGTGAATAGCTCAGATGTGTAGGCCTTGACTTCAACATAGTCATTTCTGTGACCAGTCACTAGCTAATCACTCAGTTATTTCAATGCTAAATTCGCCTAGTTATTTCAATGCTAAATTCTCCTGTTTGATTTGTACTAAGTGCCTCGGTGAATGTGTATGCTCTGACTTTAACGTAGCTATTTCTGTGATCAGTTACAAGCTAATCACTCAGCTATTTCAATGCTAAATTCTATGCTAATTCCATTGTCAAGGGGTGCCTCTGCGGATGTGTATGCTTTAACTTAGCTATTTCAATGCTAAATTCTATGCTAATTCCTTTATCAAGGGGTGCCTCTGCGGATGTGTATGCTTTAACTTTTAACATATCTATTTATGTGACCAGTCACAAGCTAATCATTCAGCCATTTCAATGCTAAATTATATGCTAATTCCTTTGTCAAGGCGCTTTGTTCCTCTCACACAGCTTAAAGGCCGTGATCTGAACGTGGCTCTTTCACTCCAGCGCTGCCCTACCAGACAGTCTCGTCCCTTCACCTGATGAAGGCCGCTTGTGTTGTGGCCGAAACGTCGTGAGAATATTATTGTGTTATTTTATTTTATCAATTTCTTATTTTATTCTCATTCTACGTGACTTTACCGAAAGAACCAAAGAAGAATACAAACGAATTAGACAATACAAACGAATCAGACAATACAAACGAGACAGACAATTCAAACGAGGCACAACACAAAGGAGACAAACAATACAAAGGAGACAGAAAATACAAACGAGTAAAAAACTAAACCTGATGACGACTGCTTGTGTTGCGATCGAAACGTCGTGATATTTTTTTTAAAATAATTATTACTCACTTTATTCTCATTTTTATTAATTTATTCTTCATATTTTTTCTTATCTACGTGACTTTACCGAAAGAACCATAGAATATGGGACAAACAATACAAACGAGACAGAACAATACAAACGACATAGCAGAACGTGTTTAGTTTCCCCATCAGCACCGCTGGTGTAGTGGTATCATGGAAGATTCCCATTCATGCGACCCGGGTTCGATTCCCGGGCGGTGCAAGCATTTCTTTCTTGTTGTCGGTATTCCCTTTACAGACCCCTTTCTTGTAAACATGCACGTAGCCTGGTACATACTCATTGTCCAGTACACGCACGGGCTTTGTATAATATATTTAATAGGTTCGTGAAGTTACATTTTAATCACACAGTATACACTCATTATCTTGATACACGTCGTATCCACGCACAACGACATGCGTTTACACGTGCATACACTTAGCAATATCAACGACAGCTCACCATTCATCACCGAGTCGCGTTGAACACACCACGGTGCTGTGCCAGGCGAGTGCACATAAAGTCCAAGTTACATTTTGAAGACTCGCCTGTTGGCGGGAAGTCACGGGACAGGCCCAGGACAATGGAGACAAGCGAAACAAACGAAAGGGACAATACAAACGAGACAGAACAATACAAACGAGACAGAACAATACAAACGAGACAGACAATACAAACGAGATAGAACAATACAAACGAGATAGAACAATAAAAACGAGTCGTACATTCCACACGAGATAGAGACATTCGAGACAAACATGATTGCTTAGGTTGCACGCAAACTGGTTGCTTGAGTTGCACGCGACATGGTTGCTTGAGTTGCACGCGACATGGTTGCTTGAGTTGCACGCGACATGGTTGCTTGAGTTGCACGCGACATGGTTGCTTGAGTTGCACGCGACATGGTTTCCTAGCTTGCACGCAACATGGTTGCTTGAGTTGCACGCGATATGGTTGCTTGAGTTGCACGCGACATAGTTGCTTGAGTTGCACGCGACATGGTTGCTTGAGTTGCACGCAACATGGTTGCTTGAGTTGCACGCGATATGGTTGCTTGAGTTGCACGCGACATAGTTGCTTGAGTTGCACGCGACATGGTTGCTTGAGTTGCACGCGACATGGTTGCTTGAGTAGCACGCGACATGGTTTCTTAGCTTGCACGCAACATGGTTGCTTAGCTTGCACGCGACATGGTTGCTTAGGTTGCATAGGTTGCACGCAACCCGGTTGCATAGATTGCATAACTGATTGCTCAACCGTGAACCCGGTGTGAGCGCTGGGGCGTGTGTGTGTGTGTCGGGGTAGGAATGTTTCCGTGTTCATCGCTGAACCAAGCCGAGGCCGGTTCGAAGCGGAATGTCTTCTCGCCATGGACAAGTTGTCAATGGCCTGGCTGAGAATTTCATCACAACCCTCGGCATCACCAGCAACAGCTGCCATGGTCAATCCACTGCTGGATGAAGTCCCCCCCACTCCCCACTCCACCTCACACCCCCCCCCCCCCCCGCCGTAGCTATCGTCTCTCAAGATCCCGCGATGTCCAAAGTATTTGTCCCGATTACAAAAAAAATTCCCCCGGAACGTCAAAGGCGGTGCACCGCGTGTTCTTCGTCTCACCGGTGTCAATAACGCTGCACGGATGTCGTGGAAAACGAGCAAAGACAAAGAGCTCCCGCGGAGCGGGGAACAGACACATTTACTCTTACGCGATCTAACCCCCCCAAAAAGCCGCCTTCTTCATCATTAAGAGTAATACTTGTCGCGAAAGCCGACGCGTTCAACTTATTACAGGGTGAACAGACTGTTGGGGCAAGTGCTGTGAGCGAGGCAGGAAGGGCACACGTAGGCTGGGTGCAGGCGGGGACAACGCCACGCGCGGACGCGTTTGTCTTCCCAATGTTGACCTTTTACACACCGCACCAGGTACTCGTTTTTTTCTTTTTTAAGGCCGAGCCGACCTAGGCGAGTCCCATAAGGGCCCCGGGTTCAGATAATCGCCGTCAGCGCTGCCCCACGTGGTAGTAAAATTTAGAGACCCGTGCCGGATTATAAGACGCACCTCCCCCCACCCCACCCCTCTCCGGCCCCGAACATTTGGAACTTTTGCTGCTTTAAATCAGGAGGTGAAAGGCGTCTTGTGGCTTCCCATCCAAGCGAGCGCGGGGAGGACGCGTCCGAGAGGAGGAGGCGATGGAATCGACGTCGGGACCGCCTCGTGGAAAACAAAGAGAGAGAGAGAGCTTTACAGCTCATCGGGTTTCCTCCGGTTTTGAATACTGATTCCGGGACCGATTCACGTGCGGGTGCTCGATGGATCGGTGCCGTCGTAGAATCGCGAGCGGGGGGAAGGCGGAAGGGGGGGGGGGGGTAGTGGCTTCATCCAGCAGCGGATTGATCATGTCCAATGATGATGATGATGTCCTTGAATGCCAGGGGAGGTTAAGGAGAGGGCGGTGACTCCCAGTGACCCCGTGTTCCCATCGCGTCCAGCAGGGGTCTCGAGGAACGTGGCCCGCCCGCCCGCTGCCCCCCGTGGCTCACGGAGCCAGACCGAGGCTCCCCCGACGCGAGGCACAATGAGGCCACTCGGTAGAGCCGCGCCAAGACCAAAACAGGATGCTGCTGCTGCTGCTGATGAAAGTGATGTTCTTATGCTGCTGCTGCTGATGATGATGATGCTGCTGCTGCTGATGAAAGTGATGTTCTTCTCATGCTGCTGCTGATGATGATGATGCTGCTGCTGATGAAAGTGATGTTCTTCTAATGCTGCTGCTGATGATGATGATGCTGCTGCTGATGAAAGTGATGTTCTTCTCATGCTGCTTCTGATGATGATGATGCTGCTGCTGCTGATGAAAGTGATGTTCTTCTCATGCTGCTGATGATGATGCTGCTGATGAAAGTGATGTTCTTCTAATGCTGCTGCTGATGATGATGCTGCTGCTGTTGATGAAAGTGATGTTCTTCTAATGCTGCTGCTGCTGATGATGATGCTGCTGCTGATGAAAGTGATGTTCTTCTAATGCTGCTGCTGGTGATGATGCTGCTGTTGATGAAAGTGATGTTCTTCCAATGCTGCTGCTGATGATGATGCTGCTGCTGCTGCTGATGAAAGTGATGTTCTTCTAATGCTGCTGCTGATGATGATGCTGCTGCTGATGAAAGTGATGTTCTTCTCATGCTGCTGCTGATGATGCTGCTACTGCTGATGAAAGTGATGTTCTTCTAATGCTGCTGCTGATGATGCTGCTGCTGATGATGAAAGTGATGTTCTTCTAATGCTGCTGCTGATGATGCTGCTACTGCTGATGAAAGTGATGTTCTTCTAATGCTGATGATGATGCTGCTGCTGCTGCTGATGAAAGTGATGTTCTTCTAATGCTGCTGCTGATGATGCTGCTGCTACTGCTGATGAAAGTGATGTTCTTCTAATGCTGCTGCTGATGATGATGCTGCTGCTGATTAAACTGATGTTCTTGTAATGCTGCTGCTGATGATGATGATGCTGCTGCTACTGCTGGTGAAAGTGATGTTCTTCTAATGCTGCTGCTGATGAAAGTGATGTTCTTCTAATGCTGCTGCTGATGAAAGTAATGTTCTTCTAATGCTGCTGCTGCTGATGATGCTGCTGCTGCTACTGCTGATGAAAGTGATGTTCTTCTAATGCTGCTGCTGATGATGACGATGCTGCTGCTGATGAAAGTGATGTTCTTCTAATGCTGCTGCTGCTGATGATGCTGCTGATGCTACTGCTGATGAAAGTGATGTTCTTCTAATGCTGCTGCTGATGATGATGCTGATGCTGTTGATGATGAAAGCGATGTACTTTCTAATGCTGTTGATGATGATGCTGATGCTGCTGATGAAAGTGATGTTCTTTCTAATGCTGATGATGATGATGGTGCTGCTGATGCTGCGGCTGATGAAAGTGATGTCCTTTCTAATTGTGCTGCTGCTGCTGATGATGCTGCTGCTGCTACTGATGATGCTGCTGCTGCTGATGATGATGAGGATGCTGCTGATGATGACGATGATGCTGCTGATGATGATGATGCTGCTGCTACTGATGATTATGATGCTGCTACTGATGATGATGATGATCATCCTGTTGCTGATGATGCTGCTGATGATGATGTTGCTGCTGCTGATGATGCTATTGCTGATGATGATGATGCTGCTCCTGCTGCTGCGAATGGCCTACAAATGAGACAACAATACAAACGAGACAGAACAATACAAACGAGACAACACAATAAAAACGAGACAGAACAATACAAACGAGTCAGAACAATACAAACGAGACAACAAAATACAAACGAGACAGAACAATACAAACGAATCAGAACAATACAAACGAGACAGAACAATACAAACGAGACAAACAATACGAACGAGTCAGAACAATACAAACGAGTCAGAACAATGCAAACGAGACAAACAATACAAACGAGACAAACAATACAAACGAGTCAGAACAATACAAACGAGACAACACAATACAAACGAGACAAACAATACAAACGAGACAACACAATACAAACGAGATAGAACAATACAAACGAGACAGAACAATACAAACGAGACAACACAATACAAACGAGACAAACAATACAAACGAGACAAACAATACAAACGAGTCAGAACAATACAAATGAGTCAGAACAATACAAACAATATAGAACAATACAAACGAGACAGAACAATACAAACGAGACAACACAATACAAACGAGACAGAACAATACAAACGAGACAGAACCATACAAACGAGACAACACAATAGAAACGAGTCAGAACAATACAAACGAGTCAGAACAATACAAACAAGATAGAACAATACAAACGAGACAGAACAATACAACCGAGACGAACAATACAAACGAGACAACACAATACAAACGAGACAAACAATACAAACGAGTCAGAACAATACAAACGAGACAGAACAATACAAACGAGACAGCAGGCCGTGTCACGTTCCCCCATGAGCACCGCTGGTGTCGTGGTGTCACGGAAGATTCCCGGGTTCGATTCCCGGGTGGTGCAAGACTCTTCATTTTATATTTTCTTTAAGTCCTCTCGCGGCACCGATCTGTCAACAATTAATAATTTGGACAGAACGCCTCCTGGCCACGTCTTTCGTCTGCTTCTCTTCTCTTTTGTTATTTATATTCTCCAGCACGACTCGAGGTACTGTTCAGCACAATCCCACAACCGGGTATACTACATTATTAATTTTTTTGCTGTGGTTGTCCCGCTTGATGACGGAAGCTTGTGTTTCTTCCGAAACGTCGTGATTTAATCTAGTTGTTTCTTCATTTTTTAATTATCATTTTATTTTTTACCAACCTGACTTCACCTAATAAAGCCAATGATTAAGGCTGACTAGTTTGTTATGTATTCTTAGCTCTTTCGGTAAAGTCACGTTGAAGGGAAACAATAAAATAATAAAATATATATAAAACAATAAAAATTCTCACGACGTTTCGACCATAACACAAACGGTCGTGAGAATTTGTATTTTTATATATTTTATTATTTAATTGTTTCCCTTCAACGTGACTTTGCCGAAAGAGCTAAGAATATGAATTACTGCAGTCACGAAAGCTTTAAATCAAAATTTTGTTTGTTATGTTAAAGCTGGTGCTCATGAAAAACGAAATAAACCTATTTATTGTTCATTTGAAGCTTTCCGCGACTGCAGGAATTCATACTCTTTGGTTATTTCGCTCGAAAAACATAAGGACTTAAATTTTGATTTAAAGCTTTCGTGACTGCAGTAATTCATATGCTTAGTTTTTTCGGTAAAGTCACGTTGAAGGGAAACAACAAAATAATAAAATATATATAACAGTAAGAAATATTTTTTTATTGTTTTATATATATTTATAATAATATATATAAAACAATAAAAAAGATTTTTTTATTGTTTTATATATAAAATAATAAAATATATATAAAACAATACAAAATATTTTTATTGCTTTATATATATTTATATATATTTTAAAACAATACAAAATATTTTTATTGCTTTATATATATTTTATTATTTTGTTGTTTCCCTTCAACGTGACTTTACCGAAAAAACTAAGATTATACTTTCAAATAATAAAATATATATAAAACAATAAAACATATTTTTTATTGTTTTATATATAGTTTATTATTTTGTTGTTTCCCTTCAACGTGACTTTACCGAAAAAAACTAAGATTATACTTTCAAATAATAAAATATATATAAAACAATAAAAAAATATGTTTTATATATATTTAAAATAATAATATATATAAAACAAATAAAAATATTTTTTTATTGTTTTATATATATTTTATTATTTTGTTGTTTCCCTTCAACGTGACTTTACCGAAAAAACCTAAGAATATACATAAGGACTTGTTTCAGCAGCCTGTTTCTGCATCCCCCCTGAGGACGATTTTGCTTGCGTGGCGATCGAAAAGTCGCGATCGATCATTTTTTTCTACAAAACTCTTTATTTTTTCACTTTCACCAGGTAAGGCCCACTGAGCTCCGTTAGCTCAATTATTGCAGAAGCGAGCGATTAGCTTCAGCGAGGTTTCTTGTCGTCGTGCGCACATTCATCGCAGGAGCCAAACTTCTCTAAACGCGTGGATGTCGATTCTGAATGCGGAGGGGGTGGGGGGGGAAGAGGGAGGACCCCGAGGGCAGACAGAGAGAGAGAGAGACGCTGCGCACTCCAGCTGATGATGCTGACGCAAACTCACGTGTTGCAACTGTAGTGCAGCTGCCGAGGCTTTCACCACCAACCGGCGCCGACCGACCAGCGTGGTGAAGTATTGTCAAACCATTCCCAGGACTGCACGTAGACAGTCGTGCCAATCGGAGGTGCGGCAGAAGCACCACAAACTAGACACACAACTTAACTCGCAGCAGGTAACGTGGACTTAATGTTAGGAGCAATGCCCCTAGTGCGGTGCTATGAACGGGAAATTCTCCCCCCCCCCCTCCACCATCTCAGCCCTCCCCTCTCCCCCCACTTCACCCCTCCGCCATCAAATCGCACGCTGTTGCAAATCAAAAGAAGCATCACTTACAAGATGTTTATGCAACAGATCAGTCGATATCTCTCACTAACGTCTGTGGGCGTGCAGGAGGTTCGTGTGGCCGAGCGGGTGGTGGTAACCTTGGGTCCCAGAGGGGATATTTTTAAATCCAGCATCAGGGGCGCCACGGTGGCTAGGAGATGTTAACTCCCTCGCCTGGTATACAGGAGGTCGTGGGTTCGATCCCAACCCTGATGCCTGCTGCTGTATATTTGGAGTTTACGTATCTCTCTCTCATCATCATCACGGTGGCTAGGAGATGTTAACTACCTCGCCTGGTATACAGGAGGTCGTGGGTTCGATCCCGACCCTGATGCCTGCTGCTGTATATGGAGTTTGTGTGTCTCTCTCTCTCTCTCTCATCATCATCACAGTGGCTAGGAGATGTTAACTACCTCGCCTGGTATACAGGAGGTCGTGGCTTCGATCCTGACCCTGACGCCTGCTGCTGTATATTTGGAGTTTTCGGATCACAGGTGAGCGTTTTGGATCACAGGTGAATGTTTTGGATCACAGGTGAGTGTTTAGAATTTCAGGTGAGTTTATATGATCACGGGTGCATGTCTAGAATCCCAGGTGAGCGTTTAGGATCACAGGTGAGCGTTGTGGATCACAGGTGAGCGTTTTGGATCACAGGTGAGCGTTTAGGATCACAGGTGAGCGTTTTGGATCACAGGTGAGCGTTTTGGATCACAGGTGAGCGTTTAGCATCACAGGTGAGTGTTTAGAATTCCAGGTGAGCGTTTTGGATCACAGGTGAGCGTTTAGGATCACAGGTGAGCGTTTTGGATCACAGGTGAGCGTTTTGGATCACAGGTGAGTGTTTAGAATTCCAGGTGAGCGTTTTGGATCACAGGTGAGCGTTTAGGATCACAGGTGAGCGTTTTGGATCACAGGTGAGTGTTTAGAATTCCAGGTGAGCGTTGTGGATCACAGGTGAGCGTTGTGGATCACAGGTGAGCGTTTAGGATCACAGGTGAGCGTTGTGGATCACAGGTGAGCGTCGCATACACTGAGGTTACGACAGGTGAGCGCCTTGTACTGTAGGTGATTGCGCCAGAGGCAGCTACGCGAGGAATTTCTTCGAATAGCTGCCGCTCACGGTCAACGTCAACCACCCCCGCCCACCCCCCGCACCGCCATCAGTCATCGCCTGCCGCCTTTGAAATAAAGAACAGGTGCCCCAATGCCCCCGTGGCCTCATGCCCCCGCGTCCGCCGGGTTCCAATATTTACGTCTCCATACCCCGATGCCCCAGTGCTCCAGTGCCTCAGTGTTTTCGTGGCCCCGTGGCCCCGTGTCCCAGACTTTCCGTGGCCCCGTGGCCCAGTATGTCCATGCCCCCTTGTCCCAGTTTGTCCGTGCCCCCGTGTCCCAGTATGTCCGTGCCCCCTTGTCCCAGTTTGTCCGTGCCCCCGTGTCCCAGTATGTCCGTGCCCCCTTGTCCCAGTTTGTCCGTGCCCCCGTGTCCCAGTATGTCCGTGCCCCCGTGTCCCTGCGGGAGGAGGTCGTGCGAACAGACGAGGGAGCTGGCACCCACCGGTGACCCCTGGGACGTGCGGCGAAGGAGGCAAATCTCAAGAGGATCGGCTGGAGAGATCGTGGAAAAGAAGATAACTCTGCAGAGGAACACGAAGCGATGAAGCATGGAGTTGTTGCTACCTGACGAGCAGCTACATCAATCGCAAAACGAGGCGTACTGGATGCGGTGATCTTGGCTGTGGAATAACTATTGCCCGAGTGGCTGGTATCGCCTGGGACTAATGTTAAGTTAACATGATTTTGTTTAACGAGGCGGTGAGCGATCAAGAGGCGAGGATGAGTCTCATTCGCATGGGCGTCTTGGAATAGACCGCAGATTTGTGCCACAAAGGGATGGCTGCAGTGTTTAAGCAAAAATAAAATTGACCTAACACCTCACTCGTATATTGAATGTGGTGTACCATCTGGCATTGCAAGTCCTGTGGGAGCGAACGACCACGACTCTGTTTAACACGGAGGCTTTCGTGACCAATATCATCCATAATACAATTTTATTTTGCTATTTAAGGAACGAAACAGGAGGATTTCTCCACAAACGTGGCTGTCGCCTGACGAGCTCAGTTGTAATTACTGTCGAAACGTCGTACTCAGATTGTAAATGTTATGGATTTGCTCTCCAACACACAACCGGTGCGCTGTTCCAGTAATGAATTGGCCACGTTCTGTTTACGTGACAAACCTTGCTGATTGGCTGTGTCGGGTGGTGGAGGGTTTAACGACACATTTATCACCATACTTTTTGGTTCTTTCGGTAAAGTCACGTAGATAGAAAGAGCTCTTTCTCCTACGTCAGCAGTTCTCCTGCTGTGTGTGTCTCACCTGATGACGGTTGCTTGTGTTGCGATCGAAACGTCACGTGATCTATTCATTTTCGATCTACGTGACTTTACCGAAAGAACCAAAGAGTATGGATTCCTGCAGCCACGAAAGCTTCAAATCAATATTTATAACCACTACTCTAACACAGGGGAAGCTGTCCATTCTTTGTTGCTCAGCGGATACAATTACACACAACCTCGCGTAGCCTCGCTGTGAACCGTACATCACAGAATTGGCTTTGGTGGTTCGCTACGATTACATACTTTGCATTTCACAAAAGGGTGGGAGGTGTGTGTGTGTACGTGTGTGATGTTCGCTAACAGCACTTATCAAACAATCTTTTAAAGTTATATGGGGATCTTTGTCTTTTTAACAAAAATCTTTGAGTACGTGTGTACGTGTGTGTGCGTGTGTGTACATGTGTGTGCGTGTGTGTACGTGTGTGTGTGTACGTGTTTGTACGTGTGTGTACGTGTGTGTGTGTACGTGTGTGTGTGCGTGTGTTTGTACGTTTCCATCTGGTACAGGTACAATGGGAGGCTGATCGATGCCCGGGTGCGGTCAAGGGATGGCTCCCTATTGCTCAACCACGTTATGTATGCCGATGATTTTGTAATAGCTGCTCATTCAGAGGAGGAGTTGGAGACGCTGCTGCCACTAAGAGATGGGGCCTTACCATCAGCCCCACCAAAACTAAGCACCTGCCTGGGTATTTTGTACCATCGGGCACTCCACCCCCACAACTCCCAATAGGTGATGGGGCAGTTGTGGAGAGAGTGGAGAGTTTCCCATACCTGGGCAGTGTGCTCATGACCGGCTCCGGTTTAACAGCAGAGGTCTCACTGCGAATCAGTCGAGCGGCATTATCTTTTCATCGGTTGCGTAACGCTGTGTGGAAGCAACCTGGTCTGTCGTTCCGCACGAAGCTTCGGGTCTTCTCGGCCACAGTCATTCACTCCCTTCTTTACGCTTGCGAAACGTGGACCCTCCTAATGGAACATCTTCGCCGGTTAGAAACATTTAGGCTGGCCTGCCAACGATCAATCCTGGGTTTAACCAGGCTGGATTGTGTGAGGAGCTCACAAATCCTCGAAAGATCTGGACAAAGTCCCATCGGTGAGCTCCTCAACGCTGCTGGTGAACTGCAAAGATGTCTATCTACGAATAAAATCAACTTTGTATTTACCACGGGGACGGACGGATGATTTATATTCTGCACACAAAACAAAACGCTCACGATTATTTTGGTGGAATGAATCCACCACCACCGTCATCTTCATTGCAATCATTATTTGCGTATTTATATTTTATTCATATTTGTGTTTATATTTGTATCTGTGTTCACATTCACATTTGTATTTACATTCGTGTTTACGTTCACATTTCTAATCATATTTTTCATTCACGTTTGTGTTTACATTTTTTTTCATTCACATGTGCATTTACATTTGTGAATTATGCTTGTAATTTACATTCGTAATTCACATTTGCCATTTGTATTTGAGCGTCGTAGGCCTAGTCGGGGGTGCTGCGAAAATGCCACAAAGCCATACCGCGGAGAGCGAGTGGCGTGAGGACGCCGTGAACGATACTCCGCGTTCCGCAACGAAACGACGCCACGAAAGGGGCTCGTGATTAATATCAATCTTGCAGGATGATGATGATGACGATGGTGGTGGTGATCATGGCGATTATGTATATTGTGTCAAATGCGTGCATACCCGTTTGTGTTCGTGAATACGCAACAGAAGCCCGCACGCCGACGTAGGGAATGCTCCTCGCCTCGCATTCTGCTGCGTCGTGTCACGTGTATCTGGAGTGGTAAGATTGTTATTGTTTGGTGCTGCCGCTGTAAATCTAAATGGTGCGTCCCGTACGTTTGGAAATCGTAGGAGGGGAGGGGGGGGGAGGGGGGGGAGGGGGGGGGGTGAAATGACGAATTCGTATTTTTTTTGTTTTGTTTCTGCAGGTGCAAGATTTCTCCGAGTAGGGGTAAGAACGATTCCAAATAATTCAGGAACAATGGTGGTCACATCGAGCACGTTCTGTGAGTTAAAGCGTTATCATTGTTTTTTTTTGTATATTTTTTTTTTCATATGATTCCAGACTTACGGGAGACACCCTGTAGTTAAAAAAAAAACATTTCTTTCAATTGCGCTATGTGCGTGATCGTTTCTTGTCCTTCACCCATCACTTCCCTTCACTCTGCTATCCGGATGTGGCACTGCCTCCCTGATGAACATATTGTCAGCGAGATCACCGATTCTCGTCTGCAGGCCTTCAAATGCCGCACACACCCGCGAGGCATCTCCTAACTTGACACCATACGCCTTGTAGGGACTGAGGCTTTGAGCTGCAGTGAACACAATGGTCATGCCGATGAGAGATGTACTCGAGTCACCAACTGTTATGAGTTTGTTCACATTCAATTTTCACTATCGCTCGCCGCTAAACTTTAAAACAAGATGTTTGATTACAGCAGCTATGCACTATGTAACACGCTTTTTTTATCCCTGCATACCAACTGTTCCATTTATTTTGTTTAACACAACAAAGTACAGCCACTGTGTATTTCCCCCCCGCAAACTTTCCTGTTGTGGGCAGGACTTTATGTCAGGAACTATTTATTACTTTCTTTTCATTTAATTGACACTTGTGTCAGTGTCAGTGCAAGTGTGTGTGTGTTTTAGTCCATGGAGCCGGCTCCAGTTTAACAGCAGAGGTTTCACTCCGAATCAGTCGAGCGGCAATATATTTTCATCGGTTGCGTAACGCTGTGTGGAAGCTACCTGGTCTGTCGCTCCGCACTAAGCTTCAGGTCTTCTCGGCCACGGTCATTCCCTCCCTTCTTTACGCTTGCGAAACGTGGACCCCCCAAATGGAACATCTTCGCCGGTTAGAAACATTTAGGCTGGCCTGCCTACGATCCATCCTGGGTTTAACCAGGCTGGATTGTGTGAGGAGCTCACAAATCCTTGAAAGATCTGGGCACGGTCCCATCGGTGAGCTCCTCCGGCAGGCAAGGCTGCGTTGGCTGGGTCATGTAGCCCGCATGCCCAGCCACCGCATGCCGAAATAGCTTTTGTTCGGCCGGATCAAGGTTGCTAAACGGGCGCGGCACGGGCTAGAGAAGAGATGGAGCTATGTGGTACAGGAGGACGTGGAGCTGAGTGGACTTGCCGATGACTGGTACCAGCGGTGTCAAGATCGGCCTCTGTGGAGGAGGCTCGTGAAGGACGCTACTGGGCAGTTGGAGGCAGTCGCCCTCCAACAACAACGGAGGGCGGAGGAGCGACGCTCACAACAACGAGCGGAGCGCCGGGTGGCTAAAGCACAGCAGGTTGGCACAGTAGGGGGCACAGGTGGTGCATCAGCCAGTCATCTCAGTCAGTCGACCCGTGGCACCCCTGTGACCTCCTGCCAGCGTGCGTTCGACACTTCACGTGGCCTCAAGGTGCACATGGCCTGGCACAAGCGTCGTGGTGACGTCACCGCCACTTAGTGGCGAATGGCGGTTGTTGTTGTTTAGTCCATGTGTGTGTGACTCGCTGTATGTGTGCCAGTCCATGTGTGTGTGTGTCGGTCGTCTAGCAGTAAGAGCGCTGCACCACAAACCCGCCGACCCCAGTTCCATTCCCCCTCACGCCCAACACCGATGACAATTATCTAAAACGGTCGTGAGCCTCCCCTAGGTCGTCTCAGCTGCAAATGACAACCTGCTGGGATGTGCAGTAAACATCGCCACCGGGGACTCTAAATCATTTATTCGTGACACTGCGTTTGTGACCGCTTCTGAAAATTGCATTGCAATGCATCGGCATTAATGAAATAACTATCTCAAATTCGCCCTCGCTGGACAAATTACAAAACAACATGCCAGCAACAACATCGTCAACGTACTTGATTAATTCGCTTTTTTAACGCATTCATTTCACTTCTTACTTGCAACTTTCCCTAACGTCACGTACATTGCTTCTTTCGTTACGTACATGGACCAAATTGCCATTAAATCTTTAATGTGACCACTAACTAAATTGCTACAAATACTATTGCAATATTAAAGTACAAAACTTCCACTTCTGTACACGGCAGCCTGCTTCGAGATCGCACTCAGTGTACTGCCAGTCTATACACACATCCTTAAGATCATTCAACAGACTTCGGGATAAGAAGGCTCAACTAATCGAGTCTCTCACCTTTCTGAAGAGATGCCGCGACTCTAAGGCTCTTTGTTCCTCTCGCACAGCTTAAAAGCCGTGATCTGAACGTGGCTCTCTCACTCCAGCGCTGTCCTACCAGACAGTCTCGCTCCCTTCACCTGATGAAGGCCGCTTGTGTTGTGGCCGAAACGTCGTGAGAATATTATTGTGTTATTTTATTTTATCAATTTATTATTTTATTCTCATTCTACGTGACTTTACCGAAAGAACCAAAGAAGATGAATCATTGCGGTCACGAAAGCTTTAAATCGAAATTTAACCGCCTCTACGGGGAGGGATTCCACACATCCTTAAGATCATTCAACAGACTTCGGGATAAGAAGGCTCAACTAATCGAGTCTCTCACCTTTCTGAAGAGATGCCGCGACTCTAAGGCTCTTTGTTCCTCTCACACAGCTTAAAAGCCGTGATCTGAACGTGGCTCTCTCACTCCAGCGCTGTCCTACCAGACAGTCTCGCTCCCTTCACCTGATGAAGGCCGCTTGTGTTGTGGCCGAAACGTCGTGAGAATATTATTGTGTTATTTTATTTTATCAATTTATTATTTTATTCTCATTCTACGTGACTTTACCGAAAGAACCAAAGAAGATATACTGTCCACTGTTGCCTGATTATTAAGTAAGGTGAGTGTACTGGCAGTCTTTTATGTAGACTGCACACATGTTCATGAAGCTGGGCCAGTGTACTGGCAGTATGTAATGTGGCCTGTTGCCTGCTTATTAATTAAAGTCAGTGCACTGGCAGTCTGTAATCTACACTGCACATATCGCTATTAGGCTGCGTGAGTGAATGCCAGTCTATAAAGTAGACTCTTGCCTGCTTATTCTTAGTTCTTTCGGTAAAGTCACTTCAACGTGCCTTTACCGAAAGAACTAAGAATATGAATTACTGCAGTCACGAAAGCTTTAAATCAAAATCTTGCCTGCTTCTTTACCTCGGTCAGTGTGCTGCTACCAGGCTTTCATGTAGACTGTCGCCTGCATGTTAAGCTGGTGACCGTATTGCCAGCTTATAATGTCCACTGTAGCAATGGTGTTGTAATTGAGTCAGCGTGCTGACAGTCTATAATCTAGACTGTAGCCTGCTTCTTAACTTAAGTGAGCGCACTGGTGCTCTATAATGAAGACTTATTCGAGCCTTTTTTCTTCAATGCATTTCAATTGTTTCGTTTGCTCACGTCACGCTATTTACTGATATCTAGTACTGCGACGCTGATTTCAATGTTATCCTGCTAAATACGTCCGACTTTCTTTGCGATAGCTGATTTCATTTCGTCTATCATTTTGTTACATTGTTGGGAAAATCAATAATTTTACATTTGGCGTACGGCTGCTTTTCTTTCAACATTCACCTGATGGAGCGAGCACAATTTATATATATATTTTCTATTTTTTTACGCATTTGTAGTGAGTCCAACTGAGTCGCAGACGTTGTCTTGGGAGCAACACTATTCATTACATCAACTCAACACAACATTCCGTATAAGAATAGGGTTTGTCCCCTTTTTTTCTGGCAACAAAACTGAAACCTTTTGTTACGAGGATTCATGTCTGCATTAACCACAATACCTGCAGTCAAAATGCAAACAAAAAAACATTACGTAACCTACACTTGGGTGTTGAGTGCCCATCTAGCCACGCTACGGCAGCACTAGACACGGTTCGCTATCCCGGCCCGGACCACGAGCTGGGTCCCGGACCGCGTGGCTAGAGGCCTCTTTAACCCGACGTGGATCTTCATCACCAGCAACACGAAGAACCCCGAGCCCCTCACGGGGGCCCCCGTTATATCGGCCTGGGGCTGGGGCTGGCTCCGCCCCTCGCCCCGCCCACCTTCTAGATCTCTCGAGCTCTTTCTCGAAGGCTTCCGAGAACTCTTTTATACCACGTGACCGCCCAGCGGCCCCCGTCCACCGGTGGCCTCCCTCCAATATCATCCGGTCGCGTGTCGGCAGGTCAAGCAGCGTACTACGCCCAGTAAGCGGGCTACACATAATGCCAACACATTATCCACCGTGGCTACGTAAGCCCGGCACCACACAGTGACACCCACAGTCACTACACACTCACATATTAAAATGCATTCCTTAGATATTCATGCTACTGACATTGATTTGATACGTTAATTTCAGATTCATATTATTTGAATATTCTGAAATGTATTCTTTTCCCGTGCAGTATTATCACATTGCCTGCCTACAATTCATGATTTAGAAAATAATTTACATATTTATAGGCACCACAGTTTTGTTCAATGTTTTAGCTCTCCGATGTTAGACATTCCACGTGTTTTGCATATGATCATTATTGCTCTATGGGTGTACACCCGGCAGGGGTTAAGCAGTGATGTGTGAATTGCCGTTGATTGCTGTGCATATGCTCCTCGAATAACACTTGGAAAGAAACATCACGGGAGGACAGAGATAGCCCAGGCAGGTTACGCAAACAAGCTTGCCGAGTGGTGACGGTAATGCGGTTTTCCTTTGCGGCAATAATTCCAAAATAGAAAACAATAAAGCCTCTCCATGAAAAAAACCACAAAGAGAGTGGCGCTGTGCCTCGCTAAACAAACACTGCAGGAGCAGCAACTTTCTTTAACAAACTCCGTAGCCACCTCAGTCGCACAAGCTGAGCAAACTGAAGAGCAGCCTGCACAGCCACTGCAGCAGCCCAAGATCAGGTCAGTCTTGAACAGCGTGCATACAAACAAGGCAGATAATGCACATCCAATGCTGCAGCACAGGCTGAAGATAAGCCTCATCCCAGTGAATTTGGACAAGCCAGAAAAGCGCGCACGCACTGCAGCAATACGGGCTGACGAAAATCCTGATCAGCGTGCATCTCGACAAGCCAGGGACCACAGACGCACTGCAGCAGCACCGGCTGGCGAAAATCCTGATCAGCGTGCATCTCGACAAGCCAGGGACCACACAGTCACTGCAGCAGCACGGCTTGAAGAAAACCTTGAACATGGTGCATCTCGACAAGCCAGAGACCACAGATTCATTGCAGGAGCACGGGCTTAGGAACCACAACATCATCAACTTTGCCTTGTGCAGACGCCCCCCCGAGCCACTGAAATTTTTGGCATCTGGCTATACCCCTCAGTCCAAACACTTTCTGACCAACATCAGGAAGTTGCAATTCTCGCTTTCAAATGACCTATTTTGGTGGAGATAGTGCAGCCAGGATTTATGACCAAATTCAAAGTTCAAGGACAAGTCTATCATCGAATCGGATCCATTCAGCCACTGCCTGGCGAAGAGCCAAAGTTTATTCAGATATACTTCATGGGAGATGAAGGTCAACGAGGCAACCAGCGATGCAGCAATGTTCCCGGTGCTAGAATAGAAATTGTCCTCTCCATCCAAGGCATGTTCAACCAACACAATGTATTGATTACAAGCTTCAAACATGCAGCACAACAAGTCACCTCCAATGATTATCAGGTTGTGATCAGTGCATCCAAGGTCCCAAGCGGGGAGCACGCAGGGGCGTTCAATGCCCCGACTTGTGCTGTTCTTATGGTGGGTGAGGAACATGGTAAGAGAGACATTGTGCTTCGATACCGAGTCAACACCATCAAACAAATTCCTGAGACAAACAGAGCATATGGTGCACTGCAATACCCAATTATACCACGTCCAGATTCCTCAAATTATCAAAGCTACAGGACAAAGACATCCTCACAAAACTGTCTCCTCAAGACTTCTATTTATTTGTTCAGAGAAGGAGGAAACCACATATTACGCTGGGCCAATCTCTTTCACGAGTATGTTGTCGTCGAGTATGCCAAAATTTAGAGTGAGCGCCTTCTTTACATTCAACTGAATCAAAAACGCCTGCGTGTAGAACAGCATGCTCATTTCAGGGACGCTATCAATGCTGACGGAGATGCAAACGCTCAGAATGTGGGGAGATTAGTTGGTTTGCCTTCATGAGAAGACTCAGGATGCCATGACGTACATCAGGCTATATGGCAGGCCCGATTTCTTTATCAGTTGCAATCCTAAATGGAAGGATATCCAGGTTGAGCTTCATCCAAACCAAAAGCCAAGAGACAGACATTACATCATTGTAAGGGTCTTTAAACTCAAAGTTGATCAACTCATGAGGCTTATTACGACGAAGGGAAGCGGCGTCTTTGGATTACGACGAAGGGAAGCGGCGTCTTTGGAAAGACAACATGTAACTTGCACACCATGGAGTGGCAAAAACGTGCTCTTCCTCATGCTCACATTTTGCTATGGATTAGGGAAAAAAATTCTTGCAAGTGACATTGACACATTTATCAGTGCTGAGCTGCCTGACCCCCATCAAGACCCTGCCCTAAATGATGTGGTCTGCAAGCAAATGATCCATGGCCCACGTGGGGAGTTCAATCCAAATTCGCCATGTATGCAAGACCGCAAGTGTACCAAGTATCCACGAAACTTCTTGAAAGACACTCAGTCAGGGCATGGTGGCTATCCTCTATATCGTCACAGAAATACTGAGGATGTTGGATTTGAAACAACGCTCATACCTGGCGCCAACTGTGAAATGGAGATTGACAACCGATGGATCGTTCCCTACCGCCCTCTTCTGTGCAAGATCTTCGAGGCCCACATTAATGTGGAATTCTGCAATTCTGTGAAAGCCATCAAATATGTTTGCAAATACATCAACAAAGGCTCTGACATGGCTGTCTTTTTGATTTAAAGCTTTCGTGACTGCAGTAATTCATATTCTTAGCTCTTTCGGTAAAGTCACGTTTTATTGTTTTATATATATATTTTTATTATTTTATTGTTTCCCTTCAACGTGACTTTACCGAAAGAGCTAAGAATATGGCTGTCTTTGCCTTACAAAAACAGGGGCAAAGTGTGGATGAGGTTAAACTTTTTGTCCAAGGAAGATACATCAGGAGCAATGAGGCCGTTTGGATAATTTTTGGCTTCCCCATCCATGAGCGTTCCCCCAAAATCGTCAATTTGGCAGTTCACCTCGAAAATGGTCAACGCATCTCCTTCACCAAAGGAAATGCCCAACAAGAGGCCCTGGCTCCACAAGATACCACCCTTGTGGTGTTGTTTGTTTCGTGCCAAAGTGACCCATTTGCTGACAACCTCCTCTACCATAAAGTTCCCTCCTACTATAAATGGACTGCTAAAAAAAAAACTGAAGCGACGTGCTGGCTGATGGTGAATCTGATGCCTGAGGAAGAGTCAAAGCTGATGAATGCACAAAGAGAAGCCTACACGAAAATCTTGGAAGACATTGCATCTAAAAATGGAGGCGTATTTTTTTCCTTGAGGCACCTGACCTTTGTTCTCAACCTGCTCCTGGTTAACGTTCGCCAGAGGGAGATAATTGCCCGAGCTGCGTCATCATCGTGGATTGCGGCAACTCTGCTGACTGGAGGAAGAATTGCCCATTCCACATTCAAGCTTCCATTGGATCTATCCCGACGAGAAAAACCCTGTTTGCAATATTTCAAAGGGGACTGCCCTTGCACAAGTCCTGCTTAATTGTGAATTAATAGTTGTGGGATGAATGCACCATGTCCCACAAGGGAGCATTTGAGGCTGTCAACGCAATAACTTTGCAGGACCTTCGCGACAATTCCAGGATTATTGGTGATGCAACTTTTCTCATGGCTGGTGACTTCCGACAAACCTTACCTGTTGGACTTCGAGGAACCAAAGCTGGTGAGTTAAACGCCTGCATCAAGTCATCATTCCTCTGGAGGCACGTGATGAAACTGAGACTAACTACAAACATGCGTGTGTATCTCCATGGAGACCAAGAGTCAGGAAACTTTGTTGATGCTCTTCTTGATATTGGAAATTGCAGTATTCTTGCTGACGGTACAGATGGACTTTATCACCATGTCTAAAAGCATTCTTTCCACTTCGGAAGAAGAACTGGAGGAAAAAGTGTACCCAAACATGCAACAACACTTTCAAGATGTTATCAGTCTACGGCAGAGGGCCATTTTGGCTCAAAAAAATGATGCTGTTCACAAAATCAATTCCATGTTGTTGCACAAATTACCTGGAGAGAGCAAGTCCTACAAATCGATTGACTCAGTGTTGGACCATGATCAATATGTTAACTATCCAGTTGACTTCTTGAATTATCTGCAGCTCCCGGGTGTTCCACCACACAACTGGCTTAAAAAAAATTGGGGCACCTGTCTTGCTATTGAGAAACTTGGACCCACCTAGACTATGCAATGGCACAAGGTTAATTGTCAAAGAATTACATTCAAATGTTATCAAAGCTACAATCGTTACAGGCAATTCTAAAGGTGAAGACGTCTTTCCCCCTCGCATACCTATAATCCCTCAACGATACAGTCTTTTAATTTAGGAGGCTTCAATTCCCCGTCCAGCTCAGCTTTGCAATGTCCATTAACAAGACGCAAGGGCAATCTTTAAAAGTGGTGGGACTGAATTTTTACAACTCGGTGTTTTTCTCATGGCCAACTTTATGTTGGATGCTCTCATGTCTCTCCCCCGTACATCTCTGTGCCCTCCGGTCTCTCGCTCCACATTTAGAATCAACACATCACCACGCGTTTAGAGTATTGGCTGCTGCTGTCGCTATAAATGTGCACGTGTTAAGCCACTAAGTTGAGCTCTCATTTGTGGCCAGGTAGCTTCTGAAAAAAAAGATCTACATAGTTCAGTGGTGACAAAAAATACCTGGTAAAATAATAAAAGATAGTTTTAGTTATGTTTAGAGGTAGAGAAGTGGTGGAGGCGGGCATGGAGGTGGGGGGGGTGGAGGAGGGAGGAGGGGGCGGTGGAGGGATGGGGTGGAGGAGGGGTGGGGGAGGGCGAATCGTGAGGACCCCCGTGGGGGGTATGAAGTTAACTATAGTGACGACACTAAACATATAAGGAGTACGTCTCGTCTTGTTACACGTGCTTTTGCTGCATATGTATAAGGTTTAAAATACGAATAAATATCGGACGCGTAATTGATTTGCCTCCACTCTATCACCATCCATCAGCAGAAGCAGCATTCCTACCAGGGTACTAAAATACAACTATAGCAGTTATACCACCATCCATCAGCAGAAGCAGTAGCGTCATCAGCACAAATCATTCCTGTGTTGAGATCATTCGCTGAAACCTTTAGCAATATAACTACAACCATCATCAGCAGCAGCATCAGCAGCAAAATTACTTTCTGTGTTGAGACCATGCGCCAAATCTCTTAGCAATAGAACCCACAATCATCGTGATCATCAGCAGCAGCATCAGCATCGTAATTTCCCTTCTCGTGTTGAGATAATTCGCTCGAACCCTTAGCAATAGAACCCACAATCATCATCATCAGCAGCAGTAGCATCAGCATCGTAATTCCCCTTCCCATTTTGAGACCATTTGCTCAAACCCTTAGTAAATAGAACCATCATCAGCAGTAGCATCAGCAGCATAATTCCTTTCTGTATTGAGATAATTTGCCCAATCCCTTAGCAATAGAACCACAATCATCATTATCAGCAGCATCATTAATTCCGGAGTTGATCAAATTGGCATGAACGGGGGGGGGGGGGGGGGGGGGTCGAATTCTGATATTCCAAGAGCCGTAATGCCCCGTGGTGGTGAATAGGAGACGGTGGGATCCTTCATAAATGACGTCACGAAGCCGCCCTTCAAAGCCGCAGGTTTCCGAGTGACGTCATTTATGGCCACAGGTTTCCGAGAGTGACGTCATCGTCGTCGTCGTCATCGCGGTGGTTGGGCGGCAGGGGGCCCGGACTCGAACCGGGGCCCTCAGCCGTGCGGGCTCGGCGTCTCTGACCTCTACCCAGCGCACGTGACCGCCGCCTCCCGGCTCACACCGGGCACGTTCAGTCGGTCAACAAAACGTCGCGATTCGCCGGCAGCCAACCACAAACAGCACTCATTAAATGTGTAATAAATTCAAGAAATAAAAAAAAACGTGTAATCGATACGAGTAGCCGCATTCTCCTGAGTAGCAAATACCGAGCACGTTAATTAATTTAATCAAAAGTCGCGGTACGCCAAGCGGCCAGCCACAAACAGCACTGATTAAATGTGTAAGAGATTCGAGTTACTGTATTCTCCGGAGTATGAGACGCACTGATTCACCCCCATCCCCTACTCTGTATTTTAAAAGAAAAGTCGGAGGAGCGTATGGTAATCCGATGTGTGTGTGCGTTAGTGTTTACGATCCATTGAAAATCGGTCGGTCAACAAATTTAAGCAATATCTCATGTCAGCAGAGGTGGAGTGGCTGTAAATCTTATCTCGTATTTAAACAACATAGGTTTTTAAGTAACATAATGCAGTCTATCAATGTGATAGATGTAAGCCGTGCTTACATCTTCAATGTACATTAACAGGGTGTCACGGTAGCGAAATGTTAACTACCTCGCCTGGTATACAGGAGGTCGTGTGTTCGATCCCGACCCTGACACCTGCTGCTGTATATTTGGAGTTCACGTGTCTCTCTCTTTCTCATCATCATCACCACGGTGGCTAGGAGATGTTAACTACCTCGCCAGGTAAACAGGAGGTTGTGGGTTCGATCCCGACCCTGACAGCTGCTGCTGTATATTTGGAGTTCACGTGTCTCTCTCTCTCATCATCATCACGGTGGCTAGGAGATGTTAACTACTTCGCTAGGTATACAGGAGGTCGTGTGTTCGATCCCGACCCTGACAACTGCTGCTGCTGCTGTATATTTGGAGTTCGCATGTCTCTCTCTCTCATCATCATCACGGTGGCTAGGAGATGTTAACTACCTCGCCAGGTATACAGGAGGTCGTGGGTTCGATCCCGACCCTGACAACTGCTGCTGCTGCTGTATATTTGGAGTTCGCGTGTCTCTCTCCCCGTGGTCGCGTGTATTTTGTCTCCGGGTTTCCCCCTTCGCATGTCGACTCAACATCACCACGCGTTTGGAGAAATTTGGCCGAGTCAAAGCAAATTCGTTGAGCTATCATTCGTGATGGCTCAGGTCGCTTCTGAAAAAGAGCTACGTATCAGCTCAGTGGGAGGGTCTTCGCTGATAGAAATA
Source organism: Petromyzon marinus (assembly GCF_048934315.1). Classification (NCBI taxonomy): domain Eukaryota; kingdom Metazoa; phylum Chordata; class Hyperoartia; order Petromyzontiformes; family Petromyzontidae; genus Petromyzon; species Petromyzon marinus. Next base: position 9,471,360 of record NC_133722.1, read on the forward strand.
AAAACAATAAAGTAATTTCCTTTAGTTTAATTGGCAACTTACGATGAAGAGCTTATTGATGTTAACAATCAACACACCGGCACGGCGTATCATCATCGTCACGTGGGAAGTGACAGCAGCAGTAAAATAATTCTAAACGCATGGTGATGTTGATTCTAAATGTGAAGGGAAAAAACCGGAGGACCCGGAGAAAAATCCACGCGACCACGGGGAGAGAGACACCGCAAACTCCAAATATACAGCAGCAGGTGTCAGGGTCGGTATCAAACCCACGACCTCCTGTATACCAAGCGAGGTAGTTAACATCTCCTAGCCACCGTGATGATGATGAGAGAGAGACACTCAAACTCCAAATATACAGCAGCAGGTGTCAGGGTCGAGATCGAACCCACGACCTCCGGTATACCAGGCGAGGTAGTTAACATCTCCTAGCCACCGTGATGATGATGAGAGAGAGAGACACCGCAAACTCCAAATATACAGCAGCAGCAGGCGTCAGGGTCGGGATCGAACCCACGACCTCCTGCATACCAGGCGAGGTAGTAAACATCTCCTAGCCACCGTGCTGATGATGAGAGAGAGAGAGACACGCAAACTCCAAATATACAGCAGCAGGCGTCAGGGTCGGTATCAAACCCACGACCTCATGTATACCAAGCGAGGTAGCTAACATCTCCTAGCCACCGTGATGATGATGAGAGAGAGACACGCAAACTCCAAATATACAGCAGCAGGCGTCAGGGTCGGGATCGAACCCACGGCCTCCTGTGTACCTGGCGAGGTAGTTAACATCTCATAGCCACCACAACTTATTTTTGAACAAAAAATGATGGGGGTAGGGAGGAGGGGTTGGGGAGGGGGTCTTGGTGGGGGTGAGTGTGTGTGGGGGGGGGTGTGTGAATGTGTGTGGGGTGTGAGTTTGTGGGGGTCAGTGTGTGGGAGGTGTGTGCGTGGGGTGAGTGTGTGGGGAGGTGAGTGTGTGTGTGGGGTGAGTGTGTGTGTGGGATGAGTGTGTGTGTGGGGTGAGTGTGTGTGTGGGGTGAGTGTGTGTGTTGGGTGAGTGTGTGGGGTGAGTGTGTGTGTGGGGTGAGTGTGTGTGTGGGGTGAGTGTGTGTGTGGGGTGAGTGTGTGGGGTGAGTGTGTGTGTGGGGTGAGTGTGTGTGTGGGATGAGTGTGTGTGTGGGGTGAGTGTGTGTGTGGGGTGAGTGTGTGTGTGGGGTGAGTGTGTGTGTGGGGTGAGTGTGTGTGTTGGGTGAGTGTGTGGGGTGAGTGTGTGTGTGGGGTGAGTGTGTGGGTGGGGTGAGTGTGTGTGTGGGGTGAGTGTGTGTGTGGGGTGAGTGTGTGTGTGGGGTGAGTGTGTGTGTGGGATGAGTGTGTGTGTGGGGTGAGTGTGTGTGTGGGGTGAGTGTGCATGGGGTGAGTGTGTGTGTGGGGTGAGTGTGTGTGTGGGGTGAGTGTGTGTGTGGGGTGAGTGTGTGTGTGGGGTGAGTGTGTGTGTGTGTGTGGGGTGAGTGTGTGTGTGGGGTGAGTGTGTGTGTGGAGTGAGTGTGTGTGTGGGGTGAGTGTGTGTGTGGGGTGAGTGTGTGTGTGTGTGGGGTGAGTGTGTGTGTGGGGTGAGTGTGTGTGTGTGGGGTTAGTGTGTGTGTGTGGGGAGGGTGTAGGGACGGGGAAAGAACCGGTTCAGATCGCAACTCAACACAGCCGACTGTTAGCCGAGGCCGGAAACCTACCCTGGGTGACCGAAGTTCATCGTCACTTTGCGCTGACCGCTTCGCCAGCTCTCCACGCCCACACGCGTCACGCTGGATATGCCGTTCGTCCAGATGGTAATTTTAGCCACAATTCTGAGAATCTGCATTGTGTTCTTTCTCGTCGCCGAAGCATGTGGGGAACATTCCTCACCACGGGTCGAACCCAATGACCAGAGAGGGATTTCGACTAACCCAATGACCCGGTAAAGGCATTGCACTCACCTCATGAACAGAGAAGGCATTGGGCTAGCCCAGTAACCCAGAGAAGGCATTGAACTAAGGGGCCGTCCATAAATGACGTCACGAGATTTTGGACGATTTTTTACCCCCCCCCCCTCGTCACACGGCGTCATAAAAAGTCAGACCCCCCCTCAAATATGACGTCACAAAGCTCTGCCTCCCCCCCCCCCAAACCATATTTCCATTTTGAAAATAAAACATGCTTCAAATCGCTTTAAACTATTGTCATTGTAGTGCGTATTTAATGTGGCGCTGCACTCTGATGTTGTAGGAGAAAACCTTTATTAAAAAAAAGTCTATTTAATTAAGTAGAACGTGTTGTCTATATTTATTTAAAGTTGCGCATTTTGATGTGACGTCACATTTCTCAACCCCCCCCCCCTCGTCACACATCGTCACAAATGTCTGACCCCCCCCCAGGTGCGTGACGTCATTTATGGACGGCCCCTAACCCAATGACCCAGAGAAGGCATTGGGCTAACCCAGTAACCCAGAGCTGACACCAGCAGACTTAAGTTAGCAATACCTTTCTTTTTGATTTAAAGCTTTCGTGACTGCAGGGATTCATATTCTTGGTTCTTTCGGTAAAGTGACCACGTAGAAGGGAAGCAATAAAATAATACAAATATAAAACAACAAAATTCTCACGACGTTTCGACTGCAACACAAGCAATCATCATCAGGTGTGAAAACCACAGCAAGAAAATTATTATTTTATTATTTCCCTTCTACGGGACTTTACCGAAAGAACCAAGAATTATAACTTTCTTAACTGGCAAAAGGGGGTCGTGCCACTGATGTGCACGAAAGACTTTTAGATTTCATTTTTTTACGTGGAGAGACGGATACGGGATTAAGGAGACATTGCTTATCTCTGTCGTCACAGTATTTATATTTTCCACAACCCATGCTGATGGTCATGTTGAGTTGCGTGTTTGTATAAGTTTAAGAGTTCTGTTTGAATTGTCTCACGATAAACTCAAGTATTAAACCTGGCCACAAATGAGAGCTCAACGAAGTGGCTTATCATCATCACGTGGGCATTTACCGCAGCAGCCAAATACTCTAAACGTGTGGTGTTGCTGATTCTAAATGTGGGGGGGAAAAACCGGAGGACCCGGAGAAAAATCCACGCGACCACGGAGAGAGAGAGAGAGAGACACCGCAAACTCCAAATATACAGCAGCAGGGGTCGGGATCGAACCCACGCCCTCCTGTATACCAGGCAAGGTAGTCAACATCTCCTAGCCACCGTGATGATGATGAGAGAGAGAGAGAAACGCAAACTCCAAATATACAGTAGGCGTCAGGGTCGGGATCGAACCCACGACCTCCTGTATACCAGGCGAGGTAGTTAACATCTAGCCATCGTGACGCACAACGGGGATGGTTGTTTCCGTTTAGCTGGTTGTCGCCCGGATATTTTACACGGGAGATCCGTGGTGCCCGCAGTGAGCGCAGCAACAGCAACAACAACAACAACATCAACAACAACAACACGGATATAAAGCCTTCAACATCGGAGGAGTACTGCAGCAGGGCACCTCCAGCAGTATTTGCACGACTACCGCACGAGGCGTGTGCCCGTTGTGAACGAAACAGACGCGAGTTGAAAACAGTGCCGGTTGAAGATGTAATAGTTGGGTGGAGGTGGAGGCACGTTGTGTTTCGTGTCGTACTGGTTACTCGCTATAGCGTGAAGAGAAATGTGCCCCCATCGCCCTGTAAGATCAAAAGCGTTGATTCAAGCGAACGGACACTGCTGCTGGTGCTGCTGATGAGACACTAGATGTCGAAACCGGCCCAGAGATTTGCTCGTCTTGAATGAATGCTGCTGAAGTGATACACTCCCCGAAGGAGGCCGTGCCTGCGGCTGAAGGAATGTGTAAAATACATGTATGATGTTTTAATGTGGAGGGACGGATACGTGAAGGAGACATTGCCTGTTTATTAAAAAGTGGAATACTCATGGTCTGGCCTCGTGGACTCTGTCGCGTGCAAAGAAGAAGAAGAATACAAATACGCAAAACGACGCATTCATAGCGAGACACAAAGACACAAAGATCACAGTAGGGGGCACCACCTGTGCCCCCTGCTGTGCCAACTTGCTGTGCTTTATCCACCCGGCGCTCCGCTCGTTGTTGTGAGCGTCGCTCCTCCGCCCTTCGTTGTTGTTGGAGGGCGACTGCCTCCAACTGCCCAGTAGCGTCCTTCACGAGCCTCCTCCACAGAGGCCGATCTTGACACCGCAGGTACCGGTCATCGGCAAGTCCACTCAGCTCCACGTCCTCCTGTATCACGTCACTCCATCTCTTCTCTAGCCCGTGCCGCGCCCGTTTAACCCCCTCGATCCGGCCGAACAAAAGCTGTTTAGGCATGCGGTGGCTGGGCATGCGGGCTACATGACCCAGCCAATGCAGCCTTGCCTGCCGGAGGAGCTCACCGATGGGACCTTGCCCAGATCTTTCAAGGATTTGTGAGCTCCTCACACAATCCAGCCTGGTTAAACCTAGGATGGATCGTAGGCAGACCAGCCTAAATGTTTCCAATCTGCGAAGATGCTCCATTAGGGGGGGGGGGTCCACGTTTCGCAAGCGTAGAGAAGGGATGGAATGACCGTGGCTTAGAAGACCTCAAGCTTAGTGCGGAGCGACAGACCAGGTAGCTTCCACACAGCGTTACGCAACCGATGAAAAGATATTGCCGCTCGACTGATTCGGAGTAAGTCCTCTGCTGTTAAACTGGAGCCAGTCATGAGCACACTGCCCAGGTATGGGAAACTCTCCACTCTCTCCACAACTGCCCCATCACCGATTGGGAGTTGTGGGGGTGGAGTGTCCGATGGTACAAAATACCAAGGCAGGTGCTTAGTTTTGGTGGGGCTGATGGTAAGGCCCCACCTCTTAGTGACATGCTCCAGTCTCAGCAGCAGCGTCTCCAACTCCTCTGAGTGAGCGGCAATTACCAGATCATCGGTATACATAACGTGGTTGACCAATAGGGAGCCATCCCTTGACCGCACCCGGGTATCGATCAGCCTCCCATTGTACTGTATGTGTACCAGATGGAAATTCCTCTGATATTAAATAATGTGGGAGCCAGGGACATCCCTGTCGCACCCCAAGGTGAACAGGGAATGACTCCGACTCCCGGCCACGTACTTTTACCCGGGGCCGCTCACCATTATGAAGGTCCTTAATGATCGTGAGCAGAGTGTCAGGGACTCCGAAAGCACAAAGAGCCAGAGCCCAGGCCTACTAATGGTATCATAGACCTTGACCAGGTCAATAAAGCAGAGATGTAGGTCTTGTTGGAATTCCCTACACCTCTGCTGTAGCAGACGGACGGGAAATATGGCATCTGTGCAGGACCGCCCTTTCCTGAAACCGCATTGGGGTTCTGCAAGCCTCTCCTCAGCGTGCCTAGCAAGGACCTTTTCCGGCACACTGAGGAGTGAGATGCCCCTGTAGTTGTTACAGTCTGTGCGGTCCCCCTTCTTAAAGAGGGGGACCGCCAGGGCATCCTTCCAATCCTGCGGAACCCGTCCAGTGGCCCACACTGTTGTTATGATGTCATATAGGGCAGTCTGTGCACAAACGCCACCCTCCCTCAGCATTTCGCTTGGGAGATCATGTCTGCCCGGTGCCTTTCCTGGTCTCAGACTCTGGATCGCCTTCAGTACTTCCTCAACGGATGGCACCTCAGCCAGCCACTCACAGGGGGTGACTTCTTCCAATATTTGAGGCACCGCAGCCTCAGCAGGGTCATCCTCACTTTGTGCCACGATGTTTTCCTGGCTGAGGGATGTCCCCTCCCCTAGGTCCTTACAGAAATGCTCAGCAAATCTGCAAACCTGTTCCTGGGGGTCGGATATTGGATCACCGTCCTTTCCCTTAATCATGGTAATAGGTGTGGCGCTGCAGGTTACTTTTTTGATGGAGTTAAATAGGGATTTGTGATCGCGGGCCATTGAGGCAGACTGCATCTCCTCAGCAACCCGCGACCACCACCCATCCTTGCAGCGCCTCACGGCTCTCCGAACCTCCGAGCGAAGGCTGTGGTAAGCCTCCTCATTCTCTGACGTGGGATGCTGTAGCCGATGAGAGTGGGCCTGTCGCTTTTTCTCAACCATCCAGACTTCCCCAGAGCCAGGGTCTCTGGGGAGGACTGGACCGCGTACCCAAAGCAGCCATTGCAGCTGCATGAGTCACAGTCCTAAACCTCGCCCATCTACTCTCGACATCAGGAGGAGTGGGGGACGATGCCAACCCCAGCCGCAAGCGATGATGAAATTCTCGCTTGCAACTTCCATCAGCTAGCTGAGACCAGGCCACCTTAGGTTGTAATGGGGTCCTGAGTGTACACCCACCACCGGAGTGGAAGAATGGCAGGCGCATCTTACAGATGACTAGTCGATGGTCAAAGGGCAGATCAGCTCCACGGTAGGTTCTGATGTCAATGACATGGGCCCGCATCCGCTGTTCCGTTACTATGTAGTCCAGCAGATGTTCTTGCTTGGACCCGGCATGCATCCATGATGCTGTGTGGTTGCGCCGATGCCGGAACAGCGTGTTGGTAATTACAAGCCCATGGGCTGCACAACAATCTAGCAGCCTCCTGCCGTTGTTATTGAACTGATCTGGCCCATGCCCTCCAATCACTCCCGACCAGGTGCCAGCATCATGACCAACTCGGGCATTGAAGTCACCCAACATGATGACTCTATCCCGAGGGGCCACTTTAGCCAGCACCTGTGACAGGAGGTCATAGAAGGCATCTGACTCATCGGCCTTGCCTGCATCCCTCCACCGATGTTCGTCTTCGGTGGGGGCATAAGTAACCACGACCACCACTCCTCGCCTCCGGTTGATGGGAAGGCGAGCCCACGTCTAAAAAAAAATAACACACGAACACACACTAACATACACACACACGCGCGCGCAGACACTCGCGCGCGCGCAGACACTCGCACGTTCAAAAGCACGCACACTCACTCTGAGACACGCAGCAGCCTCCTATCCCCCCCCCCCCCCGTCCACACCCCTCCCCCGATGAACTCGGAGGAATCTCTTCGGCACGCGCTGAGATGTTTGTCGTCGCCATTGGGTGAGCGACGCGGGGGGGGGGGGGGGTGAGACGGGGCACTGGGTCCCCGGGGTTACTGTGCCACTCGAATGGTACCCCGAGGCTCTTCGCGTGCGAAATGCTTCACCATTGAAGACGTCTTGCACGCCCACTAAATGGGGGACGGCGGTTGTGGCGGTGTCGGTGGTGGTCGTGGGGAGGGAGGGGGCTCCGCTGATCTACGATGATCGATAATGAGTGGGGGAGGGGGGGTGCGAGATTATCTGAACCGGTCCTGGGCCCTCCCCCCTAGGTCGACTCAGCCTCAAACGATTACTCTGATGCGGTGCAGTGTACCGGCCTTCATTAGCGCTACTCGCTACCAACAGCACTTGCCCCAACAGTCTGTTGAGGCTACACAGGTGGGAGTGGAGTCTTTGTCTTCGTATAGTTCTGTATGGATTTTCCATCCCCCTACCCACCCGGCCTGCTTCTCGTTCGCGACGTAGCGGCCTCTAGCGGCTGCTGGGTTCGGTCATTCTATGACATTGCCAAGCCACAATCGCTCGTGGAATTATTGCCGAACCGGTCTGGTAGTTCCCCTCCCCCCCCCCCCCCGCGGTCGAATCAGCCTTAAATCGAGTGGGGGCGCCTCCCGCGAGGCCCCCTTTTCATCGTGCACATAGCGGCCTTTGTGTCTGGGGAGACAAAGGCGGCCGGGCCGTGGCTCCTGGCCCGCACCAGACCGCGAGTGTTGGCTCGCCAGCACTCGCATCAAACCGCCACGATAGGGTGTAGCTACACGGGGAATCGCCTCCTTGGTGGTAATAATGTAACGCACACTCTGACCGTGTCGGGGCTCTTTACATAATTGTTACTCTGTGTCTGTCTGCCTCTGTGTGTGTCTGTGTGTGTGTCTGTGTGTATCTGTGTGTGTGCTGCCCCGGATGAAACTGGTTGCCGGATGAGACTGGTTGATGTTGGTGGTTGATAGTCGTGCTGATGGTGGTGGTGGTGGTGGCACCTGGGTCTGTCTCGTGAATTTCCGACGGCTTCACGTGGTCTCAAAGTGCACCTAGCTTGGTACAAGCGTCGTGGTGACGTCACCGCCACTCAGGGGTGGAGTCCGTTGCTGTTGTGTGGTTGGCTGTGTGGTTGTACTCGTGGTGCTGGTGGTGGTGGTGATGAAAGTGGTTGTGATGTTGGTAGTAATTAAAGTGGTGATAATGTTGATGGTGGCGATGATGATGACGATGAAGGAGGTGGTGTTTGTTGGTGGTGGTGATGATGATGGAGGTGGTGCTGGTGGTTATGATTATGATGGCTGTGATACTTGTAGTTCTGCTGATGATGGTGGTGTTCGTTTTGGTTGTACTAACAGTGAAGATGATGGTCGTGGTGATGATGATCGTGGTGATGATGGTAATGATGATGGTGGTGGTGATGATAATGACACGAATAATAGTGATGGTAGTGATGATGATGATGGTTGTACTGATAGTGATGATGATTGTGGCGGATGTAGCCACCGGAATTACAGCGCTGTTGCATCAACAAGTCAGATATAGCATGAGGTGATAGGACAGTTGCTTATGCTTAAAGCAGTCTGAACCTCCCACTCACCTACCCACCTCCACCCACCCACTCACCTCCACCCACTCACCATCTATAAAACGCACAGCTCACACGCGAGACGGACGGAGGAACAGGAACGCCCACGGCCGATCAGTCGCCGCTCCCTTCGCAAACAAAGTGGTTCCTCGCCGTTCGTGTTGCGAGCGTGTCGCTTGCTAACTCGGCAGCCGAATGCGTGGTCTTACACAACGGGACGTCAGGGCTGAATCCTTTATTTCGGTATCGCCCTGGTGCCACGTGGTGGCTGTCAAACGTCGACCCGAATCGCCTTCAAACGTTGGTGTAGACACGCACACGGGCGACTTAAATCCGACTGCGAGCGATCTTCTGGCACCGAAGGTAAGGCGCACTGGGCAGTCAACACGCACGGGTATTGGCAGGGCACGCCACAGCAGGAATCATGGGGCCCAAGCGAACGGTTAGAATCGCAGGAGCTGTCCCGGCTATAAACAGTTCGTAAATGCATTCAAAAGGGGAAGACTCCGAGCGAGCAGTAGAACGCACACGCGAGATGAGACGTCGAATCGATATTCGTCCAGCGGTGGATAGACCACGCTCGCGATGTGAAGCCCACGGTCTGTGTCCGCTTGGGACTTTCACTTAGAGGGGGGAATGGGCGCGTGGCTTATTCGAGAACACGGCCATAGTTGGGGGGGAGGGGGGGATCGTGCTGGTCTCCATCCAGCAACGGGATAGACCACGAAAACGACGACACAATATTGTGTAAGCCGACGGTGCCTCTGAACGGTGCCTAACGGCGTTACACAACGGGACGGAAAAAGAGGAGCACATGGCGTAGAGGACATTCGTCGACTCATGACCTCGTTCAATCCGTAAAATAAGAGTGGCTAGGAGATGTTAACTACCTCGCCTGGTATACAGGAGGTCGTGGGTTCGATCCCGACCCTGATGCCTGATGTGTTTTTGGAGTTTGCGGTGTCTCTCTCTCATCATCATCACAGTGGCTAGGAGATGTTAACTACCTCGCCTGGTATACAGGAGGTCGTGGGTTCGATCCCGACCCTGATGCCTGATGTGTTTTTGGAGTTTGCGGTGTCTCTCTCTCATCATCATCACAGTGGCTAGGAGATGTTAACTACCTCGCCTAGTGTACAGGAGGTCGTGGGTTCGATCCCGACCCTGACTCCTGCTGTGTTTTTGGAGTTTGCGGTGTCTCTCTCTCATCATCATCACAGTGGCTAGGAGATGTTAACTACCTTGTCTGGTATACAGGAGGTCGTGGGTTCGATCCCGACCCTGACTCCTGCTGCATATTTGGAGTTTGCGGTGTGTCTCTCTCTCTCATCATCATCACGGTGGCTAGGAGATGTTAACTACCTCGCTGGGTATACAGGAGGTCGTGGGTTCGATCCCGACCCTGACTCCTGCTGTGTTTTTTGTAATTTGCGGTGTCTCTCTCTCATCATCATCACGGTGGCTAGGAGATGTTAACTACCTCGCCTGGTGTACAGGAGGTCGTGGGTTCGATCCCGACCCTGACGCCTGCTGCTGTATATTTGGAGTTTGCGGTGTCTCTCTCTCCGTTGTCTCGTGGATTTTTTTCTCCGGGTCCTCCAGGTCCCCCCCCCCCCCTCCACATTTTGAATCAACATCACGCGTGTGGAGTATTTGACTGCTGATATAAATTCCCACGAAATGACGAGATGCCCAATTCGTTGAGCGGATCATTTGTGACAGCCACGTCGCTTCTGAAAATTAACTAAATAGCTCAGTGGGCCCTTACCTGGTAACAATAAAAAATATTTATATATAGTTGAGTTTTGAGTGGAACTTGGTCGGAACTACGATGATGATGATGGCGATGTGGACGATGGTCGAGACTAATTACGGAACGAAAGCCCAAGGGAGGAAACGCAGCGTCCGAGCGAAGGAGGACGTCAACCGGGGGGAGATGAAGCGATTAAATGAAACACGGTGGTGTTCAGGTGCTGGCTTGAATTGGTAGATCACGTGTTCGTGAAAGAAGGGGGTGGGGGAGGGATGGAGGTGGTTTAACGGTAAACTATAAACTTTTTATTTCACCAGGTAAGGCCCCCACGAAGCTGCTTCTTTTACAGACGCTAGCTGGCTGTCACAAACGATAGCGGCTCGACGAATTAGCCCCCCCTCGTCGTCACGTGGAGATTTTAGAGCAGGTCGGCAAATACTGTAGACGCGGAACGCCGTGCTTCTCCGCGTGGACGAGAAAAACCAGAGGACCCGGATAAAGATCAACACGACCACGGCGAGAGAGAAACACGCGAACTCCAAATATACAGCCGCAGGTGTCAGGAGTCGGGATCGAACCCGCGGCCTCTTGTATACCAGGCGAGGTAGTTAACATCTCCTAGCTCCCGTAGTGATGGTGAGAGAGAGAGAGAGACACCTAAGTCCCGCTTGACTCCCCTCGATTCCAAACATGTACGGCGTGTACACGAAACACGTGGAATGGCTTTAAAAGTTGTATAACCTCTGTTAGATGTTGATGCCGCCGGTTTTTCACGTTCTGCAGACGTAGATGCAACTAGTTTTTCATATTCTGCAATTGTAGATGCCACTGGTTCTTCACGTTCTGTATATGTAGATGCCACTGGTTCATCATGTTCTATAGATGTAGATGCCATTGGTTTATCATGTTCTATAGATGTAGATGTCACTGGTTCATCATGTTCTATAGATGTAGATGCCACTGGTTCATCATGATCTGTAGATGTAGATGCCACTGGTTCATCATGTTCTATAGATGTAGATGCCACTGATTCATGATGTTCTGTAGATGTAGATGCCACTGGTTCATCATGTTCTATAGATGTAGATGCCACTGGTTCATCATGTTCTGTAGATGTAGATGCCACTGGTTCATCATGTTCTGTAGATGTAGATGCCACTGGTTCATCATGTTCTGTAGATGTAGATGCCACTGGTTCATCATGTTCTGTAGATGTAGATGCCACTGGTTCATAATGTTCTATAGATGTAGATGCCACTGGTTCATCATGTTCTATAGATGTAGCACTGGTTCATCATGTTCTATAGATGTAGATGCCACTGGTTCATCATGTTCTGTAGATGTAGATGCCACTGATTCATGATGTTCTGTAGATGTAGATGCCACTGGGTCATCATGTTCTGTAGATGTAGATGCCACTGGTTCATCATGTTCTGTAGATGTAGATGCCACTGGTTCATCACGTTCTGCAGATGAAGATGCCACTGGTTCATCACGTTCTGCAGATGTAGATGCCACCACCGCCATCTATTGCGCGGTGGTTGAACTTACGACTCTCGTTCCGAGCAGGCAACTGACATACCGGTTTGTTCGTACCTCTGAAAGTTCGTAAGTCGAGTGTTCGTCAGTAGAGGAGTCCCTATACAGCAGCAGGGTCCCTAAGGGATTTTTCACGACTCACAAACGAGGTATATTAGTTTCAATTTTCATTTATTAGTAATAGCCCTGTGAGCCATGCGGCTCTTAAGTCGGGTGCAACCGCAACAAACAACATTTGAATACAGAACATCTTAAAGCGACAACGCGTAACAGAAACATCCTGGTGTTAAATGAAACGCAGGGTGCAGGTGTCATCTGGAACGTTAGGTACAGGCGCACTGCAGCCCCCACAGTTTCGTCTCGTAGTGGCATGAACGCAAGCGAATCGAGCATCAGAAACTTGATTTAGACTGCGTGGAGGAATCCGATAAGCTACGAATCTCTTGTTATCACAGATGGTGGGTCCGCAATGTAAACCTTCGGTAGAACGAGGCGCCGGGGGGATATGGTGGAGCTTGCCAGCAACTGCGCTTGTGTTTTGGTTGAATGATGTAAGTGGAGCTGGGGGGAGGGGAGGAGACCAAGCTGAAACGTGGACCAGCAACTCGGAAAAACGTTTAAATTTTTACCAAACAAGCTTTGAGCAATTGGACGTTCATGAGTGATAAGGAGGCACTTTGACGCGTGGGCTTTCGCGACCGATCCTGTGCAACTCTCGCTGTGGCCCGATGAGGCTGGTGTTGTCGTGCTTACCGGCGAAACGTCGTCACGTGTTGTGCAGTAAGGTTTACTGTCCGACGCACCGGGCAGGAGTGCTCAACTGCTAACGAATTGGCACCTTCTGCTTACGTGACAAACCTTTAACCAACTGGACTTTGACGGGTGGTGGCGGGTTTCACGACACACTTATATGTACGCGCTCCAACTCCCCCCCCCCACAAATAACCTCTTATGGATAAGGAGGCACTGCTGAGGTTACGGATGGGAGTTTAGAAATAACTAAGTTGTCCTTTCGGTGATTGGCAGGAATTGCTATTTTAAGATGATATTTTGTCGTGATGAAGACGGCCCCGTTGAACACACGAGTAGTTTTCCTTGCACCATCATAGCGCAGCACAGCTGCGAACCCGGCGACCCGAGTTCGATTCCCGCTCACGGTAAACCAAAACCGGTGACGGTTCTCTGAACCACTCCTGGGCCTCCTCCCCTAGGTCGACTCGGCCTCAAATGAGTACCTGGTGCGGTGTGTAAAAAAAAAAAACATCGCTACTCGGGAGACAAAGGCGGCCGGGCGTGGTGCTGGCCACCCAAACCCTCAATAGGTGCTCGCTAACAGCACTTGCCCTATCAGTCTGCTGAGGCCTACGCGGGGGATATTTGTCTTTTGTTGATGTCGTCCCTTCGATGTGTTGGCGCGGACGACGTCTCGCAGCGGTCGCGCAGAAAGAGCTGCGGAAGAGTTTTAGAAACGAATTTTTACGTCTTGCAAATTATGCGTGGAACTGTAATCACCAAGTAGTTTGGTTTTTAACGAGTCCTACTGCTTAGAGGGGTGTTTTGTTGTCGCCGGGGTGGGGGGGGGAGCATGAAGCGGAATCTTTGATCAAATTAAACGGGTGGCGATGGTGTAACGAAAATGTGCGAAACAGTACTCATAATCCACGATAATCATACGATTATCGTGGATTATCGCACGATATATCGTAGTATCGCCATCGTATATCGTACGATGTATATCGTAGTATCGCCATCGTATATCGCACGATATATCGTAGTATCGCCATCGTATATCGTACGATGTATATCGTAGTATCGCCATCGTATATCGTACGATGTATATCGTAGTATCGCCATCGTATATCGCACGATATATATCGTAGTATCGCCATCGTATATCGCACGATATATCGTAGTATCGCCATCGTATATCGTACGATGTATATCGGAGTATCGCCATCGTATATCGCACGATATATCGTAGTTCCGCCATCGTATATCGCACGATATATATCGTGGTATCGCCATCGTATTTCGTACGATGTATATCGTGGTATCGCCATTGTATATCGTACTGTAGCCATGCTCACACTGAATAAACAACAATACAAAGCTCACAACATTCGTCAATAACACTTGAACAGCATTTGCTCTGAATAAAGGGTTATTACCTGAAACGTCGCCTATTGTCTATACATACAAAGCTCTCAAGGCCTGTTGTTGTTGTTCGCGTGCCACTGCCAATGTAGGGCCATCATCACCACCACCACCACCACCAAATCCTTTACCGTTACAAACTACGTCTTCTAAATACTCTTTGGTTCTTTCGGTAAAGTCACGTGGGTAGAAAAGTAACAGATCACGTGACGTTTCGATCGCAACACAAGCAACCGTCATCAGGTGGGACAATCACAGCAAGAACAAACTGCTGACGTAGGCGAGAGATCTGCCGTGGTCATATCGTAGGCCTCGCTTGCTTCAGCAGTTTGTGCTTGCTGCTGTGGTTGTCCCACCTGATGACGATTGCTTGTGTGGCGATCGAAACGTCACGTGATCTATAATTATTCTTCTACCTCCGCGATGACTTTACCGAAAGATCCAAAGAGTACGGAATTCATGCAGCCACGAGAGCTTCAAATCAAGATTATGACGGCTCTAAAAATCTGTTGTTGTGCATTACCGCTAACCAGATGAAAGGAGAAACGCAAAAACAACCGGTTACCGCTTTGGCGTGCACGCAACACCACAGTCAGTCGATGTGGTGGGGTCAAGTGTGGGCGCCCAGCGTGGAAGAGTAGGCCAAGTACCCTCGAGCGCTCCCTCCAGCGCAGGGGTCGGCATCCCCTGCGGCTCCGGAGCCGCGTGCCGCTTTGTGACGTCAAGATGCCTCTTTGTGACGTCGTCTGTTCAGGACCCACCACCACCGTCTCGTGGTCACCACCACGGTGCGTTGTGTGCACCCTCTCGGGATATTAAGTGGGGGGTTTTAATTTCATTTTTACCGAATTCTACAAAAATGCCTCCGTTGTTGTTGTTTGGTTGCCAACCTCCTGGTCTGGTGGAGGCACCTCCACCCCCCTTTCGCGAACAGTGCAGTTGCAGGGGTTGCGCCTTTACCTCTTCACGAGTGCGTGTGTGTGTGTAGTAGGTGTCTGTGGTCACGTGTGTGTGGTAGGTGTCCGTGGTCACGTGTGTGTAGTAGGTGTCCGTGGTCACGTGTGTGTAGTAGGTGTATGTGGTCACGTGTGTGTAGTAGGTGTCTGTGGTCACGTGTGTGTAGTAGGTGTCCGTGGTCACGTGTGTGAAGTAGGTGTCCGTGGTCACGTGTGTGTAATAGGTGTCTGGTCACGTGTGTGTAGTAGGTGTATGTGGTCACGTGTGTGTAGTAGGTGTCCGTGGTCACGTGTGTGTAGTAGGTGTATGTGGTCACGTGTGTGTAGTAGGTGTCTGTGGTCACGTGTGTTTAGTAGGTGTCTGTGGTCACGTGTGTGTAGTAGGTGTCTGTGGTCACGGCAGAGTGGTCAAGTGACGCGGCGAGCTCCGTCTTTACTGTACACCACCGTCATCATCGTCACCATCATTGTATCCCCACTTCCAATTAGCACTGTTGGCTATGGACAGTGCAAACAAAGTTGTACATGCATATAGTATAATGGACCCCGCAGTGGCGAAATGTTAACTACCTCGCCTGGTATACAGGAGGTCGTGGGTTCGATCCCGACCCTGATGCCTAATGTGCTTTTGGAGTTTGCGTGTCTCTCTCTCATCATCATCACAGTGGCTAGGAGATGTTAACTACCTCGCCTAGTGTACAGGAGGTCGTGGGTTCGATCCCGACCCTGACTCCTGCTGTGTTTTTGGAGTTTGCGGTGTCTCTCTCTCATCATCATCACAGTGGCTAGGAGATGTTAACTACCTTGTCTGGTATACAGGAGGTCGTGGGTTCGATCCCGACCCTGACTCCTGCTGCATATTTGGAGTTTGCGGTGTGTCTCTCTCTCTCATCATCATCACGGTGGATAGGAGATGTTAACTACCTCGCCGGGTATACAGGAGGTCGTGGGTTCGATCCCGACCCTGACTCCTGCTGTGTTTTTTGTAATTTGCGGTGTCTCTCTCTCATCATCATCACGGTGGCTAGGAGATGTTAACTACCTCGCCTGGTGTACAGGAAGTCGTGGGTTCGATCCCGACCCTGACGCCTGCTGCTGTATATTTGGAGTTTGCGTATCTCTCTCATCATCATCACGGTGGCTAGGAGATGTTAACTACCTCGCCTGGTGTACAGGAGGTCGTGGGTTCGATCCCGACCCTGACGCCTGCTGCTGTATATTTGGAGTTTGCGGTGTCTCTCTCTCCGTTGTCTCGTGGATTTTTTTCTCCGGGTCCTCCAGGTCCCCCCCCCCCCCCCCTCCACATTTTGAATCAACATCACGCGTGTGGAGTATTTGACTGCTGATATAAATTCCCACGAAAATTAACTAAATAGCTCAGTCGTGAGAATTTTTATTGTTTTATATATATTTTATTATTTTATTGTTTCCCTTCAACGTGACTTTACCGAAAGAGCTAAGAATATGAATTACTGCAGTCACGAAAGCTTTAAATCATGTCTTATGGTTGTTATTATTTGACTTGCATCCCACTGGGATGTTTTGCACACAGCGTTGATATATGGTGTGTTATCTGGATTTTTCTGTTGCATGTAGTCACTTTCAGATGTTTCTCTTGTTCATATTTGTGTTTTGTTGCGAGTCAAGAGCCAAATGGCTCACGGGGGGTTCTATCTAATAAATGAAACTGAAAATTTGCATCAAGCAATTTCACATTCAGGTGGTCAGGCCAGATAACCGCGGTCGGAGCAAGCGGAGTGTACCGCTGTGATGTTCACTTTCGTGTTTTGTGGATCGGGGCATTGCGTCCTTCCACGTTGGACTACGTGTCTGTCCTGAGTGACTCACAGTCTCACGCTACTGGAGATTTTTTTTAAAATTTTCCACGAGCCCAGCAGGTATCAGCCTCTGCTGCCGCTGAAGCTTTGTCCAGCGGATGCGGTTTAGGGTGGGACGTTCAAACCCAGGTGTTCTTGCTGCGTGTGGCTCTTTCACAACAAGCTGGTGTTTGTCCGCGAGATCTTTTGAATTCTATTCCGGCGTCGTTGTCGGTTAAGCGCACGGATCCAAAACGGACGTGCCGTGACCTTGCAAGCGACGGCGAGTGGACGTCATCGTGATGAGTGGGGAGAGGCGACTGCTCCACCCCCACTCCCCCCACCCCCAACGATTCTAAGCACGTTCCCCTTGCTCTGTGTGTGTCACCATGGCGTGGCATTTCTCTTTTCTCGCCGGACACCGGAGAGCCCCCATCAGCGCCCGCCACGGCCGTGTCCCCCGTCTATCGTGGTCCGTGCCACGGGAACGCCGCCGCCGCCACCAACCCCGCCCCAACGTTTGTTCTTTCTCTCTCTTTCTCTCTCCAGGAATCTGCCTGCCCGAGGATCGTTGAGGGTACCTGCGTCCTCTACCCGTAGCCGCCGAGATGGCGGGGAAAGGGAAGGAGAGCGACGGATTTGACCTGACGCCAACCTTCATTCCCGAGCGAGGTAAACGGTCCCACCGGGCTCTTTGTTTTTAGCGGTGCCCACGCGAAATCCCAAACACTCATCCGTCGCTCCAGTCGGCCAAACGTCCCCAATGCAGCACCGCCAGCAGCAGCAGCGGCGGCGGCAGCGGCAGCAGCCTCTTGGGAAGTAGTCCTTGGGACTCGGTGAGGCATGATCGTAAATAAATCGCACCACCACCACGAAGTCAAGCCGGGGTTGAGCCTGGACAGTGCTCGGATGGGGTGACCACCGTGCATGCCAGGTGCTATAGGCTCCTGCTGCTGCTGCTGCTGGGATGCTTGGCGGGCAGCAGAGGACAGGGTAGCCCCCCCCCCGCCGCCCCCACTGTTGTTGTGCTGTACTCTCTGCGCCGCCCGTCTTCACCAAACCCGCACTGACCAGCACGGTGAAGTACGGTCAAATAACGCCGCGCCACTCGCGCGAGGCCCTAGTCCAGCGGTGGACTGAGAGCGGCGTCGCCGTGAGGCTTCCCCGTGACCTGGTTTCATGACGTCATCCTGAGTCACGGCCAAGTGGCCTGGCGCTTGATTCTCTTTCTGCGTGCGGTGTTTATTTAACCTTTGTGTGTGCCTCTGTGTGTGTGTGTCTTTGTGGGGAGCGATAGTGTAGCGGTTAGCGCTACGCTACGCTATGAACCTGGCGACCCGGGTTCGATTCCCGCTCATGGCCAACACCAGTGACGATAATCTGAACCGGTCCCGGGCCTCCCCTAGGTCGACTCAGCCTCAAATGAGTACCTGATGCGGTGTGTAAACATTGCCACTAAGGAGACAAAGGCAGTCGGGCGTGGTGCTGGCCACCCACCTCCTCGTGTACCGTTACCGGCCTTCATAGGTGCTCGCTAACAGCACTTGCCCCTACAGTCTGTTAAGGCTATACGGGGGATCTTTTTTTCTTTGTTTTGTGTGTCTGTGTGTGTGTGTCGTGTGTGTGTGTGTGTGTATGTCTGTGTGTGTCGTGTGTGTGTGTGTATGTCTGTGTGTGTCGTGTGTGTGTGTGTATGTCTGTGTGTGTCGTGTGTGTGTGTGTATGTCTGTGTGTGTCGTGTGTGTGTGTGTATGTCTGTGTGTGTCGTGTGTGTGTGTGTATGTCTGTGTGTGTCGTGTGTGTGTGTGTATGTCTGTGTGTGTCGTGTGTGTATGTCTGTGTGTGTACACGTTGAACGTCTTTCGCGCCGTCCGTAGACAGCCGAGCTAATCGGAGGGCGGGGGAAGGACAATAAACTAAACACACACGCAAAGCATTTTTGGCTTCAGTGGCCTTTCTAATAACCTTTGTGTGTGTGTGTACCGTGCATACACGACTGTTTGTGTGTGTGTCGTATGTGTACATGTACACATGTTGGGAGCGGTGGCGCAGCGGTTAGCGCATTTAGCTGCGGAGCCGGCGACCCGAGTTAGATTCCCACTCGCGGCCAACATGGGTGACGATTATCTGAACCGGTCCTGGGCCACCCCTAGGTCGACTCAGCCTCAAATGAGTACCTGGTGCGGTGTGTAGTAAACATCGTCACTGGGGGAGACAAAGGCGGCCCGGCGTGGTGCTGGCCACCCACCCCCTCGTGTGCCGTGCCGGCCTTCGTAGTGCCCCAACAGTCTGTTAAGGCTACACGGGGGGATCTTTGTCTCGTGGAGAGCCATGGCGCAGCAGCTAGCACGCTGACCTCTGAAGCCAACGACCCAAGTTAGATTCCCACTCCTCCCCTAGGTCGACTCGGCTTCGAATGAGCACCTACCTGGTGGGGTTGGCAAACCGCAGTAAACGTGGAGCGTTGGGGCGACGTTGGGCCAATGTTGGATCGACGTTGGGCCAACGTTGGATCGACGTTGGGCCAACGTTGGATCGACGTTGGGCCAACGTTGGATCGACGTTGGGCCAACGTTGGATCGACGTTGGGCCAACGTTGGATCGACGTTGTGCCAACGTTGGGGCGACGTTGGATCAACGTTGGATCGACGTTGGATCAACGTTGGATCGACGTTGGGCCAACGTTGGATCGACGTTGGGCCAACATTGGCATGTTAACTGCGCGTTGTGTGTGTGTGTGTACGTTGTGAACTTCTTTCGCACCGTACGTCGCCAACTGTGCCAATCGGAGGTGCGGCGCAAGACCTCAATAGGCGCTCCCTGACAGCGCCGGGGTGGGGGGCACGGGGGGGCCCCCTTTTTTTTTGCGTTGCAGGTAGCGTCAAGAATGGCTTCCACAACGCGGGCTTCGAGCGAGACGTGGCAGAGGAGGTCACGAAGAAGGCGGAGAAGTGAGTCCACGGTTCCGCTGTGACCCAATGAGGGGCGACCTGTCGCTGTGTACCAATGAGGGGCGACCTGTCGCTGTGACCCAATGAGGGGCGACCTGTCGCTGTGAACCAATGAGGGGCG
Source organism: Petromyzon marinus (assembly GCF_048934315.1). NCBI lineage: Eukaryota > Metazoa > Chordata > Hyperoartia > Petromyzontiformes > Petromyzontidae > Petromyzon > Petromyzon marinus. The sequence goes on from NC_133722.1 coordinate 9,491,317, forward strand.
ACCTGTCGCTGTGACCCAATGAGGGGCGACCTGTCGCTGTGACCCAATGAGGGGCGACCTGTCGCTGTGAACCAATGAGGGGCGACCTGTCGCTGTGACCCAATGAGGGGCGACCTGTCGCTGTGACCCAATGAGGGGCGACCTGTCGCTGTGACCCAATGAGGGGCGACCTGTCGCTGTGACCCAATGAGGGGCGACCTGTCGCTGTGACCCAATGAGGGGCGACCTGTCGCTGTGACCCAATGAGGGGCGACCTGTCGCTGTGACCCAATGAGGGGCGACCTGTCGCTGTGACCCAATGAGGGGCGACCTGTCGCTGTGAACCAATGAGGGGCGACCTGTCGCTGTGACTGTCGGCGGTTGCCCATCGCCACCCGCGCACGTGCAGGGGGAGCGGCGGAGTCGGCGGTGCCGATGGGTTGGGGGGAGGGGGGTGGCCATTGAGCGGTGGAAGACGAAGACTCGGAATCCCGATTTTACGCTCGAGATTTCCTGTGCGCTATGCAGCCTTTTTTTTAGAAGGGTGTCCAGTCAGGGTGGCGGAGCAGAGAGTTACAACAACAATACAACAACAACAATACAACAACAACTACAACAACCAACAACGATAGGAGTGCAAAGTACAGGGAAGGGGAAACAAAGCGCAAAAAATTAACTTAAACTGCACTTTCACACGTAGGCTTTCGCGACCAGTGTTATTTATAATAAAGGTATTTGGGTTCGATCGCGTTATTTATAAATGTGTCGCAACCCTCCACCACTCGACATGGCCAATCAGCAAGCGAGTGTCACGTTGACAAAAGGCAAATTGTTCACTACTTTAGCCCACCGGTGTGTTGAAGAGTGAATCCACAACGTTTAGAAGTATAATGCAATACAACACAGAGTCGGCTAACATAACAGTCAACACCCTACCTGGTTGATTATCTTTCTTCCAAAGAGTGCTAAATATGAGAGAGAGAGAGACTAAATACAGACATGGAGACACACAGACAGACACATAAGCAGAGAGAAACACAGAGAGAGAGACACACATAGGCACAGTGTTGTGTATTACTTAACAACACGCTTCCAGGCTGCGCTGAGTCTACAGCGATCACAGCGATTGAAATTGCGTCTCTCCCCCCTCCCCATCTCTCTCTCCCCCCTCCATCTCTCCCCCTCCCCATCTCTCTCCCCCCCCCCCCCCATCTCTCTCCCCCCCCCCCATATCTCTCCCCCCCCCCCATATTTCTCTCCCCCCTCCCCATCTCTCTCTCCCCCCTCCATCTCTCCCCCCTCCCCATCTCTCTCTCCCCCTCCCCATCTCTCTCCCCCCCCCCATATCTCTCTCCCCCCCCCCCCATATCTCTCCCCCCCCCCATATTTCTCTCCCCCCTCCCCATCTCTCTCCCCCCCCCCATATCTCTCCCCCCCCCCCCATATTTCTCTCCCCCCTCCCCATCTCTCTCCCCCCCATCTCTCCCCCCCCCATCTCTTCCCCCCCATCTTTCCCCCCCCCATATCTCTCTCCCCCCTCCCCATCTCTCTCCCCCCCCCCCCGTCTCTCTCCCCCCCATCTCTCTCCCCCCATATCTCTCCCCCTCCCCATCTCTCTCCCCCCTCCCCATCTCTCTCCCCCCTCCCCATCTCTCTCCCCCCCATCTCTCTCCCCCCATATCTCTCCCCCCTCCCCATCTCTCTCCCCCCTCCCCATCTCTCTCCCCCCTCCCCATCTCTCTCCCCCCTCCCCATCTCTCTCCCCCCTCCCCATCTCTCTCCCCCCCCATATCTCTCCCCCCCCCCGTCTCTCTCCCCCCCCCGTCTCTCTCCCCCCCCCCCCCATCTCTCTCCCCCCCATCTCTCTCCCCCCCATCTCTCTCCCCCCCCCGTCTCTCCCCCCCCCCCCATATCTCTCCCCCCCCATATCTCTCCCCCCCCATCTCTCCCCCCCCCGTCTCTCTCCCCCCCCCCCGTCTCTTCCCCCCCCCATCTCTCCCCCCCCTCCATCTCTTTCCCCCCCCCGTCTCTTCCCCCCCCATCTCTCCCCCCCCTCCATCTCTTTCCCCCCCATCTCTTCCCCCCCCATCTCTCCCCCCCCCCCATATCTCTCCCCCCCCCATCTCTCTCCCCCCCCATCTCTCCCCCCCCCATCTCTTCCCCCCCCCCATCTCTCCCCCCCCCATATCTCTCCCCCCCCATCTCTCCCCCCCCCCATATCTCTCCCCCCCCCCATCTCTCCCCCCCCCATATCTCTCCCCCTCCATCTCTCTCCCCCCCCATCTCTCCCCCCCCATCTCTTCCCCCCCCCCATCTCTCCCCCCCCTCCATCTCTTTCCCCCCCCACCCAATCAGAGACAAGAAGGACAAGAGGCCAAAGGGGGCAGTAGGCGTACTGGAAGTGGTAATTATAATTACTGTACTGCATATATATCTATATATGTATAGTTATTATATATATACACAGGTAAAACATTGCTTCTACCTGCGTCTTGTCTCCGCGTCATTGTGTATCGATGTCTCCGTGTCAATGTTACTGTATCAATATGTCCGTGTCTCCGTGCCGTTGTCTCCGTGCCATTGTCTCCGTGCCGATGTCTCCGTGCCGTTGTCTCCGTGCCGATGTCTCCGTGCCGATGTGTCCGTGCCCGTAGTTCCGGTTCGCCGACGGCCTGGACGTGGCCCTCATGATCGTGGGCCTCGTGTCTTCGATGGCTCACGGAGGAGCCCTCCCCATCATGATCATCGTGTTCGGCCAAATGACCGACAGCTTCGTCCGCAGCGGCATCAACGGTGGGGGGGGGGGGGGGTCACGACCTCGCGATTCACGACCTTTATTCAGACCGGAGGAAATCCGATGACCCATGAAGCTCTTTTACACAGGCGTCCAGATTCGCTCTCTTCACCTCTCGTTCTCTCCGTCTCTCGCCGTCGGTCTGACGCTGCCGTGACGCTCTTTTGGCGCGACTGCGGGGGGGCCGCAGCGACTCTGGCCCCCCGTGATGATTCAACCGGATTCTCAAAGACTCACTAGAGTCACTTGGAGAAGGGATGTCGGAGGTAGCTCTGTGGATATATTATCTACTTCTGCGGGTCATTCTCTAACATGGGGAAGTGGGTTAGACTTTGACTTAAAGCTTTCGTGACTGCAGGAATTCATATTCTTGGTTCTTTCGGTAAAGTCACGTAGATGGAAATAAATAAGAAAAAAATAAAAAAATGAAGCAAAATACCCACGGCGTTCCGATCGCGACACAAGCGGCCTTCATCCGGGCGGAGAGACCGAGCTAAAAAGAAAAAAAAGACCGCTTTAATTTTTATTTTATTTTATTCTATTATTTTTATTTTCATCTACGTGACGTCACCGAAAGAACTAAGAACATGGGAAGTGGGACCAGCGTCACGTGAAGAAGAGACCTCGGAAGTAGCTCTGCGATATCCGCTTCTGCGGGCCGCTCTCTGCTCACGTGGAGGCGTCCGTGACGCCTCGATGCCGGCAGAGGCGATCCGGGGGATCCAAAGCGCGGAGAGAATCGATGCGAAGCCTCCTCTCTCCTCCATCTCTCTCGCTCGGTGCGTGTGTGTGTGTGCGTGCCTGTACCTGTGGGGAGCGGTGGTGCAGCAGTTAGCGCTGCGATGCGCTACGAACCCGGCGGCGCGAGTTCCATTCTCGCGCACGGCCAACGCCGGCGACGATTATCTGAACCGGTTCTGGGACTCCCCTAGGCCGACTCGGCCTCAAATGAGTACCTGGTGCGGTGTGTAGTAAACATCGCCACTTGGGGAGACAAAGGCGGCCGGGCGCGCGGTGCTGGCCACCCACCCCCTTCGTGCGCCGTGCCGGCCTTCGTAGGTGCTGCTCGCTAACGGCACTTGCCCCAACAGTCTGTTGAGGCTACACGGGGGACCTTTGTGTGTAATCCGCGTGGAGTCTCCGCGTGATCAACTCTCGGTGTTCTTCTCCGTGCGCCCTGTCCTGTGCCACAGCCACGGTCCCCGGGGGCGCCAACGGCACCAACGTCACCGTCCCGTCGGCGAACCTCAGCGCCACCGACATGGGCGACTTGCTGCAGTCCGAGATGTCGAAGTGAGCGTCGTCGTCGTCGTCATCATGATCGTCATTGTCGTCGTCGTCATCGTCGTCATCATGATCGTCATTGTCGTCGTCGTCATCGTCGTCATCATGATCGTCATTGTCGTCGTCGTCATCGTCGTCGCCCTTGTCCTGCGGCGTCGTCGTCGTCATCGTCATTGTCGTCATCGTCGTCGCCCTTGTCCTGCGGCGTCGTCGTCATCGTCGTCATCATGATCGTCGTCGTCGTCATCGTCGTCATCGTCGTCATCGTCGTCATCATGATCGTCATTGTCGTCGTCGTCATCGTCGTCGTGATGATCGTCATTGTCGTCGTCGTCATCGTCGTTTTGGTCAATGTCACGGTCATCATCCTCGCCATGATCGTCATCATCATCATCATCGTCGTCATGGGTCTTAATGATAATCACCGCCATCATCATCATCATCTTGGTCAGCAACGACATGATCATCTTTGTCACGGTTATCCTTACCGCCATCATCATCATTGTGGTGCAGCAGCAGCAAGCGCAACAGGAGCAGCAGGAACAGGAACAGCAGCAACAGTAGCAGCAGTAGCTGCCAGAGCAGTGGCAGCAGGAACAGCATCAGGAGCAGCAGTAGCAGCAGCAGGAACCAGAACAGCAGTGGTGGCAGGAGCAGCAGTAGCAGCAGGAACAGCATCAGGAGCAGCAGCAGGCGTGGCAGCAGGATGATCAGCAGTAACAGCAACAGGAACCGGAACAACAGTGGTGGCAGCAGCAGGCGTGGCAGCAGGATGAGCGGCAGTAGCAGCAACAGGAACAGCAGCAGTAGCAGCAGGAACAGGAACAACAGCGGTGGCAGCTGCAGTGGCAGCAGGAACAGCATCAGGATCAGCAGCAGGCGTGGCAGCAGGATGATCAGCAGTAGCAGCAGGAACAGGAGCAGCAGCAGTGGCAGCAGCAGTGGCAGCAGGAACAGCATCAGGATCAGCAGCAGGCGTGGCAGCAGGATGATCAGCAGTAGCAGCAGGAACAGGAGCAGCAGCAGTGGCAGCAGCAGTGGCAGCAGGAACAGCATCAGGAGCAGCAGCAGGCGTGGCAGCAGGATGATCAGCAGTAGCAGCAGGAACAGGATCAGCAGCGGTAGCAGCAGGAACAGGAGCAGCAGTGGTGGCAGCAGCAGTGGCAGCAGGAACAGCATCAGGACCAGCAGCAGGCGTGGCAGCAGGATGATCAGCAGTAGCGGCAACAGGAACCGGAACAACAGCGGTGGCAGCAGCAGGTGTGGCAGCAGGATGAGCAGCAGTAGCAGCAACAGGAACAGCAGCAGTAGCAGCAGGATGAGCAGCAGTAGCAGCAATAGGAACCGGAACAACAGCGGTGGCAGCAGCAGGCGTGGCAGCAGGATGAGCAGCAGTAGCAGCAACAGGAACAGCAGCAGTAGCAGCAGGATGAGCAGCAGTAGCAGCAACAGGAACCGGAACAGCAGCGGTGGCAGCAGCACCTTCCGAAGCGATGCCCACTACGTGCCAACATCAGACGTTTCAAATGGTTATGATGATACCACGACTCGTAATAATGATCAAGCAGCGCAAGGGTTCCTCCTTTTTCAAAGCTCAAGTTTTAATCTTGTCAGGGGGCGCAAGCCGACGGCTGGTGGAGGCCACGGCAGCTCTTAGGGTGAGGGTTATTAGTCCGGCAGCGGATTGAACACGTCGCTCGCGATTTGACGACGACGTAGTTCGACCCCATCCCTGGGCGAGCAGGCCTCAACGCCGCAACGTTTTAGCGGAGACGAACCGGCAACGGTCCGGCGGGCCCCACCTCGCCGGCATCTGGGAGCCGGCCGCAAAGTGGGAGGGGGTGGTGCCCCGGGGGGCGATGGAAGTAACTTTGGCAACGGTGGAGAATGCGGGAGGAGAGCGGGAGATCGCGCATTGCTCCTCTCGCCTCCTGAACCCTGACCCCTCCACGCCCGCCCGCCCTGGCCTGCGCAGGTACGCGTGGTACTACGTGGCCATCGGCTGCGCCGTGCTGGTGTCCGCGACGCTGCAGGTGTCGTGCTGGATGCTAGCGGCGGCGCGCCAGTGCCACCGCATCCGCCACCACTTCTTCCGCGCGATCCTCCACCAGGAGATGAGCTGGTTCGACACGACGCAGATCGGCGAGCTGGGCTCGCGACTCACCGAGTGAGCGCCGCACACGCACACGGGAGTCGCTCGCACGCCAAGTCGCGCACGCGCGGAGTCACGTACGTGCACACTGAGTCACGTACACATGGAGTAAAGTACACGCACGCCGTGTGCCCCCTACCGTGCAAACTCGTGAGATTTTAGACGCCCAGCGCTCCGCTCGTTGTTGTGAGCGTTGCTCCTCCGCCCTCCGCTGTTGCTGGAGGGCGACTGCTTCCAACTGCCCAGTAGCAGCAGCAGCAGCAGCAACAGCAGCGTCCTTCACCAACTTCCCCCCTCCTTGATACCGCCGGTACCGGTCACAGAAAGCTCGCGGTGTCACAAGCGCCATCCTGTTAATGGCACCATCACTCATCCCCTCTCCCACCCCCACCTCCGTCTCTCTCTCTCTGCCATCCTCCTATCGCACAGCGACATCAACACCATCAACGACGGCATCGGTGACAAGATCAGCCTGTTCATGCAGTTCTTCTCCTCCTTCATCGTCGGCTTCATCATCGGCTTCGCCCACGGCTGGAAGCTCACGCTCGTCATCCTCTCCGTGAGCCCGCTGCTCGCCATCTGCGCCTCGATGCTCGCCAAGGTGAGGACGGCGACGCTCCATCGGCGAACGGGCTGGCGGTCACGGCGTGGGCCACGTCTTGACCGCCCGCTCGCTCGCCCGCTCGATCGTTCATTCGTCGACCGTTCGCTCGTTCGCTCGATCGGTCACTCGCCCGATCGCTCGTTCGCTCGATCGGTCACTCGCCCGATCGCTCAATCGGTCACTCGCCCGATCGCTCGCCCGCTCGATCGGTCACTCGCCCGATCGCTCATTCGCTCGATCGGTCACTCGCCCGATCGCTCGTTCGCTCGCCTGCTAGATTGGCTGGATGAGCTCACGCGCTCGCTCCTCTAACCCTCCGTTGTTGTTAGGCGACTGTGTCCCAGTAGCGATTTGGCACAGTTGGCTATGTACGATGCGGAAGAAATTCAATGTACACACACACACACAAACGTGGCCACGTGCTATCGTGCACCGTGGCGGCCTTCATAAGATGCCCGCTAACAGCACTTGCCCCAGCGGGTCTGTCTGTCTCTACGGGTGACCTTTGTCTTTGTGTGCGCGTGTGTGTGTGTGTGTGCCCGCGTACACCAGCTGCTGGGCTCGCTGACGACAGCCGAACTGACCGCGTACGCCAAGGCTGGAGCCGTGGCCGAGGAGATCCTGATGGCCATCAGGACGGTGGTGGCCTTCGGAGGTCAGCAGAAAGCCGTCGACAGGTGAGCACACGGGCACCACCCCCCCCCCCCCACCACTGCCCCCCCTGTAATGGTGATTTAAGTCGCCCCCTTTTTATGTAATTTTGCACATGCGCCGTCACTCTATTAACCCTTTCCCGTTCCGATGACGTACGCGATGACGTACGCGTGCCTCATCGGTCCTTGTTACGATTCCGTTGCCCCGCTCCCCTCCACCCACCAAAGAAGACCGCCTGGTCCCAACGAATCCCACCAGCCCCCCCCCCCCCCCCCCCACGCTTAGATTACAGAGGCCACGATACGCAGAGAGGTCACGATACGCAGAGAGGTCACGATACGCAGAGAGGTCACGATACGCAGAGAGGTCACGATACGCAGAGAGGTCACGATACGCAGAGAGGTCACGATACGCAGAGAGGTCACGATACGCAGAGAGGTCACGATACGCAGAGAGGTCACGATACTCCGGGGAGCTTGCCTCCCCCTCCACCTCCCCACCTCCTCCATTGGCCTTGGCCTGCACGGTGTCCACTCCACAGCCCCTCCCGCGGGGCATCCTCGCTGTTGTCATCATTGTCATTGGGAGAGATGCGCAGGGACGCCGCCACGCTCACCGCCTCGCTCACCGCCACGCTCACGGTGACGCTCACCGCCTCGCTCACCGCCTCGCTCACCGCCACGCTCACCGCCACGCTCACCGCCTCCCGTTCCTGTGCTCGTCGCCGTTGTTCCGCACGCCGCGCCGGCGCCGCTGTCCAGGTACAACAAGAACCTGCACGACGCCAGCACGATGGGCATGAAGAAGGCCGTGGCCACCAACCTGTCGTTCGGACTCACGCAGTTCATCATCTTCGGCTCGTACGCCCTCGCCTTCTGGTACGGCACAAAGCTGGTGATCGAAGAGCCCGAGAACTACACCATCGGACGCGTGCTCATCGTGAGTCACACCGCCGCCACCACAGCCACCGCAGCCACCGCAGCACCGCTTCCGCCAGCCTTAGATTGCCGAGGTCACAATGCACCTTCACACCACCACCGCCGCCACCACACCACCTCGGATTGCTGAGGTCACGGGGCATACGCTGGGAATCTTTTTTGCCTTTTGCCCTGCAGGTGTTTTTCTCCGTCCTCATCGGCGCCTTCTCGCTGGGACAAGGAGCTCCTAACCTTGAGAGCTTTTCCAACGCCCGCGGTGCAGCGTTCACCGTCTTCCAGATCATAGACAAGGTGACGACGACGCCGCCGCCGACATCCGTGGCCTCTACATGCACACAAAAAAAAAAACAGACTGTGTAGGGGCAAGCGCCGTTAGCGAGCGGCGCCTGTGAAGGCCGACACGGCACACGAGGGGGGTGGGTGGCCAGCACCACGCCGGGGCCACCTTTGTCTCCCTCGTGGCGACGTTTACCACGCGCCGCGCCAGATATTTTCACACACGCACGGCTCGATCCACCTGCGGGACTTCTGCCTTGCTCTAAAGCCAGCACTTCTTCTTGACCTGGGGTGCACGCCGCACCCCCTGGGTAATTAATCGGACACACGCATTTATTTGACATTGCACATTGTCTTTAATGATTGAGAACCAAAAAAGATGCTGCAATGCTGCAAGCGAATGTTGGAGAGAACCACTGGCCTCAGCTGACGTTCGTGAACTTGCGAGCCACGGTGCAAACTCCGGTCGTCCTCGCGAGCAGCAGCAGCAGCGGCGGCGGCGGCCTTCAGATGCGCTTCTGTGGCCGTCCGGAACGTGCTTCTGATAGTAGGAAGCCACTGGGAGGCTATGCCCTGAAAAATCATCATGATCTCGATTGCAAACTCATTTCTTTAAAACTGCCTTTTGTGTGTGTTAGTTTGGGTGTCCTTCTCCCGCACCTTCGGTTAGCGCGGTTGGCGACGTAAGGCGCAAAAGAAGTTCTGCATGCACAAATACGCAGACTCGCACAGAGACCCATAGGCTCGCACAGAGACCCATAGACTCGCACACAGACCTATAGACTCACACAGAGACCAATATACTCACACACAGACCCACAGACTCACATACAGATACCCATAGACTCGCACAGAGACCCACAGTCTCACACAGAGATCCATAGATTCACACAGACACCCGTTGGTGTACGGTGCTATTTCAGGAATATTTTGATGTTTTTTTTCCTGGATTTTCTGTTTGCACAGTCACATAGTCACTTTAAGATGTTTCCTTGTTCATGTTTTTGTTTGTTGCGGTTGCACCCGATTCAAGAGCCAAATGGCTCACAGGGCTATACCAAATAAATGAACTATGGAACATAGTTTGTTGTCCTTCCCCCCGCACCTCCAATTAGCGCGGTTGGCTACGTACGGTGCAAAAGAAGTTCTACATGCATAGACACATTGCGGGTCACCTGGTTCGACCGATAACAATTCACCAGCATTGGTTTCGGCCAAGCCTCCTGCCTGCCTCTGATGACGACGACGAAGAGGCACCGAATGTTGAAACCTGGCCCAGCGCTTTGGCTATGACGATGGTGACTACGATGATAGTGACGACGACTGCTGATGATGCTGACGATACTGATGATGATGATGCTGCTGATGATGTTGATGATGCTGATGACGATGATGATGGTTGTACGCACAGCCCCGCCCCATAGACAGTAGTTCTGCTGATGGGTTCAAGCCGGAGCGGATCAAAGGCGACATCTCCTTCAGAAACATCCACTTCTCTTACCCCTCCCGGCCTGACGTTCAGGTACCTCGTCGCTCACCACCTCGTTGCTCGCCACCTCATCGCTCGCCACCTCGTCACTCACCACCACGTTGCTCACCACCACGTCACTCGCCACCACGTCGCTCACCACCCTGTCACTCACCACCACATCGCTCACCACCACGTCGCTCACCACCACGTCTTATCACTGTCTCTTTATCACCATTTCCACCCCATCAAGACCACCCCATCACTGACACTCCATCAGTGCCTCCACAAATGCCTCCACCTCATCACCACCGTGAGATCCTCATGGGATATTGAAGGATTTTGTGGGATTGAGGGATTGTGTGAGATTGTGGGATTTTATGGGATTGCGTGGGATTGATGGATCCTATGGGATTTTGTGAGATTGTGTGGGATTGAGGGATTTTATGGGATTGTGTGGGATTGCGACTGGATTCTGTTGGATTGTATGAGATTGTGTGAGATTGTGAGCGATTGTGTGGGATTGAGGGACTCTATGAGATTGTGAGGGATTGTGTGGGATTGAGGGATTCTAAGGGATTCTATGGGACTGCGACTGGATTCTAATGGGATTTCGAGAAGTTAATGCATTGTGTGAGGGATTCCATCGGAGTTGTGAGAGATTGCGCGGTGATGCTGTGGGAATGCGTGGGACGGTGAGGGTCGTATATTGAGGGATTGCTACTGTGGCCCTGCAGATCCTCAAGGGGCTGAACCTGGAGGTGGAGAGCGGCAAGACGATCGCCCTGGTGGGCAGCAGCGGCTGCGGCAAGAGCACCACCATCCAGCTGCTGCAGAGGTTCTACGACCCCAGCGCCGGCGAGGTGCGTGTGTGTGTGTGTGCGTGTGCACGTGTGTGTGTGTGTGTGCGTGTGTCGGGGAGCGGTGGTGCAGCGGTTAGCGCTACGCTGCGCTACCAACCCGACGACCCGGGTTCGATTCCCGCTCGCGGTCAACACCGGTGACGATTATCTGAACCGGTCCTGGTCCTCCCCTAGGTCGACTCGGCCTCGAATGAGTACCTGGCGCGATGTGTGGTAAAGATCGCCACTGGGGAGACAAAGACGGCCGGGCGTGGTGCTGGCCACCCACCCCCTCGTGTGCCGTGCCGGCCTTCATAGGTGCTGCTTCTCGTGAACAGCACTTGCCCCTAAAGTCTGTTACAGGCTGTACAGGGGGATCTTTGTATTTGTGTGTGTGTGTGTGCACGTGTGTCTATGCGTATATGTATGTGTCTGTGTTTAACGGAGGAGCGACGCTCACAACGAGCGGAGCGCTGGGTGGCTAAAGCACAGCAGGTTGGCACAGCAGGTTGGCACAGTAGGGGGCACAGGTGGTGCATCAGCCAGCCATCTCAGTCATCTTAGTCGACCCGTGGCACCTGGGTCTGCTCCCGTGACCTCCGGCCAGCGGGCGTTCGACACTTCACGTGGCCTCAAGGTGCACATGGCCTGGCACAAGCGTCGTGGTGACGTCACCGCCACTTAGTAGCGAATGGCGGTTGTTGTTGTGTTTAACGGTGGTTCAGCGGTTAGTCCTGTCAGCTGGTGTGATCCTGTCAGCTGGCGCAAAGTCTTTTGTCCGCTGGTCCTGTCCGGCAACAGCAGTGGCAGCATTGATCGGGGCGGCCTTGCAGGGCTGCGCCTCTTCCCGCGTGACTCACCCCCCACCCTCCCCCACCCCCCCCCACCTCCCCCCACCCCCGGCGCGCAGGTGCTGGTGGACGGTCGCGACGTGCGCTCGCTGGGCGTGCGCTGGCTGCGCGAGCACATCGGCGTCGTGAGCCAGGAGCCCGTGCTCTTCGCCGCCACCATCGGCGAGAACATCCGGCACGGTCGCGAGGACGCCAGCGACGCCGACGTGGAGCGAGCGGCTCACGAGGCCAACGCCTTCGACTTCATCTCGCGCCTGCCCGAGGTGCCGGCCCCCCCCCCCTCCCCCCCCCCCTCCATCCCCCCCACCGCGTTGTGCCGTGCCGGGCGATGCTGCGGCACCGCCTGTGTCACGAGTGGCAGCGGTCGGTCGGTCGGTCGGTCGGTCGGTCGCCCCGCTCGCGTGGGCCGGCCAGGCTCACGGCCCTGCTGAGCCTCCTTGGTCTGGCGCGTGGGGGCGTGGTGGTTCGCTCGCCGGCTTGGGGGGGGGAGGGGGCTTCGTTTCTCGCCACTCGCCCTCCCCCCCAGCTTGTTTGGGGTGGGGTGGGCTATGGAGCCCCAGAAGAAGATGCTCGCTATAATTGTACGGTCAACGGGTGAAAGTAAACACGCAGGTGCTGAGCGAGAAACCATCATCCATATCCTTAGCTCTTTCGGTAAAGTCACGTTGAAGGGAAACAATAAAATAATAAAATATATATACAACAATAAAAAAAATTCTCACGACGTTTCGACCATAACGCAAACGGTCGTCATCAGGTGTGAAAAAACCAACGGCACTTTCTTCAAATGTTTCTTGCCGTTGGTTTTTCACACCTGATGATGACCGTTTGTGTTATGGTCGAAACGTCGTGACAATTTTTATTGTTTCATATATATTTTATTATTTTATTGTTTCCCTTCAACGTGACTTTACCGAAAGAGCTAAGAATATGAATTACTGCAGTCACGAAAGCTTTTAAATGAAAATTTAAACCATCATCCAGTCGGGCAGGCGGGCGGGGGTTGTGGTGACGTCCGGCGCGGTGCGTAACCGTCGGCGCTCGTTCCCAAGCGCCGTGATCAAAGGTTTAAAGCTTTCGTGACTGCAGGAATCCAAACTCTTTGGCTCTATCGGTAAAGCCACGTAGGTGTAAAATAAAATAAATCGCGACGTTTCGAGTGCAACACAAACAATCATTATCAGGTGGGGAAACCCACAGCAATAAAAAAAAAATTCTTGAATTTTTTTATTGCTGTGGGTTTCCCCACCTGATGATGATTGCTTGTCTTGCAATCGAAACGTCGTGATCTATTTCATTTTACACCTACGTGACTTTACCGAAAGAACAAAAGAGTGTAGTGATCAAAGGTGTTGCCGGATGGTCGGTTGGACTTGTCGAATCACTTTGATGGCAAAGCGTTGGGTGACTCCTGGCCAACATCACCACCACCACCACCACCTCCGATGATGATGATGATGATGATGGTGACGTCAACTATCACGCCTTGGATGGCGTCCTGAGAGAGACCGCGGCAATTGCGTCGCCCTTCCCTCGCTCCACCTTGAGCTTGAGCGTGTTCATCGCTTGGGAGTTGGGGGGGGGGGGGGGGGAGAGCGGAGGTGCAGCGGTTAGCGCACACGAACCCGGCAAGAGATTACGCCCCCGTTGATTTCCCGCTCACGCGGCCAATAACCGGGTATCTGAACGGGGTCCCCCCCCCCTCCACTAGGTCGACTCAGCCTTAAATGAGTACCTGGTACGGCGTGTAAGTAATAATAACAATCGTCAGCACTGGGGATACAAAGGTGGCCGGACGTGGTTGCTGGCCGCACTCGCCCCCGTGGTGTGCCCTGCCGGCCTTCACAGGGTGCTGCGACTCGCTGCAAACTCCCGAGCGAGTCAACAACATCGGGGGAATCACTTAAACCAGTTCCTGTGCCTCCCCTAGGTCGACTCAGCCTAAAATGAGCAGCTGTTGCAGTGTGCAAACATGAGCACTGGGGGAGACAAAGGTGGACGGGCGTGGTGCTGGCCACCCAACCCCGCGTGTCAACGTGCCGGGCTGTGTACTGTGCAGGAGGTCGTGGGTTCGATCCCAAACCTGACGATGCCTGCTGATGTATATTTGGAGTCTGCGTGTGTCTCTCTCTCTCATCATCATCACGGTGGCTAGGAGATGTTAACTACCTCGCCTGGTATACAGGAAGTCGTGGGTTCGATCCCGACCCTGACCCCTGCTGTATATTTGGAGTTTGCGTGTCTTTCTCTCTCTCATCATCACGGTGGCTAGGAGATGTTAACTACCTCGCCTGGTGTGCAGGAGGTCGTGGGTTCGATCCCATCCCTGACGCCTGCTGCTGTATATTTGGAGTTTGCGGTGTCTCTCTCCCCGCGTAGTCGCGTGGATTTTTGTCCGGCTCCTTCGGTTTTCCCCTCCACGTTGAGAATCGACGTCGCCACGCATTTAGAGTTTTCGGCTGCTTTGGATTCCCACAAGATAAGCCGCCAATTAGTTGAGAGATAATTCGCGATAGCCGGGTCGCTTCTGAAAACGAGCTACACGAGCAGCTCCGTCGTCCTTGCCTCGTAAATAACTAAATACTTGCTCCCCCCCCAAGAGTGTGTGTGGGCCACACGGGATGATGCAGATGTCCCTTGGTCGTGTTTGTATCGGTTACACATCGATTGTGTTCGTGTAAGGTGAGCCGAGCGCCTCGCTTGTGAAATTTGCCACGATACCCGGCACATGCACGCCAAACAAAGACAAAGATACCCCGTGGAGCCTTTAGCCGACTGTTGGGGCAAGTGCTGTGAGTCAGTGGCACCTATGAAGGCCGTCACGGCGCACGAGGAGAGGGTGGGGTGGGCTTTGGGGGGGTTTGGGTGGGGGCCCAACACCACGCCTGGCCGCCTTTGTCTCCCCAGTGGTGATGATTAACCACACTACCGCACCAAGTACTCAGTTGTTGACCTAGGGGGTGCCAACACCGTGAGCGGGAATCGAACTTGGGTAGCCGGGTTCCTAGCGCTAACCACTACCGCCACCACTCACGCCACCCCCCTGCCCCCACCACTGGGCCACCCACCGCCCCCTACCGCCGCCACCACCACCACAACCACTGGGCCATCCACCACCACCACTGCCACAACCATTGGGCCATCCACCACTGCCACAACCACCACTGCCACAACCACTGGGCCATCCACCACCACCACTGCCACAACCACTGGGCCATCCACCACTGCCACAACCACTGGGCCACCCACCACTGGGCCACCCACCACTGCCACAACCACCACCGCCACAACCACCGGGCCGCCCCCACCACCACCCCCCGCCCCCACCACCACCCCCCGCCACCCGCCACCACCACCACCCCCCGCCACCACCACCACCACCCCCACCACCCCCCCCACCACCACCACCCCCACCACCACCACCACCCCCACCACCACCCCCACCACCACCCCCACCACCACCCCCACCACCACCCCCACCACCACCCCCACCACCACCCCCACCACCACCACCCCCCCCACCACCACCCCCACCCCGTGCTAAATATAACCCCAGCACAGCAGCAGCCAGAGGCTGTAGAACCGGTTTCTTTTTTAGCCGAAAAAACGGAAAACCCGCCCGGCTGTCCTCGGCTGTCCCTCCTTTGACATGCGACTCTGTCCGGTTTTGTTTTATAATAAACGGATTCTTAAAATGCTTGGCGCTGATGCCCCCCCCCCCCATTCCTGTACATTCCATGGGGGGGGGGGGTATCAGGTTCTTCCCGCATCCCTGAACCTACGTAATGCTTGACATCTTCACCAGCAGCGGTGGTCGATCCACTGCTGGATGAAGGCCACCTCCATCATCATCAGCCGTGGTGTGTCCACTGCTAGATGAAGGCCACCATCGTTAGCGCCGTGGTCTACCTACTGCTGGATGAAGGCCACCTCGAGCTTCCATGGGTGACGACGACGACGATGTTATCGGCCGCTGCAGTGAGCTACCATGCGTGGCCAAGAGCTAAATCGCTCCGCGGGGCTTTGCCCGACGAATCGTTTTTTTTGGCAGCCAGCGTGTGGACGCTGTGCCAAGCACTCTGCAGCGAGGTGTCGTCGGGTGCCTTACGCCAACATTTGTTGACGGAATACATTCCGTCACGTTTTTATTATTTTATTTTTGTTACGAGCATCGAGATGCACGGGGGTGGTGGGAGGGGGGTGCCGTTGGGTTCGTGGGGCCCGATTTAATCGCTTTCAAAGAATGCAACCCGTCTTGCGGACGCCGTGACGGGAACGTTCCTGCAACGGCGTCTCCTCGTGTCGCTTACAAATGGGCAGACTTTCAGGTTCTAAAGATTAGGGTCTGCCTCGAAAGAAACAATCATACCTACACGCGCGTGCGTGTGTGTGTGTGTGTGTGAGGTGTGCGCGTGTGTGTGTGTGTGTGAGGTGTGCGTGTCTGTGTGAGGTGTGTGTGTGTGTGAGGTGTGTGAGGTGTGTGTGTGAGGCGCGCATGTGTGTGTGTTTTGCCAGAGGGAGGGCGGCACAGGCGGTGCATCGGCCAATCATCAGTCGGTCAAGCCACTTCACCGTGACCTTCTGCCACTTCACGTGGCCTTGACGTGCACATAGCCGGGCGCAAGCGCTGTGGTGACGTTACCGCCGCTTAGTGGCGAATGGCGGTTGTTATTAACATGTATGTGTGGGGAGTGGTAGTGCAACGGGTTAGCTCGCTGCACTACGAAACCACCAGTGGCGATTATCCGAATCGGTTCGGCGTCTCCCCTAGGTCCACTCGGCCTCAAATGAGTACCTTGGGGCGGTGTCTAAACATTTCCACTAGAGAGACAAAGGTGGAAGGGCCTGGTGTTGGCCACCCACCCCCTCATGATGCGTGCCGGCCGTCACAGGCGCGACTCGCTAACAGCACTTGCGCCAACAGCCTCCGAAGGCTACATGGGGGATATTTGTCTTTGTTCTATATGGGGTAGCAGGGACAGCGGCTTAAGTGCTGCGCTATGATCTAAAAAAAAGGCTGTAGATTATTACGATCATCATATGTATACACACATGACAATAGCGTATGAGATTATGTTCGTGTAACACATACTTTGATCAGCATTGAGATACAAGTCTGGTCTGGTTTTAAGAGTGGCGGCAGTCACGTGGCGCAGAGGGTGATGACAGTCAAATGGTACACAAATTTGTAGTAGTCACATGTTTAAGAGGGTGGCGGCAGTCACGTGGCAGTCTCATACCACAGGGTGGTGGCAGTCACACGGCACACATGGTGGCAGCAGTCGTACGTCACACACACGGAGGGTGGCGGCAGTCATTCATCACACACACACACACACGCAGGGTGGCAGCGATAACGTGTTGGCGCCGTGTCCTGCCCTTCCAGAAATTCAAGACGATGGTGGGCGAGCGTGGGGCGCAGCTGTCGGGCGGACAGAAGCAGCGCATCGCCATCGCGCGCGCCCTCGTGCGCAACCCCAAGATCCTGCTGCTGGACGAGGCCACGTCGGCGCTGGACACGGAGAGCGAGGCCATCGTGCAGTCCGCCCTTGACAAGGTGTTCCCTTCTGTCCCTCTGGGCGTCGGAGAAGCAGCGGCACCGAGTTTATCACGAGCTCTGCGTGCGTGCGTGCGTGCGTGCTGGGTGTGGAGAAGCAATTAGGCGGTGTCAGGGGGCGGGGGGGGGGAGGTCACCAGATGGATTCCGTTCGGAGCGCCTCCTGTCGAGAGCGTGCGTGGGGCGACGGCCGTGAGCGGCGATGCGGGTCGCTCTTCACCACGGTCGCGGATTCGCGCAGAGACCCGTAGACCGGCACAGAGACCCATAGACACGCACAGAGACCCGTAGACACGCACAGAGACCCATAGACACGCACAGAGACCCGTAGACACGCACAGAGACCCATAGACACGCACAGAGACCCATAGACACGCACAGAGACCCGTAGACTCGCACAGAGACACATAGACACGCACAGAGACCCGTGGACCGGCACAGAGACCCATAGACACGCACAGAGACGCGTGGACCGGCACAGAGACCCATAGACACGCACAGAGACCCGTAGACTCACACAGAGACACAGACACGCACAGAGACACATAGACTCACACAGAGACGCATAGACTCACACAGAGACCCATAGACACGCACAGAGACCCGTAGACACGCACAGAGACCCGTAGACACGCACAGAGACCCGTAGACTGGTACAGAGACCCATAGACACGCACAGAGACCCGTAGACTCACACAGAGAATCAGACTCGCGTAGAGGGTTGCAGACTCGCTTGGACTTGTGTGGAGACCCATAGAGAATCCCACAGAGACCCATAGACTGGCATCGATTGGCAATAGGACGGCGCACCAGACATGCGAGTGGTGGATCGCTCTCCACTGCGGTCCCGATTGGACTCTCGCGGGAGGGAGCGACCGCCGTTACCTCCTCCTCCTCCTCCTCGTCCTCCTCCCCCGCTTGACATTTTGCTTCTCCGCTGCCATCGTCGCTTGCAGGCTCGCCAAGGCCGCACGACGATCGTCATCGCCCACCGGCTGTCGACGATCCGCACGGCCGACGTCATCGCCGGATTCAACGACGGCGTCGTGGTGGAGCAGGGCACGCACGCCGAGCTCATGGAGCGCCGGGGCATCTACCACCTCCTCGTCACCCAGCAGGTGCACCCCCACCCGCCAGGCGCAGTGCGCGGGCGCGTCGATGCAGCTCGGAGTGCCCCCGACCGTATGACCGCACGCAGCAGCAGCAGCAGCAGCAGCCGCAGCCGTTCACCGCTAAGTGTCGGTGACGTCACCACGGCGCCTGTGCCAGGCCAGGTGCGCTCCGAGGCCACGTGAAGTGTCGAAGGCTCGGTGGCAGGAGGTCACGGGACAGACCCAGCAGGTGCCACGGCTCGGCTGAGATGACCGGCTGATGCAGCAGCTGTGCCCCCTACTGCGCAGACTTGGCGCTACCGCATGCGAAGACTCGAGTTCAAAGATTCCCCCATGTAGCTTGAAGACTGTCGGGGCAAGTGCTGTTAGCGATTAACACCACGCCCGGCCGCCTTTGTCTCTGTCGTGGCGATGTTCACACACCGCACCAGGTACTCGTTTGAGGCCGAGTCGACCTAGGAGAGGCCCAGCACCGGTTCAGATAGTCGTCACTCTCGCATGCACACGCACGGTCACGTGCGCGGACTCGCTCAAGATGCCAGACCAGTTCACCGTGCTGCCTGTCGAGCCTCACAGATAATTGATGGCAATTTTTAACGTTCTAAAAATCATTGGGCAGCTGGAATCTGGGCACAGCTTCTTGATGCGAGCAGCTCGCAATCAAACGGCACATCGTCATCATCGTCATCATCGTCATCATCGTCATCATCGTCATCGTCATCATCGTCATCATCGTCATCGTCGTCATCGTGGTCGTCATCGTCGTCTTACCTCCGCATGAGCGCGGCCGGCTCCGTACGGTGCGAAGGAAGTTCAACAGACGTGCGTAACTTGCGCAACATCCCTCCGGAGTCGACTGGCAAACGAGTCGTGCCGCTGTGTGGCGAAGCCGTGGCCCGGAGTTGCTTTAACCGCGCGATGCATTCCGCCCTCCTCCGGCCAGACGCAGGGACAGGATCCTGACGAGGCGGGCGCCGCGGATTTAGACAACCTGGAGGACGACGACGACGACGACAACAACGATGATGATGCGGTGGAGGACGAGGAGGAGGAGGACATCGTGTTGGAGGACGACGAGGTGGTGGCTGCCGGCTCGCACCACCCCGGGCAGGACTCGAACCACGGCGCGCTGGGCGACGCGGCGTCGCTGGCGGGGGCGTCGCACCGCGACGGCACGAGCTCTCGACGCTCTCAGCGGACGGCGAAGATGAGCCGGGCGGAGAAGAGGAGGAGGAAGAAGAAGAGGAAGGCGGAGCAGGGCGAGAAAGCCAAGAGCAAGAA
The DNA here is from genome assembly GCF_048934315.1 of Petromyzon marinus. Lineage (NCBI taxonomy): Eukaryota > Metazoa > Chordata > Hyperoartia > Petromyzontiformes > Petromyzontidae > Petromyzon > Petromyzon marinus. Next base: position 9,511,109 of record NC_133722.1, read on the forward strand.
GGAGCTGGAGAAGGAGGAGGTTCGGACTTTTATTTTATTTTTCACCTATCGAGTTGTTTAAAGATTTCCAATGAGGTGTCCGAGTGAAATACCCCCCGCGGCACGGGGATGTCGCTGCCCTCGCTCCCGAGCGACCGCTGGTTAGGTGCTCGCTAAGCTTCGTAGTTGCTGCTCGCCGATATCGCTCGCCCCAACGCTCTGTGACGGCTACATGGGGGAATCTTTGTTTGTGGTGTAGCTAACCGCTACGCTACAAACCACGGCGACCAGAGTTCGATTCCCGCTCACGGCCAACTCCCGGTGACGATCATCTAAACCGGTGCTGGGCCTTCCCTAGGTCAACTCAGCCTCAAATGGGTACCTGATGCAGTGTGTAAAACATCAGCACTGGGGAGACAAAGGCGGCCGGGCGTGGTGCTGGCCACCCACCCCCTCGTGTGCCACAGTGCCGGCCTTCATAGGCGCTGTTCGCTAACAGCACCCGCCTCAACAGTCCGTTACAGGCTACATGAAGGAATCTTTGTGTGTTCACGTGTGTGTCTGCCCGTGTGTGCACGTGTATAGGAGGCCGAGCTTCCAGTGGTGAAGTACTCCCAGATCTTGGCGATGAACCGCCCGGAGTGGCACTTCCTGGTGATTGGCGTCGTGGCGGCGATCGTGAGCGGCGGGGTGCAGCCGGCGTTCGCCGTCTTTTTTGCCAAAATCATCGGGGTGAGAGAGAGCACGAGAGAGAGAGAGAGCACGAGAGAGAGAGAGAGCACGAGAGAGAGAGAGCACGAGAGAGAGAGAGCACGAGAGAGAGAGCACGAGAGAGAGAGCGAGAGAGAGAGAGAGAGAGCGAGAGAGAGAGACACACTTGGCCGTCTCTTTGCGTGCAGCAATTTTTTTACGTTTTCACCCCCCCCCCCCCACCCATTGCACACTTGGGGTTCTCGCCCATTACCCACGTGTTTTAACGAGCTGTGTGTGGAGAGGTTTGCCACACTGGTGGACACGGTAGAGGAGCGGTGGTGTAGCGGCCGGCTACGCTGCGCTACGAAGTTCGATTTCCCGCTCACAGCCAACATCCGGCGACGATTATCTCAAACCGGTCTTGGGCCTCCCTCCTAGGTCGACTCGGCCTCAAATGAGTACCTGGTGTGGTGTGTAAAAAGTAGAAAAAAACAATGCCACCAGGGAGACAAAGGCGGCCGGGCACGGCGGTGTTGACCACCCCACCACCCTCGTGTGACGTGCCGGCCTTAACAGCAGCTTGCCCCAAGCAGTCTGTTTGGGCTAAACGGGGAACCTTTGTCTGTGTCCCGTCACCCAGGTGTTTAACGAGCCAGACCCGCAGGTCAAGAGCACCAAGACCATCACCTACTCGCTCATCTTCCTCCTCCTCGGTGCCATCAGCTTCGTCTCGTACTTCCTGCAGGTGAGCCCCACACCCCCCGACGGGCACCTGGGCAGCTCTACCCACCCATCGGCGGTGCTTGTCTCTAATCGATGTTGCTCGACTCCCCCACCCAACCCCACCCCACCCCACCACTAATTGACGTTTTGTTTACGTGACAAACTTTACTGGCTGTGTCGGGTGGTGGAGAGTCACGACACAATTAGACTTACGCGATCTAACCCAAAAAAAAACCTTTGCGATTATTAATATTGGTCACGCAAAGCCCCCTGTGTGTTAAACGGAGGAGTTCCTGTACGGGGGGGGGGGGGGGGGGGGGGGGGTGGATCTTTGTTTTCTTTGGGGCTGGTGGTGAAGTGGGTGGGGCTGGTGGTGAAGTGGGTGGGGCTGGTGGTGAAGTGGGTGGGGTTGGTGTCGAAGTGGGTGGGGCTGGTGGTGAAGTGGGTGGGGCTGGTGGTGAAGTGGGTGGGGTTGGTGGTGAAGTGGGTGGGGCTGGTGGTGAAGTGGGTGGGGCTGGTGGTGAAGTGGGTGGGGCTGGTGTCGAAGTGGGTGGGGTTGGTGGTGAAGTGGGTGGGGCTGGTGGTGAAGTGGGTGGGGCTGGTGTCGAAGTGGGTGGGGCTGGTGTCGAAGTGGGTGGGGCTGGTGTCGAAGTGGGTGGGGCTGGTGTCGAAGTGGGTGTGGCCGAGCGGCTGAGAGGAGGGGCCTCCATCTCCACGTGTGTCGTCCCTGTTGAGTCGTCCCTGACAGGCGTCAACGTGTCGTGCGTGTCTCGGCTTTCCCAGGGCGTGATGTTCGGCAAGGCCGGCGAGATTCTCACCATGCGAGTGCGCGGCCTCCTTTTCAAGGCCATTCTGCGACAGGTGCGTGTCGTCATCATCATCATCGTCGTCGTCGTTGTCATGGTCATCATCATCGTCGTTGTCATGGTCATCATCGTCGTCGTTGTCATGGTCATCATCATCGTCGTTGTCATGGTCATCATCAACGTCGTCGTTGTCATGGTCATCATCAACGTCGTTGTTATGGTCGTCATCATCATCGTCGTTGTCATAGTCATCATCTCATGGTTGTCATCATCGTCGTCGTTGTCATGGTCATCATCTCATGGTTGTCTTCGTCATCATCAACGTCGTTGTCATGGTTGTCATCGTCATGGTTGTCGCCATCATCGTCATGGTTGTCATCATGGTTGTCGTCATCATTATCATCATTATCATCATCGTCGTCATGGTTATCATCGCGATGGTTATCGTGGTAATCGTTTGAGCTCGTCGACAGCACTTGCCCCAGCAGCTTCTGGAGGCTACACGGAGGGGGGGTGGGTGGGTGGTGGGATGTGGCAGGTTCCTTCACCTCTGCTCCGCGTGCAGGACATCTCCTGGTTTGACGATCACAAGAACGCCGTGGGGGTGCTGACCACACGTCTGGCGACGGATGCCTCGCAAATCAAGGGGGTGAGTGGCCCATTGTGGCTGACCGCAGCGTTAGAACGCTCGGAGCGCGACCTTCTCGTGGTGGCAATGCGAGCGGCGCCGATGTAATGCGGCTGCTGTGGTCGCGCTGCAGTTCACGATGCTGCAGTTCGTGCGTTGTGTGTGCCTGTTTGACTGCAGCCGTGGCACCAGGCATAATGTGGTTGGTACGATTATAACGCAGTGTCCGGTGCAGGTTTAACGATAATATAATACCGTTATAACAGTCGATGGTGTGGTCATAATAGCTGACGTGGTAATTACAGGGTTATAACCATGTTATTTATAATGCCGTTAATAGGCGTAGTTATAACACAGTTGATGGCTCCGTTACTAGTTATATACATAGTTGATGCCATTGTTACAGGGTTATAACACAGTTGATGACGTAGTTATTGCAGGGTTAACGCATTTCGCTCGTTTAGTAGAGTTAGGAGTCGACGTAGTTATGGGGTTGTAACGCACTTGGCTCGTTAATCAGCGTTATAACGCAGTTTATGACGTAGTTACAGGGTTATAACGCAGTTGATGACGTAGTTACAGGGTTATAACGCAGTTGATCACGTAGTTACAGGGTTATAATGCAGTTCATGACGTAGTTACAGGGTTATAACACAGTTGATGACGTAGTTACAGGGTTATAACGCAGTTGATGACGTAGTTACGGGGTTATAACGCAGTTGATGACGTAGTTACAAGGTTATAACACAGTTGCCAACGTGTTTTTGTGGCGCAGGCTACGGGGGCTCGCCTGGGCCTGTCTGCGCAGACACTCGCAAGCCTGGCGACGGGCGTCACCATCGCGTTTGTCTTCGGCTGGCAGCTGTGCCTGCTCATCCTCGCACTGCTGCCCATCATCGCCATCTCCACCGTCATCCGCTTCCGCGCAGTGGGCGGCCACGCCAACAAAGACAACGCGGCGCTGGAGAATTCCGGCAGGGTGAGGGCACGCGGTGGCTGTGGCACCAGCCCACTCCATCCCCCACCCACCCCCCAATATAGCCTTTAAACATACGGTCAGGTCAATAATAATAATAATAATCTGTTTTACCTTTCATAGATTATTCATGAACTCTAAACGAAATTTGAATGACTATCAATGTACGCGAGCAGAACCAACAGACCGGAATGGCACACGAGGAGATGGGTGTCCAGCGCCGCACGCGGGCTGTTGTACATGTCAGGTCATGAAAAAGTAATAAAAATAATAAAAATTAAAAGGAAAATTGAAAAGTTTAATTGTCCAAAATTATGCTAATTAAGCAGGTGTAATTGTGTTAAGTTATGCAAGTGTGTGTAATTATGCTAATGTATGCAATTATGATCACTAGGCTCTGCCTCGTTGTCTAGGGTCGTAGTCTCAATTGGGATAATACAATGATTTATGAAGTTATGCAAGTGTGATGTAGGCATGCTGATTAAGCTCAGATTCGTTGTCTAGGGTTGTATTATTAATCGGGATAATACAATGATTCTCGCTTTAACATTTACTGGTTATGTCTCAGTGTTTGTCAGGTCTCAAGATTCAGATCTCTTCGCAGGATACAGTTCTTATAATTAAGATTGTTACGCATGAACTTAGGAAGGCACCACTCACTCTTCTGTATTAAGCAACTTTAATCTCTAAACAAAAAACATAACTCTAATGTGCGCACTCTATGGTAGGAATTTCACAGTCCTCTTGGAGATGTTCCTTCTCATTCATCCGTACATTGAACCCTCAATGATCGCCGTTTGTTAAACTGGGTAACAGAACAATCGGTTAATTCCTCAGAGTAAAGCGATCATACACGCCGATGGGGAAAAAGTCCTTAAAAATTAATGTGACAATATTCATACGGACAACAATAAAGAAACATGTCCCGAAAGCAAAGGTAGACCTCAATGAATTCATTGGCAAGATTATGCAATTAACGAAAACGAATGAGTAAAATACTTCTAAACAATCTTATTCATGTAACTCGACGGGCAGCAATGCTTTCCACGATCGGCTGATATTTAAACGCACCACCTTGGAATGGCAACCCTTCTTGAAACACGAAGATAACTTTTGGAACACTCTTATTAGTCCCGATATGCGTGTTGTGTGTTTCTTCTTTGCCACTTGTTGACTTGGCGGCTTACGCCGGACGGCGTTCTTTGTGCTGAAAATACCTCGGGGGGTTCCCAGCAGGGCCGCTGGGACGGTGTGTGTATATATGTGTATGTGTGTGTAACTGTGTGTGTGTATGTGTAACTGTGTGCATGTGTAACTGTGTGTGTATGTGTAACTGTGTGTGTGTAACTGTAACTGTGTGTGTATGTAACTGTGTATATGTGTAACTGTGTGAATGTGTAACTGTGTGTATGTGTGTGTAACTGTGTGTAAGTATGTGTGTGTAACTGTGTGTATGTGTGTCTGTATTGAACACACGGCGCTCTTGCTGCGCCAACACTCTTCCTCTAGGGGAGGCCCAGGACTGGTTCAAATATTCTCCAATGCTATTGGTCAAGCGGTAGTCGAATGCGAGTGGCCAGGTGGTCTGTAGCGCAGTTGCCCTAATCGTTGTGCCACTGCTCGCCACCACCACCCTCTGCCATCATCACCACCACCACGAGATGGGTGGCCAACACTTGCAACCCGCATGCCATGGTCTCCTCTAAGTGCTGATGTTTCACACATTGCACCAGCTTCTCGTTTGGCGCTCCGAACTCATCCACCGGAATTCTTGCTCGCGGGAATTATCACACCGGGTGATAATTATTGGCGCCTCTCCTGGGCCTCCCCTAGGTTGGCTCGGCCTCAAATTACGACCTGGTGCCGTGCGTAAGGGAGACGGAGGCGGTTAGGTGTGGTTCTGGCCACCTCATGCGCTGTGCCAACCTTCATTGGGTGCTACTTGCTTGCAGCACTTACCCCCAAAAGTCTTAAGGCTACACGGGGGATCTTTGCTTCTTTTGCGTGTGTGTCGTCCAGATCAGCACAGAGGCAGTGGAGAACATCCGTACGGTGGTGGGGCTCTGCCGAGAGGATGCCTTCTTCCAGAGCTTTGTGAACAGCTTGGAGGATGTGCACAAGTAATTAACCACAACAACAACAAAAACCAGTGTCCAGCCATCACCTCTACCCACAGTCACAACCATGAACACAAGCAGAACCACCACTGTCAGCCCCATCCCTTCAATGCAATCACTACCGTCACCTCCAATGACCACCACCAATGCAATGACCATTAATTATCAGGTCACCACCACTGCCGATGTCGTCTTTACCGCTGGTGCTCCCCCCCCCCCCCCCAGGAAGAGCTTGCGCCAGGCCCCGCTCTCCGGCCTCACGTACGGCGTCTCCCAGATGATGCTCTACTTCATCTACGCCGTCACCTTCCGCTTCGGCGCCTGGCTTGTCGCCCACCAGTACATGACGTTCGAGAATGTCTTCCTGTGAGTCCAACTCCCCCCCCCCCCATCCCTCCACTGGCGACCCGCCTTAGCTGCTTGCACACTGCCATCAACCAACGCTAGAGACAATTACCCGAACCGGTCCTGGGCCTCCCCTAGGTTGACTCGGGGCAGTATCTGGTGCGGGAGACAAAGGCGGTCGGGCATGGTGCTGTTGGCCACCCACCCCCTTGTGCGTCTTGCCGGGCTTCATGATAATTATAGGTTGCCGCTACTCGTTAAAAGCACCGATATGAGATTGCACAAGACTTTCACTCCAACATCAATAACTTTGAGCTCCCTCTTAACCACCCCCCCCCCCCACCACGACCACCATCACCACATCCATCTCCCTCTTCTCCTACTAGGACCGTCACTTCAACCTCCACCGCAACCAATAACCTTCCTCTTCCCCCGCCCCGCCCCCCGCCCCCCACACCCCCAGGGTCTTCTCGGCCATCGTCTTCTCGGCGATGTCAGTCGGTCAGACGAGCTCCTTCGCGCCCGACTTCGCCAAGGCGCAGATGTCGGCGCGGCGAGTCTTTGCGCTGTTGGCGCAGGTGCCCTCCATCGACAGCTACAGCGAGGCCGGGGTGGCGCCGGCAGGGGGCGCCCATGGGCGCGTCGAGTTCCGCGACGTGCGCTTCCGCTACCCGACGCGGCCTGGCGTGCCCGTCCTGCAGGGCCTCAGCATTGCCGTGGAGCCCGGCCAGACGCTGGCGCTCGTCGGCAGCAGCGGCTGCGGCAAGAGCACCACGGTGCAACTCCTCGAGCGCTTCTACGACCCCGCCGACGGCGTTGTGGTGAGTAGTGGGTGGGGTGGGGGTGGGGGGGGGTACACGGCGAGGGATGTTGAAGGATAAGCGAGAGTCACGGGTGGAGGGATGAAGGAGGGCGAGGTTAGGGGCAAGGGTGGTTATAGAAGGATTGACGGTGCAAGTGGTGGGGGGGTAGAGAAGAGGAGACCGATGGTTATGATGCTGCTGCTGCTGCTTTTGAATGCTGAACTGCTTTGGCACTGTACGTAGCCAACCATGCATCAAAATAAAGGTTGTCAGAACCTTTGTAAACAGGACGGTGTTTCAAAAAAAAGGGAAGGGCACACAGAAGCAACCTGGCCACAAAGGATAGCTCAACGAAGTGGCTTTAAAATCACGTGGAAACTCATAGCAACCAAATGCTCTTAGAATTGCTATGCATTGTATAAAGGGGGGGGGGGAGGGGGAAGGGACTTTGAACCCCCCAAACCCTAACCACACATCCCTGTCTGCACACCGACCCTATCCCCCACCCCACCCTCCAGCTGCTGGACGGAGAGGAGCTGCGCAGTCTGAGGATCAGCTGGCTGCGACAACAGATGGGTATCGTGTCGCAGGAGCCCATCCTCTTCGACTGCAGCATCAGCGAAAACATCGCCTACGGGGACAACGGCCGCAGCGTGAGCCACGACGAGATGCTGGCGGCCGCCCAGGCGGCCAACATCCACAACTTCATCGAAGAGCTGCCCGACGTAAGCCTTCGCGGCACGGCCGCATGCAGGGCCCACCGCCAAAACCTCCCGCGAAAGGCCACCGAATCGAATCACGAGGGTCACCCAAACCCAACACCACAAGGCCCCCCCCAAATATCACATTAGGTCCACAGGAGCCACCACAGAAACTTTCAATGTTGTTATTATCATAAAACGTCTTGCCTCCAAATGGAACTTTGTTCTAACTCTACAACTCCGCCTAAAAAAACTTGCAGAAATACAACACGCGCGTCGGCGACAAGGGGGCGCAGCTGTCGGGCGGACAGAAGCAGCGCATCGCCATCGCGCGCGCCCTCGTGCGCAACCCCAAGATCCTGCTGCTGGACGAGGCCACGTCGGCGCTGGACACGGAGAGCGAGAAGGTGAGGCCCCCACCGAAATCGTCACACTTTTTTAAAAAAATGTAAAAGTCGCGCAAATGGTAACACTCGTGGCTCACAGCCAGACGTGCCTGCGTTCGATTCCCCACGGGCGCCTTTTTGTCCGTGCGAAGGTTCTTCGTTCTCAGTGTTGACCGGTTTTGTTCCACATTCCTATGGTGGGGGCGTAGGGGTAACCACGGTTGACGTCCCCCCACAAAGTGGTACCAGTTTTAAATGGACCTGGAGAGATGGGTCGAGTCAACCCCAAAACCAGGACTCGATCTCACAACGCTTCCACTTGCGAGCCACTTGCCCTACCACTGACCCAATAGTCCATGGTAGCGAAATCTTAACTACCTCATCTGATATACAGGAAGTTGGTGGGTTTGATCCAGACCCCCACGCTTGTATGTTTGGAGTTTGCATGTTCTCCCCATGGTTGCGTGGATTTTTGATTCGGTTCCTCAGTTTAGAAGCGTGCCTTTAGAGCATTTGGCTGTTCCACATAAGCCACTTCGTTGAGCTATCATTTGTGGCCAGGTCGCTTCTGGAAAAAAAAGAGCTGTACAGCTCGGTGGTCCTAAAATGGTAGAGAGTTCAGTTTAGTCCATTAAAGCAAATTTTTTTAAACTATAATGCTTCTCTCTTCGCCGTCACACGTTGTCGCCCAACAGATCGTGCAGCAGGCCCTGGACCGGGCCCGCGAAGGCCGGACCTGCATCGTCATTGCCCACCGCCTCTCCACCATCCAGAACGCCGACATCATAGCCGTCATCCAGCAGGGCCGTGTCGTCGAGGTCGGCACGCACACCGAGCTTCTGGCACGGCAGGGCGCCTACCATGCTCTCGTCAACGCCCAGGTCGCCCACCACTAGCACTCCATCCTCTGTGGTGGAGGCATTCATCGATTAGACCTGCCCAACCGTTCATTCTTCCAAAATTGGTGCGATTTCTGGAGGTGGGTTAAAACCGGGATCGAAGTCAGCTTATTTTTAGGTGGGGGATGGGAGACCATTGCAAGTGGCAGTACAGCAATGGATTTGTGACTACATCTGCGCCGAGTTTATGGTTGTCCCCTTGAATGCATGGTGGCTTTGGTCCAGCTTAATCCCAATTAACGCCAAACTCTTGGTAAAAAAAAAAAATGGGACTGGTCAGACAGCCCAATGCAGGACCCTCCTGAAAAAGAGTCTTGACTCGGCGAGGCTGTCTTGGGATTATAAATGGAATTACTTTGAGAAGTAGGATGGGTTGCATCAAACCTTTTAAAAAAGGGATTTACACGCCATCCCTGACAGAGGCACGCAAAACAGCCTGCACTAGGCCAGGCCCGTTCGGGCCTAATAAAGGCGTGTACACACATGGACATGTATATTATGCACACACTTATATGAACCTGTATATATGCACAACACGCTTTACACACAACACACTTCGGGCTGTAAATAACCTTAACACCACCTGAACTGGGGGAGTTTCCCCAGGATCGTCCTCTTGTTGGAGGCGGTGGTAGCTGCTGCTCTGGGATTTTTGCAAGTTGGAGGGGCGGGCGGGAAAGCCACTGGGAAACAGTTCCCAATGGTTACAACCTCCCCCCCCTCCTGGTCGACAGATAGCTCTGCTGCACATGCAGTCTACAAGCATATTGCTGCTCTTAAAAGGATTAGTCATTGTGCTTGCTGCACACCCCCCCCGCCTCTTAATTGCACAACCCCTAACACAACTCAAACCAGCCCAACCCCCCTTGGCCACAGGATTGGGCCTAAACAAAGGGGCGGGGCCTAAAAAGGAAAGGCACAGAGCTAAAATAGGGAAGGAACAGGGCCAAATCTAAGGGTGGGAGGAGGTATACAGAGGCAGGAGGCAAGGGCCTAAAGAGTTAAGGCAAGGCCTATGGAGGTTGAACTTCCCTGGGTCGATTTTAAAAGGGAATTTTTTTTAAAACAACGGTTTTGTTAACAACTTGGTTTAACTCGCGGTCGAGGTACGTCAATGGCGCCTGAGACACGCAGCGCCTGCGTTTTGTGCGAGCCAATTCCACAGTTTAGGGACCACGGCATTTGTGACCTACACAAATGTATATAAATAATAAGGCGTCCATACAAAATGTGAATTGCTTTAAAGTAGCGATTTAATTGGTGCCGATTTTGATACAGGCATGTATGGTCACCAGATCTGAGTACGTGTGCAAAAATGTGGAATTGATTGGACAACAGGAAGTGGACGCAATTTTGGTGACAAGGTTTGACCACGACAAAGAGGAATCAAGTAAAACCGTTGAAAAAGCATCGAATCCGACAATGTGCAGCAGCAAATGTCTTTACGTGCCACGGAGGCGGCCACAGGCCCAGCTAGTTGTACCCAAGCCTACGCACCTACCGGCTGCCGACTCGGTGCGGAGCCCGCTGCTCGCGTATTTAAAGTTCTCTTATTAAGAACAATCGGCATCATATGAAAAAGGTGGTGCCGCAAAGCATGGAATTGTATCGCATCCCCCTTCTCTATGGGACAGCGTTGCCACCCCCCCCCCCGTACAGAAACGTGTGGGTCTTCGCCGGGTGTGCTCCTGGCAGGTTTCTTCCCCCAAAATGCTCGTAAACAAAATTGGCTTTAATATATATAGAGGACTGCAGAACTTAGGCACCCGTTGGTACCACTGGATAAGCACCGCGCCTGGCTGCTGTTGCCTTCCCACGCATCTGTGGTTGCTCCATGGCAACTGGGAGATGCAATTTGCACGCAGTGTATATGAAGTTAAAAACATTCAACCCCTTTCTTGGGGGGGGGAGGAAAGGTGAGGAGAAACACAAATGCGAAAAAAAATACCCTGCAGTCGTTTGTCCAACGTCGTGGGTGGGACCATGCAGCACAACAACAGCGCGGCGTTACAGCGGACATAGCGCAAACGGCCATGTCACCTTGCCATGGCAGAGATTCAGGTTACGTTTTTGCTGTAGAACACCGCCTTAGTGCACGGCGGTGGCGAGACGTCAACTACCTCACCTGGTGTGCAGGAGGTCGTGGGCGAGAACCCAAACCCCAAAGCCTGTATATTTGGAATTTGCACGGGTCTCCCCGTGGACGTGTGGCTTTTGTGCAAGTCACTCCAATTTACCCCCTGCTCCCCCCCCCCCCCCCCCCAACGTGTTAGTTTTGTTTTTGCAACAAAAAGTTCTCCGAACAGAAGCTGCAGGTCCTTGACCCCCCCCCCCCCTCCACCCTCCACAAGCTCATTAGAAGAGTATCAAAAGGTGGTGGCGCTGGCTCATTTCTTTGTATTGATAAACTCCCGAATTAAATGACGGAAGAGGTAAAATGAGATGGTGATAGTGTGGGATTTGTTACGCGAGATGACGATACCGTCGAGCCAATGGCCCGGCTATTTTGCACGCGAGACCCGTGGTTGCCGTGAGCTCGGCAGTGACTAAAAGACGACAAACGTCAACATTAAAAAAACGGTGTTTTTGCTTAGATTGCACAAGTGTGAATGTGTCGTAACCCTCCACCACCCGACATAACCAGTAAGGTTTGTCCGGTGAACGACGCGTCGATTAGTTACGACTTCAGCCCACCCCCGTTTGTTGGAGAGTAAATCCACGACAACATTTACAATGAGTGCCGTGACGTTTCACCGGTGATGACAGCAGCCAGCATCATCGGGCGATTTTTGCCAGAAGGGTGAAGCAATCCACCTGCTTCCGGTCTTAAATAGAGCAAGACGACATGGCAGAGGACGATTACCAGCAGGGTACTCGAGGAATATTGCAAGACTACCCAAAGCATTTTGAAAACGGCCGCGAACAAAAAAAAATGGAGATTAACAGCTGCGGCGAAAAGCGATGTAGGCACGGGGATAGGTGGTGCGATAAGAGGAATGTAAACGCAAGACAAGCTAGCGCAACGAGAGAAGACGAGACACTTCCGTGGGCAGTGCCGGATTAAGCTAGTGGTGGGGGGGGGAGGGCTGTAGCATATGTTATAAAGGGGCCCTAAATTTTAAAAAACATTAAAACACGCATTTTTTAACTTGCATAGTCAAGTAATTGTGTTTTTTTTTTTATTTGCTATACAGCCGGATAATACGACAAATCGCTAACCTTAAACACGCAGTCGTTCATTAAAGTCGAAGGTGGTATAGTACTCTAGTAATAGAGCTGGTGCAGAATCACTGAACCGGGATTGATAGCTTGAAAGCATTTAACGTGGGGCCCTTGAAAGTGCGGGGCCCGTAGCCTGTGTAGCTACTTTTGCTACTCGGATAATCCGGCACTGTCCGTGGGACTTGGACAAGAGATGTGGTTAAGAGAAACAGGCAAGATCGAGACGAGACATTCACCGTGTGGCATCAACTTGGCACCTTTCACAGATTTTAAATGTATTTAGGATTAAGTTGCACCGAGATTCGACGCACTCACATCACGAAACTGGGGGGGGGGCTCTTTAAGCCTTCGAGCCTTTGCCAAGTTTGTTCATTGCCTTCACGTCACCTCTACCAAGACATCCGTTAGTGGGAGGTAAACCACCACCACCACTGCCGTCACTTTATTTGCGCCGAAATGGCTCCGTTGTATGTTCGTTTGTAAACATGTTGCGGTGAATGTAGCGGCTTGTAATGGCTGGATGGCTGGAAGTGAGGGGGAGGGGTCACGTTTGACCAGGCTTCAAATACGGCACTCACCTTTCAAGTGCGGTCAGGAGGGGCATAGACACGGGACCATAGTGTAGTACAATCGTTTTTTTTCCCTCTGGACTGCTCCTTGCCAACAACCTTGCCCTCTGCTATATATATAAACATATCGAATATAAATGTTTTGTCTTAACATCATTACCTGTTACAATGTTGCAAATAAAACCGAATGTCTGGTGCTCGGTACTTCAAAAAAACATCGAATGACAACGGTGAATGTGCGAGGCGACGTTTGTGGTTGGCCTGTGACGACAATGACGGGTGACGACGTCATAAGGTGGATTCAAATCCGGTGTTGGGATTGGTGGAGGAGGGTGCAATCTACGGCCCACCCCTTACATTCTATTTGGCCACCAACTTGAAATGCCACGTGGCCCGTAGCCACACGATGTACCAGGGGTGGTCCAGGTGTCTTATGACCCCCGGCCCCCAAATAATTGACCAATAAAATGTGTTCCCTTTCCATACTTCGCTTTAAATAAACCTTACTTTAAAACATTAAAGTTACAAATAAATTAGGTGGGGTGGGGGGGGGTCACAAGACATCTGGAACCACCCTGTGTGTACAGCAGCACCACGAACGACATTCCGCTCGTCAACTGCCGACATCTCGGCCGCACTACAAAATCAGGTTCTAGACGCGAGCGGGTGACGATCTTTTTTTTTTGTTTGGGACCCTGGCAACGATTTTTAGATTTCAAAACGCGAGTCCACCTCGTTGGGGCTGGTGGGTTTCTTTAACAAACAAACAAACAAAAAGAATCGCTTGACCAAACGCACGCGGCATGTCATATCGCACCTCCTCCGATGAAGAGCACGGTTGATGGCTAACGTACGGTGAGAGGGGGGGATGGAAGTTGACACAAATCGTTATAACCGATTCGCTCACAAGAACCCGGGAGGGGGGAGGGGTAGTGCCCCCCCCCCCCCTCCAAAAGACCTTCACCCGCCGTATCGTCTAATCGATTATTTAAAAATGTGAATCTGGACGTTAAAGACCAGCACCGAGGGTGGAGCGCCACGGGTCAGGGAGCTTGACGTCAGGGCCACGCTTGGCCAAGCTGGGGAGGGGGGGGGGGGCACAGTTCGGCTTCGATAACGCAGGGAGGGCCAAAACAAAGCAAGGGAATCCACCACGACCCCAGCACTGCACCGAGCACAACCCTTTTAACTCCCGACAAAGATCCGCCGTGTAGCCTCAACAGACTTGGGGGGACAAGTGCTGCTAGCAGGCAGCACCTACAGTGAGGGGGAAAAAGTATTTGATCCCCTGCTGATTTTGTACGTTTGCCCACTGACAAAGAAATGATCAGTCTATAATTTTAATGGTAGGTTTATGTGAACAGTGGGAGACAATAACAACAAATCCAGAAAAACGCATGTCAAAAATGTTATACATTGATTTGCATTTTAATGAGGGAAATAAGTATTTGACCCCTCTGCAAAACATGACTTAGTACTTGGTGGCAAAACCCTTGTTGGCAATCACAGAGGTCAGACGTTTCTTGTAGTTGGCCACCAGGTTTGCACACATCTCAGGAGGGATTTTGTCCCACTCCTCTTTGCAGATCTTCTCCAAGTCATTAAGGTTTCGAGGCTGACGTTTGGCAACTCGAACCTTCAGCTCCCTCCACAGATTTTCTATGGGATTAAGGTCTGGAGACTGGCTAGGCCACTCCAGGACCTTAATGTGCTTCTCCTTGAGCCACTCCTTTGTTGCCTTGGCCGTGTGTTTGGGGTCATTGTCATGCTGGAATACCCATCCACGACCCATTTTCAATGCCCTGACTGAGGGAAGGAGGTTCTCACCCAAGATTTGACGGTATATGGCCCCGTCCATCGTCCCTTTGATGCGGTCAAGTTGTCCTGTCCCCTTAGCAGAAAAACACCCCCAAAGCATAATGTTTCCACCTCCTTGTTTGACGGTGGGGATGGTGTTCTTGGGGTCATAGGCAGCATTCCTCCTCCTCCAAACACGGCGAGTTGAGTTGATGCCAAAGAGCTCCATTTTGGTCTCATCTGACCACAACACTTTCACCCAGTTGTCCTCCGAATCATTCAGATGTTCATTGGCACACTTCAGACGGGCATGTATATGTGCTTTCTTGAGCAGGGGGACCTTGCGGGCGCTGCAGGATTTCAGTCCTTCACGGCGTAGTGTGTTACCAATTGTTTTCTTGGTGACTATGGTCCCAGCTGCCTTGAGATCATTGACAAGATCGTCCCATGTAGTTCTGGGCTGATTCCTCACCGTTCTCATGATCATTGCAACTCCACGAGGTGAGATCTTGCATGGAGCCCCAGGCCGAGGGAGATTGACAGTTCTTTTGTGTTTCTTCCATTTGCGAATAATCGCACCAACTGTTGTCACCTTCTCACCAAGCTGCTTGGCAATGGTCTTATAGCCCATTCCAGCCTTGTGTAGGTCTACAATCTTGTCCCTGATATCCTTGGAGAGCTCTTTGGTCTTGGCCATGGTGGAGAGTTTGGAATCCGATTGATTGATTGCTTCTGTGGACAGGTGTCTTTTATTCAGGTAACAAGCTGAGATTAGGAGCACTCCCTTTAAGAGTGTGCTCCTAATCTCAGCTCGTTACCTGTATAAAAGACACCTGGGAACCAGAAATCTTTCTGATTGAGAGGGGGTAAAATACTTATTTCCCTCATCAAAATGCAAATCAATTTATAACATTTGTGACATGCGTTTTTTCTGGATTTTTGTTGTTGTTATTCTGCCTCTCACTGTTCAAATAAACCTACCATTAAAATGATAGACCGATCATTTCTTTGCCAGTGGGCAAACGTACAAAATCAGCAGGGGATCAAATACTTTTTTCCCTCACTGTATGAAGGCCGGCACGGCACACGAGGGCGTGGATGGTCAAACACACCATGCCCGACCGCCTTTGTCTCCCCAGTGCACACCGCGTGGGCACGCCCAGGGGTGGCACACGGGGCTCCTGGGCAGTGCCCTTCAGCTCCTCAGGCACTCGCCTCCCCCACCTCACCCATCTCACCCCCCCACCTCCCCCACCTCACCCATCTCACCCCCCCACCTCCCCCACCTCACCCATCTCACCCCCCACCCACCTCACCCATCTCACCCCCCCCCCCCCACCACCTCACCCATCCCCCCCCCACCTCACCCATCCCCCCCCACCACCTCACCCATCTCACCCCCGCCTCACCCATCCCCCCTCACCACCTCACCCATCTCACCCATCTCACCTCCCCCACCTCACCCATCTCACCCCCCCCCCACCTCACCCATCCCCCCCCTCCCACCACCTCACCCATCCCCCCCCCCCACCACCTCACCCATCCCACCCCCCCCACCTCACCCATCCCCCCCACCTCACCCCCCCCCCCACCTCACCCCCCCCCCCCACCTCACCCCCCCCACCCATCCAACCCCCCCCCACCTCACCCCCCCCACCTCACCCCACGGCCCTCCGGAGCGACGCAAAATCGCCCGGAGCCCAACCACCACCGCTGGGCTGCAGCCTCCCGGGCCACGCGTCGGCCTCCTGCTCTCGTCGGCCTCCTGCCGTGTCCCCCCCCCCCTCCCCTCCCCCTGACGCCTCTCACGTCCGTGGCCTCCCCGCCTTCTGTGCCCCTTCTGCTCTCCGGCCTGCAACACCCCCCAGCCCCCCCCCCCCCCCCCCCACTGCAAGCACAGCCCCATTCACTGGTCTCCTCCACCCAAGGCCTTAGCCATGGAGTCAACATTGGAGGGGGGACCAAATCTTCCAGGGTGTCTGGGGGTCCCAACCCAGAAAAATATCTACATTTGAAACGTAATTTCCTGCCTAAAATATTAAATAATTCACTAACGCATGGGATGCACTTTTTATTTATGTTTTACAATAATGTCTAATAGTGTATTATATTACATTGCTCTGTTTTTACTTTACCATTTCTTGTTTCAATGTATGTAATGGCAGAGATTAGGGATGAATAAAGTACAACCATAACCACAATCATATAAACAGAAATCTATGCATTGATTTATATGAAGACAAGTCCGGATATTGTGGCCAAGGTTTAGCAAACTGAAGCAATTGGCGGGACCCCGGGGTCCCATCACTGCGCCGGGGTGGGAAAACCCTCGTAGCAACACGAGTCTTGTCACCTTACCGACAACAACAAAACTGGCGGTCAATCGATTGGCCTCGTCGAGAGCTACTCGAGGACACTAAGTTTTGTAAAAAGTTGAAAAATTACACAAACACGTTAAATTCACCGCCTGGGGGTGGCGGTGGGGCTCGCCTTGGCAAAGAAGCCGAGGATGGACGACGGCTGACCGGAGGGCGTCGTCGCCGCTCGCGACTGCGGCGGACGCCCCCCGGGGCTCGCGTTTGGCCGGTGGGGTGGCGCCCGTCGTGGTGATCGCCGCCTGCTGGCGCTTGTTGGTGCCAGCAGGCGGTGTCCTTGCGGGGTCACGAGTGGGGCGGACTGAAGAAAAATATTAATTATTATTTACCTGATTTTTGCGGAACCCCGGGGTCCCGCCAAATGATTCAATTGTTGTTTTTATTTACACAGCATAGCAATTTGTTTTTATTGCAATTTATTGGTGGGAACATTTTGTTCATATTTGAATATATGATCATTACGGCCTTGTCTCCACCCACAACATGAACCGTCTCCGTCAGCTGCCATCTCGGGTGAGGTTTCACTTACGGTCTGGAAGACTTGCGCGGGGTGCTTGCCAGAGCACCTGCTTGTCCCCCAATACTGCTGCTGGCAGTCGCTGCTGCTGCTGGTTGTTTGTTTGTTGTTGTTGTTTCATCTTACGCTTCTCTGCGCATCAACACCTCCGTGGCTCGCGATGTCTCTGTTCTGGCTCAGCCCCTTTATATAGATCATCCACCCCCCTCCCTCCCTCCACACCCCCTCAAAGCTGCCTTGCCATTGGCTCATCGGCCCAATTAATCGGGGGGGGGGAGGGTGGGTCACCTATTTCCACCTTTGTGGGCCTCAATTACCCCACCACGTGGCTTAATCAGCCCTGGATAGACAAGACGCCTCTGGGAAATCGGTAGCTGATGTTATCAGTGGCAGACAGACTACTCCGACCTGTCCCGTGGCGAGTTCTGCTGCAAACCCCGCTTGGGTCGATGGTGTCGATGCGCTCTCGGGCTATCATGAGGAAGGGGCCTTCGTTGAGCCGTTGACACTCAGAGTCAAATGGGCCCACAGTGAATATTGGACCGTGTCGAGTGACCGCCTCAAGTGGCAATACTCGAGTTACAATACCAACATTCCTTAAACCGTCAACGAGAGTTGATTCTACAAGGACCTTGTTGCACAGTTAAGATGTCATCGTGGCCAGACCATTGATTGCCTTCAACCACCCCCCCCCCCTACCCGCACCGGCACCTCCGATTGGCACGGCTGGCGACGTACGGTGCGAAAGAAGTTCAACATACTCACCGACCCCGATCGCACCTCGCCAACGCGTTGTGCCCTCCGCCAGATCCCGCAGTTGATGCCACTCAGCAGCGGCCTCCCAAGACGTGTCCTGACGCCATCTCACCATGCAGCCTTCGACTCGCATACAGAGACCCATAGACTCGCATAGAGACTCATATAGAGACCCGATAGACTCGCATACAGAGACCCATAGACTCGCGTAGAGACCCGATAGACTCGCATATAACTGACCTGACCTCCGGCTGGGCCGTGTTCTCTCTCTCCCCTTTGGTCGCCGGACGCGTGTTGACCACATCAACGTCCACCTGGGCACCAACCCCTCGCCCAACCTGCGCAAAGCCGTGCAGCCCATAGACTCACACATTCACAAGCGCGTGACCACAAACATCCACTTGCATTGGATTCACGATACAGGCGTCGCCCCCCCCACCCCCTCCCATATCTACACGGATGAGTGGTGATGGTGATGGTGGGCCGGGGTATGAACTCGGGTTCACCAGGTTCAGTGCGCCCAGCACGAGACCCGTACCCACACCTGGGTGACGTCACCTTGGCGCAGGCTCTGCATACGAGAGGGTTCATAATGTCCGTTGCGTTAAAAGTCAACCCAATATTTATATAATTCTCATACCTTAATGCTATCGCATTTGAATGGGAAAACTAAATATAGTGTGTGTGTCACCTGGCTGAGATCACGAACTCACTCCACTGGAGCACCCTGTGTCATCACCATTCACTATTCAGTCCCTGGGTCCGAGTGTAAGTCTATGGGCGAGATGTTAACTACCTCGCCTGGCATGCAGGAGGTCGTCAGCTCGATCCCAAACCCTGACTTGCTTCTCTCTCCGTGGCTAGGAGATGTTAACTACCTCGCCCCTGGTATACAGGAGGTCGTGGGTTCGGTCCCAAACCCTGACTTGCTTCTCTCTCCGTGGCGAGATGTTAACTACCTCGCCTTGGTATGCAGGAGGTCGTGGGTTCGGTCCCAAACCCTGACTTGCTTCTCTCTCCGTGGCACGATGTTAATTACCTTGCCTGGTCTACAGGAGGTTGTCGGCTCGATCCCGACCCTGACACCTGCTGCTGTATATTTGGAGTTTGCGTGTCCTCTCTCTCATCATCACCACGGTGGCTAGGAGATGTTAACTACCTCGCCTGGTAGGCAGGAGGTTGTAGGCTCGATCCCGACCCTGACGCCTGCTGCTGTATATTTGGAGTCTGCGTCTCTCTCTCCCCATTGTCGCGTGGATTGTTCTCCGGGTCCTCCGGTTTTTCCCCTCCACGTTTAGAATCGACGTCACGTGATGATGACAATCCACTTCGTTGTGCCACCATTTGTGAAATCCAGGTCGCTTCTAAAAAATAAAAAGAGCCGCATAGCTCAGTGGGCCTTATCTGGTAATAAAAAAAAAATAAAGTTTAGACATGGAATAGGTCCCTCTTCACCTGGGTGAATTTAAACGCCGAGAGCATGCCGCGTGTTAATCGCAGCCTTTCGAATGGAATACGTAGGAGTGGCTCCGCAGAATTCGTCGCCAAATCTTCGTTTGCTGCTGCAGCTGCTGCCACCGCTCTTGCCGCCGATTCTTCCTCGGAGCAGCAGGCCATCTGAGCCGCTGTGCTCGCCACAGCGCAAGTCCGCGTTGAGCCGTCTTCACCCCAGTCGAGAATGTTTACGCACCGCACGAGGCACTCGGTTGAGGCTGAGTCGACCTAGGGGAGGCCCAGGACCGGTTTAGTTGATCCTTCACCGATGCTGGCCGTGAGCGGGAATCGAACTCGGGTGGCCGTGTTCGTAGCGCAGCGTAGCGCTAACCGCTGCACCACCGCTCCCACGCACACAGAGACAGAAGCGTGTCTGCGCACACGCACGCACACACAAACAAACAAGTTTATTATTATTCTTGGCTGTTTCAGCAAAGCCACGTAGAAGGGAAACAATAAAATAATAAAAATATAAAACAATAAAATTCTGACGTTTCGACTGCTTGTGTTGCAGTCGAAACGTCGCGAGAATTTTATAGTTTTATATTTTTATTATTTTATTGTTTACCTTCCACGTGGTGACTTTACCGAAATAACCAAGAATATGAATCCCTGCAGTCACGAAAGCTTTAAATCGAAGTTTATTAATGTTGGACAAACTTCCTATTCCCTGAACTTGTCACCATTTCACACGGGAACTCCGCGCTCGACTCTGCCCGCCGGACTTCGTCAGCAGCCCCATCACAAGCGCGGTCACCGTGCAGGAGGAGTTTCCAGCGTGTGTTTCCAACGCCGCCGCCGCCACCTTGCGCCTTTAACCCTCCCCCCACCGCCCAATGCAAAGCCCGAGAGGGGTGGCACCGGGCCGGTTCGCTTTCTCCACACCACAGAAGCTGAACCGAGCCGAGCTCTTCCTGGAATTGAAATGTCGCCGACTCAACTTCAGGAAGAGACAGTCTGCTCCCTTCACCCGATGAAGGCCGCTTGTGTTGTGGCCGAAACGTCGTGATTTTTGTTGTTTTATTTTTTTTACCTACGTGACTTTACCGAACAGAACCAAAGCGTTCAGGAAGATGCTCGCAGCCGCGCGTGGCCGAGTGCCGTTCGCGAGCAAGCGGCCGCGCTCGCGCTAGGTTACAAACACGTCCACCAATTGACGAACGCCCGAAGCAGCGTGCGCGGCAAAAGCTCGCGGAGGCGAGATGCTCGATGCTTAGAACCAACACGGGAAGAGAAAGGAAAAAAACGCCCTCGGATCAGACGCGGCTTTCGCGCAGAACCGTCACGCCCAGCGTTGTTTCAGGAGGTGGGATCTTTCGCAAAATTCCGTTCGCAGCGCACACAAAAAACATGACGCCTAACGCGGCGAATCGCAAACCGACGCGTTTAATTCGTCGCTCCCAAACGCACACGACGCAAAGGGGGCCACACAGGCGCCGTCGTCATCACGCGCCACGCTCGATCCCCGCGCTGGACGAAGGCCCCCGGCAACTCCGCCGCCATGCCTCACTCGCGCGATCTCGCGATGCCCACATCTACCTCCGTCTCGAGCCGGGGCCCGCAATGGAGCAATCGGTTGCGCAACGCGGTTGCCGCGCGAGGGACCGCACGTGAAGCCGAGTCACCCCCCCCCAGAGCCAACAGGGCCGACGTGCGTGGCCTCGCAGACGCGAGCAATGAGAGGCCTCGATATGTGGGCCAGGAGAGGGCAGTGCAGTAAGCGGGATTGTAAACTCGTCTGTGCAGCGGAAACTTTGTGGGCTATCACCCACAAACCCCCCCCCCCCCTCCACCCCATTGTGCGTACGCCGTCGTGGATTTTCTCCGACAAACTCCGCCGGCATCTGCTTCCCACCGCGAAGCCAAGTTGTCATCGCTTACGGAATTGGCGTTGCAACCGGTCAGCGGTTAATAGGCAGCTATCGATTGACCCCACCACCACCCCCACCCCCTCCCCCTCTCTCTCTCTCTCCGGTCAGTCCATGAATCGTCACCGAATCGGGGGTCGCGGTCACACCGAGCCGTTAGTGTTTGTGTTGTCCACTTTGTGCCATCTCGGTGGCGATGTTCACACACCCTCCGCCAGGTATGCCGGAGGTCGTGGTGTCGATCCCTGACGCCTGCTGCTGTATATTTGTCATTTGCGTGTCTCTCTCTCTCTCTCCCCGTGTGGTAGTGCGGATTGTTTTTTTACGGGTCGTCCGGTATTTTTCCCTCCGTATTTAGACTCGACATGATGCGTTGAGAGTATTTGGCTGCTATCAATTCCCACGTGATGACAAGAAGCCAAATCGTTGTGCCATCGTTTGTGATAGCCAGGTCGCTTCTGAGAAAGAGCGACATAAGCTCAGTAGGACCGCCTTACCTGGTAAAACATAACAAAAAATAGCTTGGTTCTAGTTTATAGTTTAGTCCCATTCACGTCGCTCGCATTTCCATCTCCTTTTGGTGCAAAATTCCCACAGCGTTTACCCAAACCGTTAAAACTCAGGCCCCTCGCGAACGATCCTACAGGTTTAATCGCGACCATTGCTTCCGAAACCTGAGGATCGATACGCGTCACTGTCATCCCCAACACCCCCGGCACTACTGGTTTAACATCGTCCCCTCAACGTCCCCAACACAGCAAGACCACGGGTTTAACATCGTCCCCTCAATGTCCCCAACACAGCAAGACCACTGGTTTAACATCGTCCCCTCAACGTCCCCAACACAGCAAGACCACTGGTTTAACATCGTCCCCAACACATCAAGACCACTGGTTTAACATCGTCCCCTCACCGTCCCCAACACAGCAAGACCACTGGTTTAACATCGTCCCCAACACAGCAAGACCACTGGTTTAACATCGTCCCCAACACAGCAAGACCACTGGTTTAACATCGTCCCCAACACAGCAAGACCACTGGTTTAACATCGTCCCCTCAACGTCCCCAACACAGCAAGACCACTGGTTTAACATCGTCCCCTCAACGTCCCCAACACAGCAAGACCACGGGTTTAACATCGTCCCCAACACAGCAAGACCACTGGTTTAACATCGTCCCCAACACAGCAAGACCACTGGTTTAACATCGTCCCCAACACAGCAAGACCACTGGTTTAACATCGTCCCCTCACCGTCCCCAACACAGCAAGACCACTGGTTTAACATCGTCCCCAACACAGCAAGACCACTGGTTTAACATCGTCCCTAACACAGCAAGACCACTGGTTTAACATCGTCCCCAACACAGCAAGACCACTGGTTTAACATCGTCCCCAACACAGCAAGACCACTGGTTTAACATCGTCCCCAACACAGCAAGACCACTGGTTTAACATCGTCCCCAACACAGCAAGACCACTGGTTTAACATCGTCCCCTCACCGTCCCCAACACAGCAAGACCATTGGTTTAACATCGTCCCCAACACAGCGAGACCACTGGTTTAACATCGTCCCCAACACAGCGGGATCACTTTTCTTAGGCGCATCAAACTAAACAGAATGCACGCGCTAGCAGGTACGATTGTCCTCTCCTTCATTCGTCCGTTCGACCATTCGGTTGTTCGGCAAGACGGTTCACACCCCCAACGCACGATCGCGGTATCGCCGCCGCTGCCACCGCTACCGTCACTCCGCTCCACCACCGTCGCCACCACCGTCACCGCCGCTACAAACGACCAGCACCACCACGATCCGCCGCTCCACTCCATCACTCCTCTCCCCAGCCACCGCAACCGCCGCCGCCGCTACAAGGCGGCGCCCCGCGCGAGCGCCCGAACGTGCTCGAGTATTTCATCCCCCGACTCCCACGGCACCACGGTGGCCTTCACCGCGCCGGGCTGGGCGTGCTCCAGCGCCGCCAGCGCCCTCTCGAGCTGGAACCCGCGGCGCGGCAGCACCACGTCGCCCGGGAGCAGCGCCAGCACGGGGCAGACGTCGTTGCCGCCGTCGCCTACGTAGATCACGCGCCCGTACCCGCCGTGCCGCTCGACAAACGACCGCAGCGCCGCCCGCTTGCACATGTTGGCGGGGCAGCGGGAGCAGCCGTGCTGGCGCCCGCCGCCGTGGAACGGCAGCAGCGCCAGCGAGCCGCCGGCGTCGACGCTCGCCGGGTTGGTGAGCAGCTCGCGGAAGAGGGGGCGGTACCCGCGGGACTCCAGCACCCAGCCGATGAAGGCCGAGTTGGCGTCCGAGACGATGACGCACTCAAACTGCTCGGGGTGGTCGGCTTCAGGAGTGTGGGTGGGGGGGGGGAGGTTGGCGACGAAGGGGGGGGGGCGGGAGGGGGGGGGGCAGAGAGGAGAGGGCAGTGTTAAAGTAGTCCGCACCGGTAATTGTAGTCTCATAGTCCGGTGGTTTCGTAGTCCACTGTCACCACTGCCACCATCAGCATCGCCACCATCACGACTAGCGTCATCAAAACAAAGATCCCCCGAATAGCCTTAACAGAGTGTTAGCGAGTAGCACGGCACACGAGGGGGTGGGTGGCCAGCACCACGCCCGACCGCCTTTGTCTCCCCAGTGGTGATGTTTACTACACACCGCACCAGGTACTCATTTGAGGCCGAGACGATCTAGGGGAGGACCAGGACCGATTCAGATTATCATCGCTGGTGTTGCCCGTGAGCGGGAATCGAACCCGGGTCGCCGGGTTCCTAGCACAGTGGGCGAACCGCTGCACCACCGCTCCCCACCACCACCACCTCTGCCCATCACCACCTCCACCGCTCCTCCACGTTATTCTTTCGCTTCGACGTCAGCCGGCATGCCCGGCGCGTGTCCGGCACGTCACCGCGGCGTCCACAATCGTCTCCGCTCGTTCGCCACTCGCACGGCGGCGGCGGCAACGGCGGCGGCGGCTCGAACAACAACGCCGGACGAATCCCGAGCCGCGCGCCGGGCCGGCTCGGCACGACGGCCCCGACACGGCCCGGTGGGGCGGTGTGAAAAATGAGGTGCAAAGCGTTTCGGTCGAGCCCACCAGCTCCCGCCCCCCACCCCCCCCCCACCGCATTTACCCAGGAAGCGCAGGAGCTGCGGCATGCCCGGCGTGTCCGGCACGGCCTCAATGGTGGCCCGCATCTCGGCGGCACTCACGCCCACCTCCTCGCCCAGATAGCGCAGGACCCGGTTCATGTGATCCGTCCAGGTGCCGCCGCCGCCGCCGCCGCCGTCGTCGTCGCCACGGTAACCCAAGCGCTCGGGCAGCACTCCCCCGGGGGCGCAGCGCAGCACCCACATGTCGCTGTTGTCGTCGATGAGCGTGTGGTCGAAGTCGAACGCCACCAGGGACTTCATGGCGGCGCTGTCGGGCGAAAGCGGACGGCGGGGGTTCGGTTCGTGCCGAGCAGCGCTCTCTTTAAACGTGGCGGGTGTGTGTGTGTGTGTGTTTGTTTTTATTTAAAGAACAAAATACCTCCGGGTAGGATCCCCCCCCCCCCCCCCCCCGCACGGTCTCTCGGAGGGTTCACCGCCGCACGGCGCTCGCGGTGAAGAAGCGATCGCGGTCAAATCCAACTCCGGTCGACGGCGTTATGGCGATCGTGGTTTTAACGTGGATTTGCCTGCGGTCATAATGCGGCCGTTACTTAAGTTTGCTGTCCTTCACCCCGCACCTCCGGTTAGCACGGTTGGCTACGTACGGTGCAAACGAAGTTCATCATGCATATATACACACACACACATACGTTGTGGCTGTGGTTATGACGTGGTTGTGATTGCAGTTATAATGGTTGCGGTTATGATGATTGCAGTTACATTGTGGATTTAGTTGCGGTTGCAGAACGGTTGTAAAGCCGCATTGGTAACATTAATACATGTAGTGTCGATGATGACGACAACGACGATGATGATAATGAGGATGATGACGATGACAATAAGGATGATGACGATGATGTCGTCGTCGTGGTCAACGACGAAGATGACGATAGTAAGGATAACATTGCGGCCGATATTGTTGTTGGTGTTGTTGAGCGAATAGAGGCCGGCCGACCTTCACTGGGAAACGAATCGCAAGGAATCCGCATCGCTCGCAAACGCACCCCAAGTTACATTCCTCGCAAACGCACCCCAAGTTACATTCCTCGCAAACGCACCCCAAGTTACATTCCTCGCAAACGCACCCCAAGTTACATTCCTCGCAAACGCACCCCAAGTTACATTCCTCGCAAACGCACCCCAAGTTACATTCCTCGCAAACGCACCCCAAGTTACATTCCTCGCAAACGCACCCCAAGTTACATTCCTCGCAAACGCACCCCAAGTTACATTCCTCGCAAACGCACCCCAAGTTACATTCCTCGCAAACGCACCCCAAGTTACATTCCTCGCAAACGCACCCCAAGTTACATTCCTCGCAAACGCACCCCAAGTTACATTCCTCGCAAACGCACCCCAAGTTACATTCCTCGCAAACGCACCCCAAGTTACATTCCTCGCAAACGCACCCCAAGTTACATTCCTCGCAAACGCACCCCAAGTTACATTCCTCGCAAACGCACCCCAAGTTACATTCCTCGCAAACGCACCCCAAGTTACATTCCTCGCAAACGCACCCCAAGTTACATTCCTCGCAAACGCACCCCAAGTTACATTCCTCGCAAACGCACCCCAAGTTACATTCCTCGCAAACGCACCCCAAGTTACATTCCTCGCAAAAACACGTGGGCAGGGATCGCCGTGAAATAACCCGCAAGGGAGCAGCCACGGCGTGGCAAGGGCCTCCTCTGTCCAACAGCGGAACGACAGAATGCGGAACGACACACACACACAAAAAAACAAAGATCCCCTGTATAGGCTTAGTGCTGTTAGCGAGTATCACCTATGAAGCAACACACATCTGGTCACACACACACAGACTTACTCGATTACAGGAAGCACCCCCCCAACGGATTTTAATTTTGGTCGGTGTGTGTCTTCTAATTAGAAGAATACGGCAATAAATTATTGTGGAGGATTCGCGATCGATGGTCAAAACACGTGAAATCGATTACCTCTCAACCTGCACTACGGGTTAACCCCTATTCTCATATAGGGAAATTGAGTTTTCAGATCCAGGCAACACAAAAAGTGTCTATCTGTTTGTGTTTCTCTCTTGTGATGGGACTTTGTAGGATGAACGTTGAGATTTATAAGGGGCACGGGGGTGACCACTAAGGTCTGACTTGGTCTGTGATAAGGTAGGGCACTGATAAGGGGGTTGACAGGTTTGTAATAGTGTAGTGTATAGTGACATTGTAGGATGAACGTTGAGATTTATAAGGGGCACGGGGTGACCAATAAGATCTGACTTGGTCTGTGATAAGGTAGGGCACTGATAAGTGGTTGACAGGTATGTAATAGTGTAGTGTATAGTGTAGTGTATAGTAGAGTAGTGTATAGTGACTTTGTAGGATGAACGTTGAGATTTATCAGGGGCACGGGGTGACCACTAAGGTCTGACTTGGTCTGTGCTAAGGTAGAGCACTGATAAGGGGTTGACAGGTTTGTAATAGGTAGTGTATAGTGTAGCGTATAGTAGAGAGTAGTGTATAGTGACTTTGTAGGATGAACGTTGAGATTTATAAGGGGCACGGGGTGACCACTAAGGTCTGAACTGGTCTGTAATAAGGTAGAGCACTGATAAGGGGTTGACAGGTTTGGTTACGGCAATTTAGAAATGTCGAGGTTTCGCGATTGAGAGCCAAAATACATGAATAAATCGCCACGTGCCTTACTCTTTTTTTGACCAATGCTCTTTTGTCCAAATCTTGCGAGATTTCATTACGAGATTTAATAGCTCCTTCCGACTGTACCTGGCGAGCTGAACCAACACCCTCATTGTTGCAAGTAACACTCAAGACACGTATGACGGGCGACGTTTCGGCTTACGACCCTTCTTCGCGGCACACACAGCGCGTGATAATCCAACAACTCCAATGTTTAAAATGTGTTCTTTGATTACTCTGGGTTTAATCTTCCACCGGCTCTCCCACCCGCCTAAATAAAAACACTTTAGGCAGCGGCGGTTAAAAGCCTTGCCACGTACACAACAACAACAGCCGCCATTCGCCACTAAGTGGCGGTGACGTCAGCACGGCGCTTGTGCCAGGCTATGTGCACGTTGAGGCCACGTGAAGTGTCGAACGTCCGCTGGCCGGAGGTTACGGGGTAGACCCAGCAGGTGCCACGGGTCGACTGAGATGACCGGGAAATGCACCACCTGTGCCCCCTATTGTGCCAACTACACACACACACATACACACTTCTGGGGGTGCGAGATGCCCCCCTTCTGGGGGTGCGAGATGCCCCCCCTTCTGGGGGTGAGAGATGCCCCCCCTTCTGGGGGTGAGAGATGCCCCCCCTCTAGGGGGTGAGAGATGCTCCCCCTTCTGGGGGTGGCGAGATGCCCCCCCTTCGTGGGGGTGAGAGATGCCCCCCTTCTGGGGGTGAGATATGCCCCCCTTCTGGGGATGGGAGATGACCCCCCCCTTCTGGGGGGTGGCGAGACGTGGCCAAAAATGATTTATTTCGAAGGCAAATAATCGAAAACGCAAATGAATCACGGACCACGTCAGTACCAACTTGCTTGGTGCCACCAAACCCTCTACGCGGCTACTTAACATCACGCGCCGTCTTCATGATTTGAGAACCAAGGCGTGGGGGGTGGTGCAAGGCTGCGGTCGAGGTCAAGAATCACCCCTCTAGGGTATCCAACCCAACACATCGCCGAGAATGACGAAGGCTGAACGAACGAAATACGATTTAAAGCTTTCGTGACTGCAATGATTCATCTTCTTTGGTTCTTTCGGTAAAGTCACGTAGAATGAGGATAAAATAATAAATTGATAAAATAAAATAACACAATAATATTCTCACGACGTTTCGGCCACAACACTCCAGCGCTGTCCTCCAGACAGTCTCGTCCCTTCACCTGATGAAGGTCGCTTGTGTTGTGGCCGAAACGTCGTGTAAGGTCACGTGGCCTTGTAAGGTCACGTGGAGTGTCTGGTGCCCGCCGGCAGACCCCGGCAGGTGCCGTGGGGGTGGGGGTCGGCGCTGACCGACCGTGCCAACTCACTGCGATTTATTCGTTTTATCCGCCCGCTGTTGTGAGCGTCGCTCCTCCGCCACTCCGCCGCTGCTGCTGTTGTTGCTCCTGTTTATGATGATGATGCTGCTGTTGTTGATGATGCTGCTGCTACTGTTGTTGATGCTGCTGTTGATGCTGCTGTTGTTGATGCTGCTTCTGCTGCTGTTGTTGTTACTGCTGTTGTTGTTGATTATGCTGTTGTTGTTGTTGCTGCTGTTGTTGCTGCTGCTGTTGCTGGGAGAGGCAACTGCCTTCCAACCGCCCCGGCAGGAGCGGCGTCCTTCACGAGCCTCTTCCCTCCAAGCAAACAACAACAACAACAGCAACGAGGAGGAGGATAAGACGACGACGTCGCCACCACGGCAGAGCGAACGGCTTCGGCGGCGGCACCGGATGCGCGAGTCAGCGCGGTCGCCGCCGGTGCCGATCAGCTGATCGCCACTTCCGGCTCGCGGGGCCACCCCTCCCCGCCCCCTCCCCGCTCCCTCCCCGCCCCCTCTCGTTGTTGTTTTTGTTCTCGTCGTTGTTGTTGTTGTTGTTGTTCTCGCTGTTGTTGTTCTCGTTGTTCTCGCTGTTGTTGTTGTTCTCGTTGTTGTTGTTCTCGTTGTTGTTGTTGTTCTTGTTGTTGTTCTCGTTGTTGTTGTTGTTGTTCTCGTTGTTGTTGTTGTTCTCGTTGTTGGTGTTGTTCTCGTTGTTGTTGTTCTCGCAGTTGGTGTTGTTCTCGTTGTTGTTGTTGTTCTCGTTGTTGTTGTTGTTCTCGTTGTTGTTGTTCTCGTTGTTGTTGTTGTTGTTCTCGTTGTTGTTGTTCTCGTTGTTGTTGTTGTTCTCGTTGTTGTTCTCGCTGTTGTTGTTGTTGTTCTCGCTGTTGTTGTTGTTCTCGCTGTTGTTGTTGTTCTCGTTGTTGTTGTTGTTGTTCTCGTTGTTCTCGTTGTTGTTGTTGTTGTTGTTGTTCTCGCAGTTGGTGTTGTTCTCGTTGTTGTTGTTCTCGTTGTTGTTGTTGTTCTCGTTGTTGTTCTCGTTGTTGTTGTTGTTCTCGTTGTTGTTCTCGCTGTTGTTGTTGTTGTTCTCGCTGTTGTTGTTCTCGTTGTTGTTGTTCTCGTTGTTGTTGTTGTTGTTCTCGTTGTTGTTGTTCTCGCTGTTGTTGTTGTTCTCGTTGTTGTTGTTGTTCTCGTTGTTCTCGTTGTTGTTCTCGTTGTTGTTGTTCTCGCTGTTGTTGTTGTTCTCGTTGTTGTTGTTGTTGTTGTTCTCGTTGTTGTTGTTCTCGTTGTTGTTGTTGTTCTCGTTGTTGTTGTTGTTGTTGTTCTCGTTGTTCTCGTTGTTGTTGTTCTCGTTGTTGTTGTTCTCGCTGTTGTTGTTGTTCTCGCTGTTGTTGTTGTTCTCGTTGTTGTTGTTGTTGTTGTTCTCGTTGTTGTTGCATTCCCAAAGTGCGCTCAGATGGCAGTGGCCGTCGACCAATGGGGGCGTGTTTGACTCTCCCTCCCTCCAGCCAGCCAGCAAAACTTTGTATTGCACTGCACAGGGCGGTCCAGATGTCTTGTGACCCCAAATGAATTGACCTCTAACATTGTTTTTACCATATTCTTAGTTTTTTCGGTAAAGTCACGTTGAAGAGAAACAACAAAATAACAAAATATATATAAAACAATAAAAATTCTCACGACGTTTCGACCATAACTCAAACGGTCATCATCAGGTGTGTCGGTTTGCATAAATTTATTTTGAAAACGGCATATTTATTTATTTATATATAAAAAAATAACGTTTGCGTCACGCGCAACGATTGGCTGTTTGCCAGGACTAGTCCATCTATTTTTTTTTTTGAAAAGAGGAGGGGGGAGACGAAATTTGTTTTTATGTATGCTGTCTGAAAGCCACTGTAAGCGTGAACAATCAATCAAGAACTGAAATGATTTATCAAATCTTTCCAATGATTGCTAAGATAGAATCCATCTTCTCGGTTGAAATTGTCTCTGTGTTTGTATATGTGAATAGCCTCATGAACGAATCTCTCATGGAAGCCAGATGGCTTACAAAGAACCTCCGTCTTGGAAAAGTCAATGGCATGTGAGCCTACTGAATTAGAACAATGATCTGCTACGGCCGAGGTGTTGGTCCTACCGTGTTTAAGGTCTGCTTTATGTTCACGAATGCGGTCCGAGATATGGCGTTTGGTTTCTCCAATGTAACTACTACCACAGAGGCAACTTAGTTTGTAGACACCAGGGTGTTGTATGTCCGGAATCACATCTTTTACAGACGGAACCAGATCACGGATTTTATGTAATGTGTTGAAACGGACCTGGATCTTGTGTTTATTCAAGATTTTGGAGCTCTTTTTTGTGATCCCAGCAATGTAGGGTAAAGTGATGGTTTTGAAAGGCTCCTCAAGAGGGTTCTTCTTCATGGTTTGAGTGATAGCTTTGCGGATTGTATAGTCGGAGTAACCATTAGCCCTAAGAGCTTGGTGTACGTGCTTGAGTTCACTGCTTATGTGTTCCTGGTCGGATATGCATTGGGCTCTATGATACAGAGTCTTGATGAGAGAATTCTTCTGTGATGGATGGTGGTGGGAATCCGGTTTCAGATAAGCATCCGTATGGGTAGCTTTCCTGTAGACAGAGTGGCTCATTGAACCATCAGGTCTCTTTTTAATTAGGACATCCAAAAAGGTATCTTGCCATCTATTTCGACTTCCATGGTAAATCTGATGGCTGGGTGTATGGAATTGATGTGGTCGAAGAATTGGTCTAGAGCAGGCCGGCCATGTGGCCAGATGACAAAAGTGTCATCCACGTACCTCTTCCATAAGGTTGGGCGCAGAGTGGCAGTCTGGATGGCGTCAGTCTCAAATTTCTCCATGAAAATGTTAGCTATAACTGGAGAAAGGGGGGAGCCCATTGGGGTGCCCTCAGTTTGTTTGTAGAAAGTTCCATTCCAAGTGAAGTATGTATTGGTTAAACAGTGTCTCACCAGGGGGGGTACCTCAGTGTTTAGTCCTTGATGAACCAAGTCTTCAATGATTGCAATGGTGTCAGGTACAGGAACCTTGGTGAATAAGGAAACTACATCAAAACTGACAAGCAGGTCGTCTGGGGACAGGGAAATACCCTTGATTGTTGATACCAGGTGAGTAGAATTTTGTACCGCAGAGGTGGTCTTTCCAGTGAAAGGACGCAGGATTTCAGACAAAAAACGAGCTAGTTTGTAGGTGGGGGAGCTGATAGTAGAGACTATGGGACGAAGAGGTGTATCAACTTTATGTATTTTTGGTAAGCCGTATAATCTTGGTGGCCTGGCAGCAGAAGGTTTCAACGAAAACTGTTTAGATTGATCAATTAATGCCGTTGAATCAGAAATTATTTTGTTGGTTTGTGTGACGAGGCTGTTGGTGGGATCTCTTTTTATTTTTGTATAACTACCATCGTCGAGTAATTCTTTAATTTTGTTGTTGTATTCTATTTTATCCATGATGACAGTAGCATTGCCTTTGTCAGCTGAGAGAACTACAATATCATTCCTCTTTTTTAATTTATATAATTCAAAACGCTCATCTTTGCTGAGGTTGCTAGCTGGCATCTTAGCGTTTTTGAGGGTTGCAGCGATTTCAGATCTTGCTACGTCTGCAGCGATGTGACCCAGGCCCCTGAGAGCAACGTCTACTTGGGCAATT
This sequence comes from Petromyzon marinus, assembly GCF_048934315.1. NCBI lineage: Eukaryota > Metazoa > Chordata > Hyperoartia > Petromyzontiformes > Petromyzontidae > Petromyzon > Petromyzon marinus. The sequence goes on from NC_133722.1 coordinate 9,543,622, forward strand.
ATATCATTAACTGGTATGTGTTTAGGTGTGACTGCAAAGTTTAGACCTTTAGCTAAAACGGATTTCAGACCATCGGAAATAGAACTGTTACTGCGATTAATTACGACTTTATTAACGTCTAACTTTTTGGTGTGTGGGTCCGGTCTTTTGTTAAAGAGGAGGTTAAATTTGGAAATCAAGTTTTCCTTACATTTGGTCGACATAGTAGCAGCTGAAGAGGCAGTCATATTGTCTACATGTTCCCAATCCGATGTGGACATTATTGCCGTCAATGATAAGTGTGATTTGTAGAGTGTCTTGTCTAACTGATCTAGTTCTGTGCGTATAAGTCTGATTTTTTCTGAGATAAGAGCTAAGCTAGTTTTGAAAAGAATTCGTTTCGCATTAGAAGAAGTTACAGTAGCAGAGGTGAGTGTAAATGCGATTGGTATTACCCCAGCTGAGCTTTCTTATCCCGGAGTTTGTTGAAGGATCTTCAACAAACTTCGGGATAAGAAAGCTCAGCTGATCGAGTCTCTCACCTTCCTGAAGAGATGCCGCGTGGCGATGTTGATTATAAACGTGGAGGGGAAATTGCGGAGGAGCCTGAGAAAAATCCACGCGAACCACCGGGAAAGAAAGAGAGACGCGCAAACCACAAATATACAGCAGCAGCAGCAGGCGTCAGGGTAGGCATCGCACCCACGACCCACATACCGCACCAGCAGATTGGTTCAGATGTCACTCGCCACGGATGTAAGCCGTCGGCTGGGAATCCAGCCCGGGTTTGCTGTGTTCATAGCTCGGTGCGCTGCCCATTTCGGCACTCATCACCCACATCATCATCATCATCATCACCCACATCATCATCACCCACATCATCATCATCACCCACATCATCATCATCACCCACATCATCATCACCCACATCATCATCACTCACATCATCATCACCCACATCATCATCATCATCACCCACATCATCATCATCATCACCCACATCATCATCATCACCCACATCATCATCACCCACATCATCATCATCACCCACATCATCATCATCACCCACATCATCATCACCCACATCATCATCACCCACATCATCATCATCATCATCACCCACATCATCATCACCCACATCATCATCATCACCCACATCATCATCACCCACATCATCATCATCACCCACATCATCATCATCACCCACATCATCATCATCACCCACATCATCATCATCATCACCCACATCATCATCATCACCCCCATCATCATTACCCACACCATCATCCACATCATCACCCACATCATCATCATCATCACCCACATCATCATCATCATCACCCACATCATCATCATCACCCACATCATCATCATCACCCACATCATCATTATCACCCACATCATCACCCACATCATCATCACCCACATCATCATCACCCACATCATCATCATCACCCACATCATCATCACCCACATCATCATCATCACCCACATCATCATCACCCACATCATCATTACCCACATCATCATCATCATCATCACTCACATCATCACCCACATCATCATCATCATCACCCACATCATCATCATCACCCACATCATCATCATCACCCACATCATCATCACCCACATCATCATCATCATCACCCACATCATCATCATCACCCACATCATCATCATCACCCACATCATCATCATCACCCACATCATCATCACCCACATCATCATCATTACCCACATCATCATCATCACCCACATCATCATCATTACCCACATCATCATCATCATCATCACCCACATCATCATCATCATCACCCACATCATCATCACCCACATCATCATCACCACCCACATCATCATTACCCACACCATCATCCACATCATCATCACCCACATCATCATCATCATCACCCACATCATCATCATCACCCACATCATCATCATCACCCACATCATCATCATCACCCACATCATCATCACCCACATCATCATCACCCACATCATCATCATCACCCACATCATCATCATCACCCACATCATCATCACCCACATCATCATCATCATCACCCACATCATCATCATCATCATCACCCACATCATCATCATCATCATCACCCACATCATCATCATCATCACCCACATCATCATCACCCACATCATCATCACCCACATCATCATCACCCACATCATCATCATCACCCACATCATCATCATCACCCACATCATCATCACCCACATCATCATCATCATCACCCACATCATCATCATCATCACCCACATCATCATCATCATCACCCACATCATCATCATCACCCACATCATCATCATCACCCACATCATCATTACCCACACCATCATCCACATCATCATCACCCACATCATCATCATCACCCACATCATCATCACCCACATCATCATCATCATCACCCACATCATCATCATCATCACCCACATCATCATCATCATCACCCACATCATCATCATCACCCACATCATCATCATCACCCACATCATCATTACCCACACCATCATCCACATCATCATCACCCACATCATCATCATCACCCACATCATCATCATCATCACCCACATCATCATCATCACCCACATCATCATCATCACCCGCATCATCATCATCACCCACATCATCATCACCCACATCATCATCATCACCCACATCATCATCATCACCCACATCATCATCATCACCCACATCATCACCCACATCATCATTACCCACATCATCATCACCCACATCATCATCATCACCCACATCATCATCACCCACATCATCATCACCCACATCATCATCATCACCCACATCATCATCATCATCATCACCCACATCATCATCATCATCACCCACATCATCATCATCACCCACATCATCATCATCACCCACATCATCATCACCCACATCATCATCACCCACATCATCATCATCACCCACATCATCATCATCACCCACATCATCATCATCACCCACATCATCACCCACATCATCATCACCCACATCATCATCATCATCACCCACATCATCATCATCATCATCATCACCCACATCATCATCATCACCCACATCATCATCATCACCCACATCATCATCACCCACATCATCATCATCACCCACATCATCATCACCCACATCATCATCATCACCCACATCATCATCATCATCACCCACATCATCATCATCACCCACATCATCATTACCCACATCATCATCACCCACATCATCATCATCACCCACATCATCATCACCCACATCATCACCCACATCATCACCCACATCATCATCATCACCCACATCATCATCATCATCACCCACATCATCATCATCACCCACATCATCATTACCCACATCATCACCCACATCATCACCATCACCCACATCATCATCATCACCCACATCATCATCATCACCCACATCATCATCACCCACACCATCATCATCACCCACATCATCATCACCCACATCATCATCACCCACATCATCATCATCACCCACATCATCATCATCACCCACATCATCATCATCACCCACATCATCATCATCACCCACATCATCACCCACATCATCATCACCCACATCATCACCCACATCATCATCACCCACATCATCATCATCATCACCCACATCATCATCATCATCACCCACATCATCATCATCACCCACATCATCATCATCACCCACATCATCATCATCACCCACATCATCATCATCACCCACATCATCATCACCCACATCATCATCACCCACATCATCATCATCACCCACATCATCATCATCACCCACATCATCATCATCACCCACATCATCATCATCACCCACATCATCATCACCCACATCATCATTACCCACATCATCATCACCCACATCATCACCCACATCATCACCCACATCATCACCCACATCATCATCACCCACATCATCATCATCATCACCCACATCATCACCCACATCATCATCATCATCATCACCCACATCATCATCATCACCCACATCATCATTACCCACATCATCACCCACATCATCACCATCACCCACATCATCATCATCATCACCCACATCATCATCATCACCCACATCATCATTACCCACATCATCATCATCACCCACATCATCATCATCACCCACATCATCATCACCATCACCCACATTATCATCACCCACATCATCATCACCATCACCCACATCATCATCACCCACATCATCATCACCCACATCATCATCATCACCCACATCATCATCATCATCACCCACATCATCATCATCACCCACATCATCATCACCCACATCATCATCATCACCCACATCATCATCATCACCCACATCATCATCATCATCATCCACATCATCATCATCACCCACATCATCATCATCATCACCCACATCATCATCATCACCCACATCATCATCACGCACATCATCATCACCCACATCATCGTCATCACCCACATCATCGTCATCACCCACATCATCATCACCCACATCATCATCACCCACACCATCATCACCACCCACATCATCATCATCACCCACATCATCATCACCCACATCATCATCACCAATATCATCATTACCCACATCGCCATCACCCACACCATCATCACCCGCACCATCATCACTCTCATCATCATCGGCAGCATCACCATCATCAGCAGCAGCCCTGCCACAAATCGCCATTTCCCCCGGCGTTTCTGAGCGCAAATATTGACCCAACAACTTGCGCAGAACGCCACAGAACACAGAACACAGGGCCCAGGGCACAGGGCGGATGCAGCAGTTCGGAGCCGTGCTCACCAAACCACCCACTCAGCCACCCCGCTCACCTACCCACCCAAAGATCCCCCATATAGCCTTCAACAGCCCGTGAGGGCAAGGGCTGTTAGCGAGCAGTGCCTATGAGGAGCGCCACGGTGGTGAGATGTTAACTCCGTCGCCTGGAGTTAACACCCACCACTCTCCACTCCACACACAGAACCACCCACCACTCCACTCCACACAGAACCACCCACCACTCCACTCCACACAGAACCACCCACCACTCCACTCCACACAGAACCACCCACCACTCCACTCCACACAGAACCACCCACCACTCCACTCCACACAGAACCGCCCACCACTCCACTCCACACAGAACCACCCACCACTCTTCACACACAGAACCACCCACCACTCCACTCCACACAGAACCACCCACCACTCCACTCCACACAGAACCACCCACCACTCTCCACACACAGAGCCACCCACCACTCCACTCCACACACAGAACCACCCACCACTCCACTCCACACAGGACCTCCCACCACTCCACTCCACACAGGACCTCCCACCACTCCACTCCACACAGAAACACCCACCACTCCACTCCACACACAGAACCACCCACTACTCCACTCCACACAGAACCACCCACCACTCCACACAGGACCTCCCACCACTCCACTCCACACAGGACCTCCCACCACTCCACTCCACACAGAAACACCCACCACTCCACACAGAACCACCCACCACTCCACTCCACACAGAACCACCCACCACTCCACACAGAACCACCCACCACTCTTCACACACAGAACCACCCACCACTCCACTCCACACAGAACCACCCACCACTCCACTCCACACAGAACCTCCCACCACTCCACTCCACACAGGACCTCCCACCACTCCACTCCACACAGGACCTCCCACCACCCCACTCCACACACAGAACCACCCACCACTCCACTCCACACAGAACCACCCACCACTCCACACACACACACAGAACCACCCACCACTCCATACACACAGAACCTCCCACCACTCCACACACAGACCCTCCCACCCTATCAACCCCAACTCCTGCACCACCACCACGGCTCCTGCCTACCCTCTCTGCCAGTCGCACTCTCACGCACCCAGTGAGCCTCACGTTCCGCGATCCTCACCTGCAAGCGATATTCCTCGTCCTGCTTCACGACGTTGTTAATTTCTTAAAATCTATTTTTTTTGTATTTCGTTAATTATTTTTTCCATTACTTTTCTCTTTTTTTCCTACCTGCATATGTCTCTTGCAGAGAAGATGAATGTCTCCACCATCTCCACGGATCTCCTGGCCCTGGGGGGACAGGTCGCCTCACCATGGGGGGTTCAGGTCATGGCCCCGACGGGGAACGGCGGCGGCGGAACGGGGGGCCTCACCTCGACGCCCGGAGTGGGGGGCCCCGTGCACGTGGTGCGGGTGGCGCCCTTCGCCGTGGTGTGCGTGCTGTCCATGACCGTGCTCTTCGGCATCTTCTTCCTGGGGTGCAACCTCCTCATCAAGACCGAGGGCATCCTCAACTTCCTCATGAAGGACAGACGCGCCTCGCGCGACGTCGAGGCCACGGTCACGGCCACGTACTGATCGGCGGCCCGCGGGGTCTGGCGAAGGGCGACCAGGCACGGACATCTACCAGACATCGCTACATACTGGCAACGAAATCTCAGCCATCAACCAGACATCGCTACCTACTGGTGACCAGATCTCAGCCATCAACCAGACATCGCTACTTACTGACAACGAGATCTCAGCCATCAACCAGACATCGCTACCTACTGGTGACCAGATCTCAGCCATCAACCAGACATCGCTACCTACTGGCAACGAAATCTCAGCCATCAACCAGACATCGCTACCTACTGGTGACCAGATCTCAGCCATCAACCAGACATCGCTACCTACTGGTGACCAGATCTCAGGCATCAACCAGACATCGCTACCTACTGGTGACCAGATCTCAGCCATCAACCAGACATCGCTACCTACTGGCAACCAGATCTCAGACATCAACCAGACATCGTTACCTACTGGCAACGAGATCTCAGCCATCAACCAGACATCGCTACCTCCTGACAACCAGATCTCAGCCATCACCCAGACATCGCTACCTCCTGGCAACCAGATCTCAGCCATCAACCAGACATCGCTACCTACTGGTGACCAGATCTCAGCCATCACCCAGACATCGCTACCTACTGGTGACCAGATCTCAGCCATCAACCAGATATCGCTAAATCCACATTTACTCTTAATCAGATCTCTGCGCTCAACCATGAACCAGGCATCAACCAGTGACCATCATCTATCAACCATCGAACAAATGGCTGTATTGTCAACTCAACTACGAACCAGACCTCTGCAACTGCTGTCAATCAGACATCACGTATCCACCAAATGTAACTGCAACAAAACACATCACCAAAAACGCCTTCACAATCTTCTCCAACACCATTACCACATTTTCACAATCACCACCATCATCATCACCACCATCACTACAAACACTATCGCCACTGTCACCACACGTTGACAAACATCACCACCATCACTACAAACATCACCACCATCACCACAAACATTACCACCATCACTACAAACACCATCGCCACACGTTCACAAACATCACCACCATTACTACAAACATCACCACTACCACTACAAACATCACCACCATCACTGCAAACATCACCACCATCACTACAAACACCATCGCCACACGTTTACAAACATCACCACCATCACTACAAACATCACCACCATCACCACAAACATCACCACCATCACCACAAACATCACCACCATTACCACAAACATCACCACCATCACCACAAACATCACCACCATCACCACAAACATCACCACCATCACCACAAACATCACCACCATCACTACAAACATCACCACCATCACTACAAACACCATCGCCACCATCACCACAAACATCACCACCATCACTACAAACATCACCACCATCACCACAAAACCATCGCTACACGTTCACACCCATCACCACCATCACCACAAACATCACCATCATCACTACAAACACCATCGCCACACGTTCACAACCATCACCACCATCACTACCAACATCACCACCATCACTATAAACACCATCGCCACACGTTCACAACCATCACCACCATCACTACAACCATCACCACCACCACTACAAACACCATCGCCACACGTTCACAAACATCACCACCATCACCCCAAACATCACCACCATCACCACAAACATCACCACCATCACTACAAACATCACCACCATCACTACAACCATCACCACCATCACTACAAACACCATCGCCACACGTTCACAAACATCACCACCATCACTACAAACATCACCACCATCACCACAAACATCATCACCATCACTACAAACAGCACCACCACCACTACAAACATCACCACCATCACTACAAACATCACCACCATCACTACAAACATCACCACCATCACCACAAACATCACCACCATCACTACAAACATCACCACCATCACCACAAACATCACCACCATCACCACAAACATCACCACCATCACCACAAACATCACCACAATCACTACAAACATCACCACCATCACTACAAACATCACCACCATCACCACAAACATCACCATCACTACAAACATCACCACCATCACCACAAACATCACCACCATCACCACAAACATCACCACCATCACTACAAACATCACCACCATCACTACAAACATCACCACCATCACCACCACAAACATCACCACCATCAGCACAAACATCACCACCATCACTACAAACATCACCACCATCACTACAAACACCATCGCTACACGTTCACAAACATCACCATCACTACAAACATCACCACCACCACTACAAACACCATCGCCACCATCACCACAAACATCACCACCATCACCACAACCATCACCGCCACCATCCCTGCAGCCGCGTGCTGAGAGCCTTTGCGCTGCCGTGCGGAATAACTCGATTCACGAGGGGACACGTGGACGCGAGCAGGAGACCAAGGGACTCTTTACCAGGACTCGAACTCTGAACGGGGGACACCTCAGAGGGCCGGGTGTTCACCACCACCACCACCGACTTTGTTGTTGTTCTGGTTGTTGACTGCCGCTGCCGCTGGCTCTCGCTCAACCGGCCAAGTTTGTTGGCGAACGAGGCAAAGAAGACTGCCTCGGCCTGCCGTCCCTACGGAGGGACGGGGGGGGGGTCGAGCACTATGGACACTACTCCGGTGGGGGAATTCAACCGTCGGCTTACCCACGGAGAGACTCACCCCCACCATAGGAACGTGGAGTTCCCACCACTGGCTCAGGGCTGGAGTCTGGCTCGGTAACGCGCGCCCTCTCTCGATGTCCACGCGCGACTTGGACCCAACAACTGACATTGTCACAAATCCGATGTTTGTTTGCTAAATGTTTATTTATAAACTCGGCAAAATTGAAATCGGCAGGTCGCGCGTGCCGTGGGGGGTAAAGCGTGGCGACTCGAAACCTCTTCCCGAAGCGTTTCGGGGTCGGCGTGGAGGAGTAGGCCAAAAACACCCCTCTCGATGGAGCGCCTCTGCCGCTCGTCCCTCGCGGAGGTCCCCTTTGGGGCTGCCGGCGAGCGGCGTGAGCGGAGCAATTGCAGGGGCTGCGCCTTTACCAAAGCTCGCTACCGTGCTTGGGTGAGCAGAAGAGAAGTGATCACGCGCTGTACTTGAGCCGCCTTTGACCAAAATCACCCGTGGCGCGCCCGATCCCGTGGCATCTCGCTCGGAAGCTAAGCAGGGATTGTGTTTTTTTTTATTAAAGCCTGGCGAAGCGCTTGGACGAGTGATCACCACCATCACCACCACCACCACTCACACCCAGCCAGGCGTTGGAGGCTACCGTGAGCTGCGACATCCGCCGTTGTTCTTGCCGGCCTCTCCCTCTCTCTCTCTCCCACCTTCGCCAACCCGCGACGACCGGCGTGGTGAAGTATGGTCATCCAGCAGTGCACTGCACGCGTTGCGCGCGGTTGTATTTGCGGCGGTGGGAGTTTGCTGCGCGCGCCGTGGAGGTCAAAGCGGGGTTGGCGGGTCACGGAGAGAGCTGCGGAACTCCCGAACCAACTGGGCTTGCGAATTGCGGCAGTATAGCAAGTGGGTCCGTGAGACAATCCGAGGTGCTGCAACCACCTCGTTTGAGTGCTGGGTTTTCTGATGGATTTGGCCAAACATTAGGCCTAACACGTGAACGTATCAGGGCCCTGAGACTCGGTGGGACTTCTCTTGACGAAGGGCATTAAAGGTGTCATTATTATTATTATTCATTCCACTTGTCTCCTCGTGTACGTACCCGTTTCATGGTTTAATAAGGTGCTCGCCAACAACACTTGCCCCAACAATCTTCACGAGTAACTAGTCTGTCGATACACTGCACTGTTATATGGTGAATTGCATTGTGGAGTAAATATGGTAAGATTGAAATATTCTATAACGTGTTTAATTTTTTTTTAATTCCAAAGTGTTTTGTCCAGTATCGTGTATTTTTTTTTAAATCGATGTTGCAGTGGCTGGGTGGCTCGGGAGGTCGCAGACGCTGAGCTGGTACTGCTGGGTTCGAATCCAGGATTCCAGAATTCGAAACCGCCCAACTGTGACTGAACGAGTTCTCGTTTCAGTAGCGACCTGACCACAAATGATCGTTCAACGAAAGTGGCTTGTCAATTCACAGCAGCCAAATAACCCCCCACCCCCCCCCCCCCCGAAACGCATGCTGGTTCTAAATGTGGAGGAGGGGGGGTGGGGAACCAGAGGACCTAGCGAAAAATCCACGCGACCACGGGGAGAGAGAGACACGCAAACTCCAAATATACAGCAGGCGTTAGGATCGGTAGCGAACCCACGCCCTCCTGTATACCAGGCGAGGTAGTTAACATCTCCTAGCCACCGTGATGATGATGAGAGAGAGACACGCAAACTCCAAATGTAAAGCAGGCGTTAGGATTGGGCTCGAACCCACGACCTCCTGTATACCAAGCGAGGTAGTTAACATCTCCTAGCCACCGTGATGATGATGAGAGATAGACACGCAAACTCCAAATATAAAGCAGGCGTTAGGATTGGGATCGAACCCACGACCTCCTGTATACCAGGCGAGGTAGTTAACATCTCCTAGCCACGGAGAGAGAAGCAAGTCAGGGTTTGGGATCGAGCTGACAACCTCCTGCATACCAGGCGAGGTAGTTAACATCTCGCCCATAGACTTACACTCGGACCCAGGGACTGAATAGTGAATGGCGATGACACAGGGTGCTCCAGTGGAGTGAGTTCGTGGTCTCAGCCAGGTGACCAATTGACTACACACACCATATTTAGTTTTCTCATTTAAATGCGATAGCATTAAGGTATGAGAATTATCTAAATATTGGGTTGACTTTTAACGCAACGGACATTATGAACCCTCTCGTAAGCAGAGCCTGCGCCAAGGTGACGTCACCCAGGTGTGGGTACGGGTCTCGTGCTGGGCGCACTGAACCTGGAGGACCCGAGTTCATACCCCAGCCCGCGGTGAAGCATCGGTGGCAAGCGTGGTGCCAACAAGGCCAGGCCCCGACTCGCCTCTCCCCCCCCCCCACCCTGACCCTCTTGAACCAACCCCGGCACTGAAGTCGCGACGCTTCGGCACGGGGAAGCCTGCATCCAAGCAGTGGAATGACAATAGGGCTGGAAATTGTTCGGTGAAATACGCGCACACACCATTGTGTGTTTGTGGACTCACAACGTTTAATGTTGTGGATTCACTCTTCAACACACCGGTGGGCTAAAGTAGTGAACTATTTGTCTTTTGTCAACGTGACACTTTTTTTGCTGCTTGGCCGTGTCGGGTGGTGGAGGGTTACGACACATTTATAAATAACGCGAACCCAAATACCTTTATGAATAATATTGATCGCGAAAGCCTACGTGTTAAACATTATGTTTGTACCGATGAATGCATATATACGTATTTTTTAAACGTTCAAATGTGAATCCGTATTACGAAGATGCAATTGCACTTACACGCAGGGCTTCATTTCGGCTGGAGCTGTCCAGGGCCGGTCCCCAGAAAATATTGTTGCTTTAAACGTGCTATCTGCATCGTCGTTACCCATTAAACGCAATTGTGTCGATATTATGAATGTTCTGATTTTATAGTGGAATGTCAATGTTGTTCTAAACATAGGTTTTAATTATTATATTCTTAGCTCTTTCGGTAAAGTCACGGTGAAGGGAAACAATCAAGTAATAAAATATATATAAAACAATAAAAATTCTCACGTTTCGACCATAACACAAACGGTTGTCATCAGGTGTGTCGGTTTGCATACATTTATTTTTAAACGGTGCATTTATTTATTTATAAAAATGTGTGACATGGTCATAGATGTGCCATGGTCACTCCACTGCTCGATGAAGTACCCCCATAATCCCACGAGATCCCACGATGTACCAATCCACTCATCACCTGCAGCACGATTCGATTTCATCACTCCATCTCCACGAGTGGTCATACTGTCTCAAACACCTTCAAAATCCTTGGCCGATAGATTATCCCCTCCCCCCTTCCCCAATCATTGCTCTGCTTACCCCCCATCACCAATCTGCCCTGCGGCCACGGCGTCCCTGAACAATCCCCACGTCATAATTTCAGAACGGTTTCTATGGACGCAATCGTTACCGGAGTCGTGGAAAGACGGAAAAAAACCCACCGAATCCAGGCGGCCACCAGGGCCGACCCACAAATGTAATTTCACGTTTAAGTGGCGAAACAAACTCTCGCTGTTTGCTCACGATGCCATTAGCCAGGCACCAGGCGACTGAACACTTTTTTCCCTGCCCGAGCCTCACTTCCACGCACCGCTGCCCACTCGGAGGTCGGTCGCACTGGAACTCACCGATTGCGATTCGATCTCCGGGCGCGCCAGTAGAAACGCAACTTTAGAAGTGCTCGTTGTTATTGTTGTTGTTGTGTTGAGTTTGCTGGCCCACCCTCCCTCCCCCCGCACCTCCAGTTAGCACGGTTGGCTATGTACGGTGGAAAGAAGTTCAACGTGTATACACATCCATAAATCCAAGGCCGTAATTATATTGGGGTGGACACACCCCCCCCCCCCCCAATATTCAAATATGCTCAAAATGTCTCCCCCCCCCATACATTGCTATTAAATACATTTCTGTTTATATGATTGTGGTTGATTGTATTCTTGATTTGAAGCTTTCGTGGCTGCAAAGAAAATTATAATTTTCTTTCTTTTGTTTTATTTTATCTACGTGACTTTACCGAATAAAACCAAAGGTTATGATTGTACTTTATTAATCCCTAATTTCATTACATACAATGAAACAAGGAAAGGTAAAAAAGAAAAAAAAGAGCAATCTAATACAATAGCACTATTAGCAATTGTAAAAAAATATCCTATTAGTGATTTTTTTTAATATTTTAGGCAGGAAATTCGCTTTCAAATTTATTTTTCTGGGGAGGGGACCCCCAGACCCCCTGGAAAGATGTGGTCCCCCCCCCCCCAATGTTGACTCCATGGCTAGGGCCTTGATTAAATCCCTCCGGCCCTCCTGTCCACCTGAGCAGTGGAACATTTAGTGCTACGGTTCGTAGGCGACACGCAGGTGGCGCGCGGTGGGGTCAAGTGTTGGGCACTTCCACCTTGCTCCAAAACGTTGGGGTCAGAGGGGCTCTGTTCAGAACTTCATTGAGGCCACCTCCACCTGCGGTGAATCGAGTTAAAAACAAATCGCAGGGCTGCGATGTTAACTACCTCGCCTTGTTTACAGATGGTCGTGGGTTTGATCCCCATGCCTGTATATTTGGAGTTTGCGCGTTCTCCCCGTGGTCGCGTGAACATTTAACCGGATTAACCGGGGTTTCCCCTCTACATTTAGAAGTATGCGATTTAAGGTATTTGGCTGCTGTAAATGTCCACGAGATAAGCCGCTTCGTTGAGCTATCAATTGTGGCCAGGTCGCCTCTGAAAAAGTGGGTCTTACCTAGCAAAATAAAGTTCAGTTTTACAGACATAAATCTTGTGCTTAATGTGGCTATCGTCTTAGGCGCCGCCAATGATGGATTACCTTCACGTACCATAATTCACAGTCGTTTTCATCACCTTTATGGAAACCTCTCCATTCTATGTTGAACTTATTTCACACCATTACGTAGCCAACAGTGCTCGTCGGATGTGTGGGGGAAGGACAACAAACTAAACACAAAGCAGTTCTAAAGAAATATCGGAAGAGCGTTCCAGACGGCCGCAGAAGCGCATCTGAAAGAGCGCGATGCAGTGACCACCGTATTTGTTCGATGGTTATCCAACAGCCGCTGTGAGGATGACCCGAGTTTGCGTGATGGTTTATGCTCCTTGGAGATCAGCAGAGGTATTGTGGTTCATTTGTGGCAAGTGCTTTGTGTGTGTAATGAGTGCGACCCTTATGCTTTCATTCGGCAAACCGGAAGGCAATGCAGCTCAGTGAGCACTGGACGGATTTGCTCCACATTGTCGGTCACGATGAGGGTTGTCTGACCGTACTTCACCACAACGGTCAATGTGTGGATTAAGGGGGGGAAGCGCCCAGGACTGGTCCAAACATCACCCACAGCTGATGTGGTCGGGAATCAAACTCGGCTCAATGGGTTCATAGCATGTTAACCATGATAAAACCTCATTGGAGGCAATATAAATTCTAACTAATAGGGTTTAATGCAAGTGACTCCCATATAGAGGGGTCCTTGGAGGGTTAGAGCCGAGTGATGTGAATTGTACTCGAGCGTTATTCTGTATATTACGTTGCAGAAGGAATAGAGAGCAGATTAACTAATGTAAATTATCCGTACTCCATCGCTAGAAATTTACAGCAATCGCCCTTTAGAAACATGAGAATTTACGCCTCTGATTCTGCATTTTTTTCGTGGTTCCTGCCCGCAGTGGTGATGCCAGCGGAATCTATCGAACGCTCGGTCTCTCACCCTTGTCCCTACATCGACCAATCGCTCACGCCACGCTCAAACAGTTGCACCTTCCCAGAGGCGCAATGCCCTCGCCGTGCCACCACTGACCACACAAACAACACCGATAGACATCCATCGACAACACAGTGCGCACGCACGCAAAAGCAGAGTATCTGGTGGGGGAAAATTGATGCTCGGGAGTCGCACCTATGAAGGCCGGCAACGGCACGCGAGGGGGGTGGGGTGGTTTGCCGTCAGCCCCTGCGCACCTCCGATAAGCACGGTTGGCTAGCTACGTACGGTGCGGAAATACCAAAATACACACAAACTTGGCTGCAAGTCTCCCCAGCGCTGTTTACATTGTACACTGCAGCAGATACTCATGTAAGGCCGAGTAGACTTAGGGGAGCCCAGGATTGGTTAAGATATTCGCCGCTGTTATTGGTCGCGAGCAAGGAATACAAACGCGGGTCGTCGGGTTCGTTAGGGCAGTGCGCTAACCACTGCACCACCGCTCCCCCACACACTACAGGGAGCGCGCACACAAGACACAAAGACTGACCACCGCACACACAGGAGGTAATAACGTTCTGGAGAGCCGGATGTATGTTTATTGCGCATTGTTCTGGGACAAGATTAGAACCGCAGCTTCTGGAAGAACCACTTGTTCTTTCCAGTCTTGTACCTGCAACAAAACACACACACACACGCGGGCATGAGCGTGGTCACATTACCGGCACCAATGTTCACAATCGCCACGCACAGCCCTCAATTGCTTTCCCTGCCTCTAGACCAGGGATCGGCAACCTGCGGCTGCTCGTTAAGGACTGCTTCGTGACGTTCTTCACGTGCAAATGTGGCTCTTGAAATTGATTTTTTTTGCTTGTTTAACCCAATTCTAGAAAAATGGCCCCTGTTATTTTAGTTGCCGATCCCCTGCTCCAGACTCAAATCGATATTGCTGCCCCATTGTTCGTGCTGCCTACGACGTCGCACGGAATGTGCCCCATCTCGGCGGGCCTCCAAAACGAAGCAGGGTTGAGAGCCTAAACAGCACTGCTTGGATTGGCAACCACCAAGCGCATAACAGGTGTCTGTAGAGGCTTCTACTGGGCTACGTTGTGGGCTGTAAGAAGGCCGTGCAAGCAAAAGTCATTGTCGTGCTGTCCTAAGCGCCGATGTAAATGCTCCCCGCGCCCCCACCACCTTCAACCAAGCCGCACGGAGCAGCAGTGGCCCTCTTGCTGAGACAGCAGCGAAAGTTATAAACAGTAATTCCAGGTCGAAAGTAGTGCCCCCCCCCCACCCCCACTCTAGTACCCAATCAGTGCAGCTGTGGACCCTTGCAGCGACGGATAAATATAATTTGTGGACCACTCTTGAATCGGTGGGGCCTTATTATGTAGCTACAGGCTGTATGAAATTGGCACCCCTGACATTAATAAGTTCCCCCAACTCCTTGCTGCAGCAGCGGTGGACAACTGGCGAGAATCGCAGCAGGAGAGGCGGAGTGTGGAGGGGTCCATCGATTATTTTCTGTGCGAGGATTCTATAACCGCGTCCAGGAGGAGCCGAACGTGGCCTCAAACCACCTCGGGGTTTTCTCTGGCAAGCGCTTTAGGAGAGGTGGGGGCAATGAGCGTGCCCCCCCTTGCTGGACGACTTGCGTGCGAAGAGACGGGGGAAGCAGTGTTTCAGGGTGAAATTAGTGACAGAAATATTCGTGGGGTTTTACTCGTGTTGCGTCAGCGGTGACAATGAGCGGACAAAAATAATTCAAGAGCATGCGGATGATGACGACTACCCACTAAAGACACGGCTACCCATTAAAGACAAGGCTAAGACGAAATGAAATTGCCGAGTCTGAATCAAGGCAGAAACTCAATTCCCGAATGACCTTTTGAGGTCTGTACTCGTCAGCCGTTCATTTCGTTTCACGACACTTGCTTTAATTTTTTAGTCAATGACACCGCACCCCAGCGGAACGCGGAACAACACAACCCACAGGAGAGCTGGAGAGAGGGAGTGCGTCTTAAAAATCCAGAGAATGCGGTATTCTCATATCGCCGGTGCTGCCTCCGTGAAGCTGAGTGCGGTGCCACCACTATCTAGGGCCGAGAGCGGTGCCACCACCCTCTGGCGCAGCGTGCTGGGTCACTCACCTCTCCTCAAACTTGACCTTGGCCTCGCGGCGCGCCTTGCGCTTGAGCGCTGGGTCCCGGAACACGTCCTTGTTCACCACCGTCTTGTCCAGAGGGATGTCAACCGAGTAGCTGCACCGTCACCACCACACAACACCGGTTCCGTTACATGCACACCACTACGTACACCACCAACGGTAACAAGCGCAACATACACCACAACCGTAAAGTACACCACTACCATTACATAAACCACTACATACAGCACCGCCATCACCATTACATTCACCACCACACCACTACTGCCAACGCTTCCTACACCACCACACACAACACTGATTATTATAAACAACCAAACACACAACTACTACATACACACACAATCTCTTACGCACAGATACACACGCTCCCAAACTTACTCACAGTCTCGGCGGGTGTCCGTACACTCTCCTTCATACCGGTATCGTGAAGGAACATAACCCATCACGCAAACCATCGTCATCCTCGCAGCGGCTTCTGACTAACCATCGAACAAAGACGGTCACTGCATCGCGCGCTTTCAGATGCAATCCTGCGGCCGTCTGGAACGGTCTTCCTTCGAATATTAGGAAGCCACTGGAGCTGTGCACCATGAAATCTAGAATCGCTCGTTGTTTTAGTTGGTTGTCCTTTCCCCGCACCTCCGATCATCACGGTTGGCTACGCACGATGCGAAAGAAGTTCAACACACACACGCATACACTCAACACACGGGGTCTCACCGGGTGGGCATGAGGTGGTTGTAGTTGAACACCTTCACGAAGCTCTTCACCTTGGAGCGCTTCGCCAGCTTCTTCTTGCCCATGCGCGCCGTCACCTTGCGTGGGTAGCGGTCGATACCGGCGACCAGAGCGTGCCCGTACGGCCGGTCTGCCGTGCCCTCATCCTGGTTCTACACCGGCAGAGGCGGTGGGGGAGGCGGAGGAGGTGCGGGGAAAGACACACTCATACTTTACTACTTGACTTCATCTTAACCAGTTCATAGCTGGCTGCACCGTCTATTCTTAGGGCCCCGCAGCGCCCTCCCGTGGCCAGTCCTGATATTTCACGTGACCAAACGTAGGTTTTGTTTGCAGGCTGAGCGCACACCACTCACACATGACACGTCTGCTAATTCCTTCACACCTTGTAATTCCCCTCTCATCGCCTCTTTCCCTCCCAAGTTCTTAAAACCTCGCTTCGTCCGAGAAACGTATAAACCCTTAACTTACACCTTCAGTAGTGATGCTGTTCAGGTCACCCGGATAATGTTTTTGTACGAGGATTCTATAACCGCGTCCGGGAGGAGCCGAACGCGGCCTCAAACCACCCCGGGGTTTTCTCTGGCAAGCGCTTTAGGAGAGGTGAGGGCAATGAGCGTGCCCCCCCTTGCTGGACGACTTGCGTGCGTAGAGACGGGGAAGCAGTGCTCGGCGTGAAGTGACGGAAATATTCGTCAACAAAGCGGGGTTTTACTCATGTTGCGTCAACGGTGACGATGAGCGGGCAAACATCATTCAGGTGCATGAGGATGATGAAGACTACCCGCTAAAGACACGGCTACGACGCAACGGAAATTGCCGAGTCTGAATGAAGGCGCAAACTCAATTCCAGAACGGCGTTTTGGGTCTGTACTCATCAGCCGTGATTTTTTTTGTTCGTCGAAAACGAACTCCAACGACACATTCCCACACGTGGCCCCCCCCCAACGGTGGTCGTGAGCAACGGCTCATTACTACGCCTTGAGCGCCGCCAACTCCCTGGCATCTCCGTCGTTACCTTGACGATGACGGCCTTGCGTCCGGCGTAACGCCCAGCCAGCACCAGCACCACCTTGCCCGGCTTCAGGAACTTGCCCATGGCTCTGCACAAGAATACACAAAGAGCACACGTGCATTTTCATCAGCAAGCCACTCCTCTTTTCTCACAAATAGTAGTATCTCCCGCGCGCGGTCGTCTCACTTGTATCATCTGTCGAGCACGAGCTGTTGTCTTCACTTCATGCAGCCCGTGTCCACATAAGCTTCTAAACGGCCCAGACAAAACTGAAGCAACTTAACTGCACTAATTTTGCACTAAAGGGGAACATTTTCAACTTCAAAACCAACAGT
Organism: Petromyzon marinus; assembly: GCF_048934315.1. Lineage (NCBI taxonomy): Eukaryota > Metazoa > Chordata > Hyperoartia > Petromyzontiformes > Petromyzontidae > Petromyzon > Petromyzon marinus. The sequence goes on from NC_133722.1 coordinate 9,562,675, forward strand.
GTTTATATGCTAGGTGGCTCAGTAAACGTGAGTCATTACTTTTCGCGGGATTATTCGACAACGATAAGGTGTTAATGTGTGGTTGCTTGCCAAAAGGTAATCCAAAGTCATGAGCCCTTGGCAAGGTAAAACGTTTCCCCCCCCACCCCCGGGTTTATATGCCAGAGATCTGTCACTCAGCATTGGTGAAGACTGCCGAAAGGGAAATGGTGGAGCATAGTTACGGAGTTACAGTGACACACAGGCACGGAGTTACCAGATTATAAGACGTACGCACCGTTTAAATTTTACGTTCTAATACAGGGAAAAAATATTGTCTCGTCGTTGCGTTAACATTTTCATGGCCTATGGTTCCGAACACTCCCCCACCGGGGTTTAAACGCTAGAGAAAAGGCTGCTGTCACGACGAACTTTTGGTGAAGGCTGGGAGGGAGGCAAATGGTGGAGCAACGGTGATGGAGAGAGTAGCAGCAGGAGAGGCGGAGTGTGGAGGGGTCCATCGATTACTTTCTGTACGAGGATTCTATAACCGCGTCCGGGAGGAGCCGAACGCGGCCTCAAACCACCTCGGGGGTTTTCTCTGGCAAGCGCTTTAGGAGAGGTGGGGGCAATGAGCGTGCCCCCCCTTGCTGGACGACTTGCGTGCGGAAGGGGACGGCGAAGCAGCGTTCACTTTGTTTCACGAAATTAGCGACGAAAGTATTCATCGAAAAGGGCGGCTGTGCTTTATGATTTTGCTCAATGACACCGTACCCAACGGAACGCGGAACACCACAAATAACCCATTGGAGAGAGGAGTGCGTCTTATAATCCAGAGCAGTGTTCATTTTGGTCACAAATTTCGTGACGCAAGCATTCACAGAGTGTTTTAATTTGTTTTATCAACGGTGACTGGGAGTGGATGAAAATCAAAAAGCAGGACTATGACGAGACGAGTATAAATAAAAATGCAGGCGAAGATCATTTAGTTCCGTTATTCGAGACTGCAGTACCCCAAGGAAGATCAAACACGTTAATTTTCTATACATGCATCAAATCACACGCCGAGTTCACCGATTGGCAGACCTTGGAGGGAAATATTGAGCACCCCCTCACACCAACATTCAACAACTCGATGTTTTGACTGCTTTAATCGACGACACGAAAGCCCACAGAGACTCGACAAACATTCCTGCAGGTCGCTCGCTGTCGACGAGGCTTCAATATTTGCGACTAAATGAATCGTCACGGGAACTCGCCCCAACTCGGGTGGACTTCGTGGCTCAAAGGGGAGTTCGTGAGAGACGCCGTTCCGCCCCAGCGCATCGTAGACATCCCCGGATGATTGATAAGACCGCGCGGGGTGATCAAACCGCATGGCTCCATGATTGTACCGCGCGCTGATTTTAGCAGGATGCCTGTGACGTTCCGCTACACGTGTTGGACGCTTCTTTAAGAAACCGAGTCAACGTGCTTCGTACTCGCGCCGGTTCCTCAAGAGGCTGCGAGCGCGCGGAGCGAGTGAAACGCCGGACGTGACGCAGAACGCGCGGTACAAATCGGAAAACGCAACGGAGATCCTGGGTTTATCAACACGTGGGGGGCTAGGTGACATATCGATAATCGCCGTTTCAGATCACGAGTTAAAGCCACGGGGTTCTTAAGTACATCATGGCCGTGCGATAGTGTGGCTGACGACCTCAGATCAAGGCTTGGGCTAGAGAACACAAGACAGTGAACAATGGAAAACTTTACGTTTGGGTTCAAGGATGAAGAGCTAGAAAGCGTAAGTGGACGAAGAATTGGGTTAGGGCCATCAATTTGTTCGTCATAAGACTCCAGAAGTGGGCAATATGCGGCTCTGGAGCCGCATGCGACTCTTTTGAGGACTGCTTCGTGACGTTATTCACGTGCTTTGCGGCACTTTAAATAAATAAAAAACTTTTTTGACCGAATTAAAACAAAAACCCGGCTCTGCTTGTTATTTTGGTTGCTGACCCTGGGTCATAGCGGAGGCATTTCACATGGCCATCAACAAAATAACATTCTCAAACCACCAATGGATAAAGAACCCCCCCACCAAAGATCATCCAAACTACAGTACTGCACCAACCATTGTATCGGCATATCGGGAATATAACGACTGACCGCGCCGTCGATAAACTAGGATTTTGAACTCCTTAACTCATACCCACTTATGAGCTCGACCGCAAGCGAGCGCATTCGACATCCGTTAACATTCGCAACGTCAATGTGCCGTCTTGGTCTGTCCCTACGCGTTAACACTTCAGCCACACGTTCACCGGCCGTGTCACCTCCTTATCACTCCGATATCGCGACTGCACCGTCTACAGTGACCCAAAACGTAACTACGTCGATTCATTCCATGTCGAGACTCGGGGGAGGGACTCAACAGAGCGTCTCATCCACGCCCGTGTTTAACCACCAGCACCACAAACACCGTGGCTCACAACTGGCCATCTATCAACAAAAGAGCTTCAAAGCACATTCGATGTATCCACGATAACGAAATAATCTTATTCTGTACTATTCTATATTATGGATTCTGATTTTCTTTCCGCTTTCCCAGCGACGCTCCACTTTTGGAATTCCCATCGTCTCACTTCACCAATGCAAGGTTTCAACCAACCTCTCAACTTAGTTATCGTCAATTAAAGTATTGACTCTGCATCGATTACAACTTTTTAAGTTATGTCGATTGCAGGCCACTCGGGGTTTGGGGCCTGCGATCCACCAACGGTAGGTTTTAAAACAGAAGTCCCCACACAATTATGAACACCACCACCCGATTTAGCTTTCGGCGTACACGACAACAATTAACCACACACCAGCCACAACCACTCACCCACTGCTGCCAATCGTAAAACATTTCAAACAGTTTTAAAAGTTATGTTACACTGCTATCACGTGTCGCAGCGAGGGACCATTACAGCGGAGCCTCGGCCCAGCTCAGGCGAGCGCTGGCTAGGGTCACGTGAACGGCTATCGTTTTAACACCTCTCGCCGTCGACGCAAAAGAAAGACGACGTCGAACGCGCGGTGCGATCACACGACGCGCGGACGCCAGACGTGGCGACGATTGGCGACGAAAAGGTGAGATCGGCGGCGGATTGCGAGCGCGGTACCTACAACTATGGCTGTTCCCACAGCGAGAGCCGGAACGAAGAGGAAGTGGCGTCACGGGAAGAGGCAGTTGGCGCCAGGCGATCGACGTCACTTCCGGGGAGGTGTGGGGGTGGGTGGATAATCGATTCCCGCCTCTAATCAATCAAGGTTCAGAATTCGATGAATTAGTTAGTTATTTCATAGTTCATTTATTTGGTATAGCCCTGTGAGCCATTCGGCTCTTGAATCGGGTGCAACCGCAACAAACAAAAAACATGAACAAGAAAACATCTTCAAGTGATTATGTGACTGTGCAAACAGAAAATACAGGAAAAATATCAATATATTCCTGAAATAGCACCGTACACCAACGCTGTGTGCAAAAATCCCAGTGGGATGCAAGTCAAACAACAACAACAACAACCACAAGACAACTAAGATTAAGGCCATCAGTCAAACTCCGTACTACAATAAACAAAAACATGGCCAAAACAAACAAAACTTTTCGAAATCACCAAAATAAAAGCCATAAATCCAATGTAACAGTGATCATAGAGACTGTGACCGAATTTTTAACAATAAACTAGATAAATAAATTATAACACCAAAATCTAGAGCCATATTTTAGGCCACTGAATAGCAGTGGCAGCTAGGGTTGTACAACTCCTCTAGAGCAGTTTTGAGTGAAGATCTCATAGGTAGTGATTCATCGTTTGGTGAACCTGCGAGTTGATTGGATAATTAATCAATGTATTTACAAAAACCTGAGCACACTGCAGGTCACAACCCCACACACCAACTCACTCAACACACGCAGGCCGCAGCCACACACCACACAGCAGCCACAACCACTCACCACACAACCACTCACCACACAACCACACAACCACTCACCACACTACCACACAACCACTCACCACACAACCACTCACCACACAACCACACAGCAGCCACAACCAATCACCACACAACCACTCACCACACAACCACTCACCACACAACCACTCACCACACAGCAACCACAACCACTCACCACACAACCACTCACCACACAACCACTCACCACACAACCACTCACTACACACTCACCACACACCAGCCACAACCACTCACCACACAACCACTCACCACACACCACACAACCACTCACCACACAACCACTCACCACACACCACACAACCACTCACCACACAACCACTCACCACACAGCAGCCACAACCACTCACCACACACCACACAACCACTCACCACACACCAGCTACAACCACTCACCACACACCACACAACCACTCACCACACAGCAGCCACAACTACTCACCACACACCAGCCACAACCACTCACCACACAACCACTCACCACACAGCAGCCACAACCACTCACCACACAACCACGCACCACACAACCACTCACCACACACCAGCCACAACCATTCACCACACAGCAGCCACAACCACTCACCACACAACCAATCACCACACAGTAGCCACAACCACTCACCACACAACTACTCACCACACAACCACTCACCACACAGCAGCCACAACCACTCACCACACAACCACTCACCACACAACCACTCAGCACACACCAGCCACACCACTCACCCACCCACTCACCACACTGCAGGTCACAACAACACACCCACTCACCCACTCACCACACTCCAGCCACAACCACTCACCACACTGCAGGTCACAACAACACACCCACCCACCCACTCACCACACTCCAGGTCACAACCACTCACCCACCCACTCACCACCTTCCAAGTCACAACCACACACCCACTCACCACACTCCAGCCACAACCACTCACCACACTCCAGGTCACAACCACTCACCCATCCACTCACCACCTTCCAAGTCACAACCACACACCCACTCACCACACTCCAGCCACAAACACTCACCACACTCCAGGTCACAACCACTCACCCACCCACTCACCACCTTCCAAGTCACAACCACACACCCACTCACCCACCCGCTCACCCCACTTCTCGCTTCGCTCCACTTTGGAATTCCCTCCCACCACCATCCAAGCTCTTAACATCACCTCGCTCAACTCATGGAACTAGTCAAAGCGACTCTCCATGTCTACTGCAACTTCAAGGGCGATCGTTCTATTCGCTCGCCGCTTTGGCGTTAGGGTCCGTCCATAAATGACGTCACGCACCTGGGGGGGGGGGGGGTCAGACATTTGTGACGATGTGTGACGAGGGGGGGGGGGGGTGAGAAATGTGACGTCACATCAAACTTTAATAAATAAATATAGAATTGTTATAACGACACTTCTACAACATCAGAGTGCAGCGCCACATTAAACACGCACTACAATGACAATAGTTTAAAGCGATTTGAAGCATGTTTTATTTTAAAAATGGAAATATTTTTGGGGGGGGGGGGGGCAAAATTTTGTGACGTCATATTTGAGGGGGGTCTGACTTTTTGTGACGCCGTGTGACAAGGGAGGGGGGGGGTCAAAAATCGCGTGACGTCATTTATGGACGCCCCCTTATTTGGGGGGACCTTCGGGGTCCTGTTTGCTCAAGCAGCCGCGATTTTAAAGAGCAGCCCTCTTGCCCTTCACGCGTTCGTACGCCAGAGGGCGGTATCCAACTCAGACTTGGCATCGCGAAGGCCCTGTCCGCAACCCACCGGCGTCGGCGAAGCTTCTTGTTGTTTGCAGAGGTTTGCGCTGAGTCTCCATTGGCCCCTCCTCACCAGTAGACATTCCCTCTTCCCTATTAGTGCATTGCCTTTCGGACAAAGACGGCGGTCAACGCATCTTCACGGCGCCTTCCCGTGATGCTTTTGCGGCCGTCTGGAACGCACCTTCCTTCCGACATTAGGAAGCCAGTGGAGCTGTGCAAATAAAAAATTTGTGAACTGATTTCTTCAGAACTGATTCTTGTTTTTAGTTTATTGCCCTTCCCCCGCACCTACGATTAACACGGTTGGCTATGTACGGATGGTTAAGAAGTTCAACATACATGGACACGGCGTTCCCTGGTCTAACACTGGTGAGGCAATGTCATTAAGAAGGTCGTCTCTGGTGTAGGCCAATCAGTTTCAAAGACGATGCTTATAAACTATCATCAACGCGTGTTTGTGTGCATGTTTTACCACAAGCATGATGTGTGATGCCTTGCTACAATAGGTATCGTCTAGTTGGTGTTTGAACATCTTAGTACCAACCTGTAACATTGCCGGAAAGGCTAGAGCCAATTCTTGTTTTCACTTTGCGATGTGGAAACCATAAACAACAACAACAACAAATACACTCCACGCCGTTTGCTTCACAGGCGACGTTAAAAATCCCCGTAACGTCAGTCGCAAGCCGACACATTGTGTGGCGGTGTCAGTGTCCCAAACTTTGCCACAACAAAATAATAAAAAAAACACATCATCGGCTCCAGAAAACTCGACAGGATTCGGTGATGTGGTGGGGGGGGTTTGTCCTGGGTTAAACGAAGCGGAATAATCCGTAATAGAGAGAGAGGGGGGGTGGTTGCGTTAGAGCGCGTAAATATATAAATGTTTTGTTAAACCCGCCACCACCCGACACAGCCAACTAATAAGGCTTGTCACGTAAACAGAACGTGGCCAATTCGTGACTAGTGCAGCAAACAAAGCTGTACGAGTCACCAACTGGCACGTTTTGTTTACGTTCAACACTTCCTACGACGTGTTCAACTGAAAGCGGAATAAGTAATAGTACGATTTAAGTAAGTAATATTTTTTTTAAACCTTTTTTTTTTTAAACACGCTTTTTATGAAATGTACCGTACTAGTAATGGAAGAATTCCACGACTCCAGGAAGTGGCCCCGAAGCTTGCCACAACGTAAGGGGACCATTGGTGATTTACAGCCAACGTCAGTCGAGCGTGGACAATTAGAGCCAAGCCGAAACATAACATAAAAAAATACTCTTTGGTTATTTCGGTTAAGTCACGTAGAAATAAGAAATAATAGAATTACATAATAGCATACTACATAATAGCATACGACGTTTCGATTGCAACGCAAGCAATCATCATCAGGCACAGAAGAGGTAAATTTAAGAGAGGAACCACAGAACCGTAGACATATATACAGACGCCTGAGTAGAGGGAGTTAATACAGAGACACAAAGAGAGACACACGTATGGGACACAGAGAGACTGGGTCTCTGTGCCGAGGCCTTAGCATGTAGGGGAGACACAGAGAGATGGAGAAGCACACTAAATCGAACAAGATTTAGTACAATTTGGAAACAATATAATGCAACACAGAGGGTCGGTCAAAACACACATACGTGTGTCTTTCTCTGTGTTAACTCCGTCTACTTAGATGTCTGTATATATGTCTACGGTTCTGTGGTTCCTCTCTTAAATTTACCTCTTCTGTGCCTGTTGATGATTGCTTGCGTTGCAATCGAAACGTCGTATGCTATTATGTAGTATGCTATTATGTAATTCTATTATTTCTTATTTCTACGTGACTTAACCGAAAAAAACAGTAATTCCTGCAGTCACGAAAGCGCCAAATCATATAAAAAAATGTTTAAAAATATATTTTTTTGATAGAATATAGTATTGTCATCAGTATGACATAAGTATACCATGTTTGCAGTCGATACCACATTGGGAAGTGGGTTACAATTGAGTTGAAAGATTTGAGGATACGACAACAACAGACAGTGATTCATAATAAAGGTTTTTGGGTTAGATCGCGTTATTTATAAATGTGTCGTAACCCTCCACCACCCGACACGGCCAATCAGCAAAAAAAAGTGTCATGTTGACAAAAGACAAATAATTCACTACTTTAGCCCACCGGTGTGTTGAAGAGTGAATCCACAACATTTACAGTTTGAGTACGACGTTTCGCTGGTAAATACATCCAGCATCATCAAGCAATTCGCCAGAATGGTAAAGCCCTCGCTTGCTCCCGGTTTTATATAGAGCAGCAGGGTGACGTCATCATTTAACTCATATCAGGTGCAGTGATTAGAGGCGGAGGGGGTATTGTAATTATATAATCGATTAGTAATCAGTCATTGGTTATGATTAGTAATGAGTTGTAGATTAGTGACACTTGTTTTTTTTTGCTGATTGGCCGTGTCGGGTGGTGGAGGGTTACGACACATTCATAAATAACGCGATCTAACCCAAAAACCTTTATTATGAATAATATTGGTCGCGAAAGCCTACGTGTTAAACTAACAGACAGTGAGTTAAATGAAAGCGTGTCATAATAATAAAAAATAATCTGTGCCCTCGAGTGTCCTGGCTGGCTGCTGGCTGGGTTCCTTACCACCCCAACGGTAACTCTCGCCGCCTACAGCTAGCTGGGTAACTGAGTACACGTGATTTTCCGTGCAAACGACTAAACGTTGCATGGAATTGATAGGGCGGAAGAAGAAGAAGAATACGTTCGGAAGACGTAATAATAATACGTTTAAATGATAATGCTCACGTCAATGTGTTTGTTATCACGAAAAGCAACGTGGCACGGTGGGTGCCCCCCACCCCCTTCCACCCCAACTACGTTACAGACGGACGGACGAAGCTGGACCACGAAAGGTTTTCAACCTCAGAACGCCGCGCTACGGGGAAAAAAAAGAAAACTCCCTCTCGGCAAAAAAACACAGCAAACACGACACAGCCCACCCCCCTCCGCCCATTACGCAACCCCCCTTCCACGCTTAAAAACAAATCCTGAACTGGGCACAACTTTAATTAAGCCCGCTGCTGCTGCTGTTTTCCTTGCTGAGCTCAGTGCTGCTGCCGCTGATGATGAAACTTTTGCGCGATGTTCCAGCCGCCTCGGCTTGTTGTTTGCCCTCGACTTGTCCAATTTCCCCATCCGACCCCCCCCCTCACCCCCCCCCCCATTCTCTTCGGCGCTTGGGTCACCCGGTGGTGCAATTTGCAGCGCCTGCGCCCTCGAAAGCTTCACCACTGACTCCACCATAGGGGGAGCGTGCTTGGATACGTACGGTGCGAAAGAAGTTCAACACGCTCTACAAAATGTAAACCCGCAAGGGGACTTTAGCGTGACTCTATGATCCTCTTCAATTAGCACTGGACCCTTCGATAGCTCTCGTCTGATTCTATGAACCAATCGATTAACACAACCCTTAGGGAGCCTTCGCCTGGCACGACGATCCAATGCATGAACACTGAACCCTTTGGTAGCTTTAGCCTGGCACTACGAGTAAAATAATTAACACAACCAATTGGAAGCCATAGTCTGACTGTGCGAGCATTTGAATGAACACCGCACCCATTGCTAGCCTTAGTCGAGACTCGATGAGCCACAGCAAACTAACACTGAATGCCTCTGTCCAATTAATTTCCCTTCCGGCCACATCTTTCTTGGCATTCCCTCTGCCCCTGGGCCGGCGCGCTGGTGCAGTTGCACCGCCTGCCCACTCGACGTAGCAATGCCACTGCCAACGACGACGAACGACGAGGAGGAGGTGGTGGTGTAGGGATACATTTGGCGTTGGGGGTCGCCTCGTGTTTACGCAAACACCGACTGCTGTTTCAGTTCAGCCGCGCCACGCCGTTGCGCAAATCGCGCCGCTCTTGCAGCCGACGCAAACAATCTCGGGGAGTCGGACTTGGCCCGAGGACTGGGCAGACGGACGATCTCACTTTGACCCCATACCCGTGCTCCTGCGTCCGAACAACACGTGTCCAGGTGTGTTCCCCCCCACCCCCAGTACCTCAATAATCCCTCCCCTGCGCGCGCTGCCCCAGGTGTAAACAACCCCCCCACCTCCTCTCTCTCTCTCAATATTCAGACTCCACCTCTTCCCGCTCCACTCCCATCACCCACATCGCACCCTTCCCTTCTCTCCCACCCGCCCCTACACAGCAACCTCGCTGAGCTGTTATCCCATGATGCTGTTGTTGTTGTCGTTGTGCTTGTTTACCCAAGAAAGTCTAACCGAGTCTCAAGACTCTTGGTTGTTGTCAGGATGGTCCTGCCAAGTTTTCCCAGTTGGGGGGTGAAGGAACGATCGGTGTCGTGTTTGGAACCCCGAGTGAGTAACATTCAGGGTATTTATTTTTGTGTAATTGGAACATTTGGAAATTGTTGTTGTGCGTGGGTGGCCCTGGGTGGTGGTGGTGGCGGTGCACGGGGAGTGCACGTGTCAACAACACGCCACGGTGGCTAGGAGATGTTAACTACCTCGCCTGGTACACAGGAGGTCGTGGGTTCAATCCCGACCCTGACGCCTGCTGTATATTTGGAGTTTGCGTCTCTCTCTCTCATCATCATCATCACGGTGGCTAGGAGATGTTAACTACCTCGCCTGGTGTGCAGGAGGTCGTGGGTTCGATCCTGACCCTGACGCCTGCTGTATATTTGGAGTTTGCGTGTTTCTCTCTCTCATCATCATCACGGTGGCTAGGAGATGTTAACTACCTCGCCTGGTATACAGGAGGTCGTGGGTTCGATCCCGACCCTGACACCTGCTGTATATTTGGAGTTTGCGTGTCTCTCTTCCCATGGTCACGTGGATTTTTCTCCGGCTCCTTCGGTTTTCCCCTCCACATTGAGAATCAACATCAGCACGCGTTTAGAGCGTTTAGCTGCGATACATTTCCACGTGATGATGATAAGCCACTTGGCTGAGCTGTCGTTTGTGATAGCCAGGTCGCTTCTGGGAAAAAAAAAACGCTGTACAGCTCAGTGGGGCCTTAACCCGGTTAAATAAATATTAAAAAACACCGCTTGTTTTTTCGTGCCCGACTGCTGATGATGGCCCAGCTCAGTGTACCGGGAGCTCTTCCGATGCTTCTTCTTCTTCTTAAAATCCCTTGACCTTTTGGGCATGGCCAGTCGTTTCCTTCACCGATGCGTCTCCCCTTGCCTTGCTCCATCAGCTGTGACGAGCGTGACGCAAGCAAGGGGGTGCTTTGCCCCCCTCCCCCCCTCTCTCTCTCCCCCCTCCTCGTGGCCAAAGCTACGAGGTGGGGGGGGGGGGCACCTGTTGACAACCCAACATGAGATATGTTTTCAACAACAGTGTCAAAGAACAACAACAAAAAACAACGTATTTTGCGGAAGACGGGAGCAGCCCCTACAGCGTTAAATGTTCGAGACCGTGAGCGTAACGACGATGTGGTTCGGGCAAGAGGAGCTGCGTGACGTGGCCTGGGCGCGACCGTGCGAGACAAATCTGATATTGAGGCCCCACCAGACCGAGTGCCGCACCTGCTGAGCTTGATGATGATGATGTCGCTACTACGCCACGGCATTTGCTCTATCCACTTCTCCTCTGTCCGTCGCTGCGTCATTGGAACGGTAGACAGCTTCCATCGCTACCAGAGTCAGACGCAGATCGAGATCTTCCTCTTCCCCCTGGGTTCTGCCAGTGCCCCCCCCCCTCCCCATCACCGCCACCACGACCACCGCCAGGACCACCACCACCACGACCAAAACCACCGCCACCACGACCACCACCACGACCACCACCACCACGACCACCGACCCCACCGCCACCACGACTACCACCACCACGACCACCGCCACGACCACAGCCACGACCACCACCACGACCACCACCAATCTTTATCAGACGCACGCGCCATTCACGAGACACTGCGGTGTTAGAGGGAGGCCACTCGCCAATATCACGATTGTTTGGCGAGTCCGACTGCTGATGAGACCCCGTGGTGGTGGTGGTGGTGGAGGGAATTAACTCTCCAATAACATCTGGAAAGAGCCCCTTTGTCAACGCACTGCTGGGTGAGGGCCTCCCCACGCCGCGCGGATCGTGAGCTATTGCTGACCATACTTCACCACGCTGGTCCGTGCGGGTTGGTGAAGGTGGTGTGGTGGGGAGTGCGGAGCTGTGGTTTCATAGACCGAGCGCTGTTAGCGATCACCTATCAAGGCCGGCACGGCGCACGAATGGGTGGTGTTGCCAGCACCACCCCCGGCCACCTTTGTCTTCCTAGTGTTTATGTTTACGTATCGCACCAGATATTCAATTAAGGCTGAGTGTACCTAGGGGAGGCACACACACAGTTCTATGCACGTAGACGCCAGTAATCCTGAGCAATCATCCCAGTCTAACGCACACACATGCAAACTGATATACAAAGATACATACAAAAATCCCCCGTATAGCTTTAACAGACTGTCGGGGCAAGTGCTGTTATCGAGTAGTACCGATGAAGGCCGGCACGGCACACGAGGGGGGAGGGGGTGGCTATCACCACGCCCGGCCGCCTTCGTCTCCCCACTGGGGACGTATTTACACATCGCACCAGGCAATCATTTGAGGCTGAGTCGACCTAGTGGAGGCCCAGGACTGGTTCAGTACACACAAGCTCACACAAACACATGAGGCGTGCACACGCACGTGGTAGACCCGATACACCAACTCCACCCATCCACCGGCACCTTGCCCCCCCCTCCCCCCACCGCCCGCCCCAACACCGCCCCCTGGCCCCGCCCCCCGGCCGGCACGTTTTCTCCACGTGCTCGCGTGACGTCAGCACGTGATGTTTGTGCAGTCGGGAGGTTGAGAGAGCACAGTCAGCAAGAAAACAGCCCCTAGCCCCCCCACACCCCTCCCCCCCCTCCCCCTATGTAGTTATTTAACATCACGCATTGTTTTAACGATCGAGAAACCACAGGGCGTTGCAGGCTGCAGTGAAGGCTAAGCAGCGCCGGTCTACATCGCCGCCAATTACCATCAGCAGCCGTGGTGTATCCGCTGCTCGACGAACGCCTCCCCGTGCCGTCGCCATCTCCACCACGAGTCCTGGAGATGCGCAAAAACAAATCACTCCTCGCCGCTGCCGCGCGCGAGCTCATTCTCAATCGCTCCGGCCTTTGGCCGCCGCTCTGTCGTTAGTCTCGACCGCCCGCCACCGGCTGTACGAGGACTGCGGAGTTGCAGGCGACAGACGATGGCGACTCGGGGTTGCACCGTCGATGGCAGCACGGCACGTGACCACGTAACGAACTCTTGATTCCTGCCACGTACCCACCTCTGATCCCCACATAATCCTCACACCACTCCGCCGCCCTGCCTTTTAATCCCAAGATGCCCCAATCACACCTCCTCGAACATTTGTTACCATGTGCAAAGTAGTTCACCTCTGGTACCCGATGAGGGCGGATACATTGAAGACACGAGCCAGTGCAGTGCGACTGTGACCTTGCTATGGACCGCACAGTAAACCCATCGAGACACAGTGAGATACATAGAGACTCATAGACACACACACAGACCCATAGAGACCCATAGACACACACAGACACATAGAGACTCATAGACACACACACAGATCCATAGAGACTCATAGACACACACACAGACCCATAGAGACCCATAGACACACACAGACCCATAGAGACTCATAGACACACACACAGACACATAGAGACTCATAGACACACACAGACCCATAGAGACTCATAGACACACACACAGACCCATAGAGACTCAGACACACACACAGACCCATAGAGACTCATAGACCCACACACAGACACATAGAGACTCATAGACACACACGTAGACACATAGAGACTCATAGACACACACACAGACCCATAGAGACGTATAGACACACACACACACAGACCCATAGAGACTCATAGACACACACACAGACCCATAGAGACTCATAGACACACACAGACCCATAGAGACTCATAGACACACACACAGACCCATAGAGACTCATAGACACACACACAGACCCATAGAAACTCATAGACACACACGCAGACACATAGAGACTCATAGACACACACACAGACCCATAGAGACTCATAGACACACAGACCCATAGAGACTTATAGACACACAGACCCATAGAGACTCATAGACACACACAGACCCATAGAGACTCATAGACACACACACAGACCCATAGAGACTCATAGACACACAGACCCATAGAGACTCATAGACACACAGACCCATAGAGACTCATAGACACACACAGACCCATAGAGACTCATAGACACACACAGACCCATAGAGACTCATAGACACACACGCAGACACATAGAAACTCATAGACACACACACAGACCCATAGAGACTCATAGACACACACAGAGCCATAGAGACTCATAGACACACACAGACCCATAGAGACTCATAGACACACACAGACCCATAGAGACTCATAGACACACAGACCCATAGAGACTCATAGACACACACACAGACCCATAGAGACTCATAGACACACACACAGACCCATAGAGACTCATAGAGATACACACAGACCCATAGAGACTCATAGACACACACGCAGACACATAGAGACTCATAGACACACAGGCACAGACCCATATAGACTCATAGACACACACACAGACCCATAGAGACTCATAGACACACACACAGATCCATAGAGACTCATAGACACACAGACCCATAGAGACCCATACACATAGACTAAAGACAAGCCACAGCAGTGAGACTGTGGCCATGCAACTCAAGTTATGGACCGCACAGTAAACCCACTGTGGTCTTGAGCACCACCAATGGAGATTGAGTCACGGGCCGGTGTGTGAGTTGAAGTGACGGGCATTCATAACTAATAAAGGTTTTTGGGTTAGATCGCGTATGTGTCGAAACCCTCCACCACCCGACACGGCCAATCAGTACGGGATTTGTCACGTAAACAAAACGCCAAAGAGCTCACTACTTCAGCCCACCGGTGTGCTGAAGAGTGAATCCACAACATTTACAATCTGAGTACTCAGATGGGCTGAAGCAGTCAGTATTTGGCGTTTTGTTGACGTGACAAATCCCTTACTGGTTGGCCGTGTCGGGTGGTTGGGGGGTTTCGACACAACATTTATACTTATGCGATCTAACCCCAGAAACCTTCATCGTGAATAATACCATCTTGATTTGAAGCTTTCGTGACTGCAGGAATCCATACTCTTTGGTTCTTTCGGTAAAGTCACGTAGCTAGAAATACAATTTTAAAAAATCACGACGTTTCGATCGCAACACAAGCGGTCGTCATCAGGCAAACAAAAAAAAACGTCGTGATTTTTTTAAAATTTTATTTCTAGAGTATGAATAATACTGATCGCCTACCGCGTGTTGAAGTCACGGGCCGTGTGTGTGAGACGGAGTCCCGGGTGGCAACAAACCTGCGGACGGATCACAGATTCCAAACTCCCCCCCCTCAACCCCCTCCCCTCCCCACCCCAGCCACCCCCCGCCCCAGCCACCCCCCGGCCCCCTCCCCTCGGGGTGCGCGCGCTGACCGCGTGCACAGCCCCCCCCACCACCCCGAGCCTTGAGCTTTGTTCCGGAGCGCGCACGGACAGCGCGCGTGCACATCGCAAGGGCGGCGTCGTCATCATCATCGTCATCATCATCACTGACCCTCGACTCGTCCAATACAGAACCATCGGCTCGTCCAACAAATACGTTGGTCGTGAGGTCGCAACTCCTTCTTACTCACACACAGACACTCGCACGAAGCCACGCTCGCCACAAATGAACCGCAGTACCTCGCCGCTCATCTCGTCAAGGGGCATGAACCATCGTCACGTGACATTCCGGTCATCCCCGGTGGTCACCACGTCGTCGCGCGGCGCTTTCAGATGCGCTTCTGCGGCCGTCTGGAACGCTCTTCCCTTCCGATATTAGGAAGCCATTGCGGCTATGCACTTTGAAATCGTCATCTAGATTGAGAACTAATTTGTTTAGAACTGCTTTTTGTAGTAATAGGTTTTACCCTTTTAACTGGCACAAAAACTGACACCTTTATTCAAGGCATCATGTTTGCAATAACCACAAACACAAGCAGTCAAAATGCAAACAAAAGAGACAACTCTGATAATAATATGCTCGGGTGAGCATTTACATGCCAGTTAAAAGTATAAAACCTATTACTATATGTTGTTACTGGCAAAGGAGGTTTCATAATGTAAATGCTCACCCCGAGCCCTCAATACTCTGATAGTGCGCTGTTTTTGAGTTGTACGCCTTTTGGCGTCTTCTGGTCCAACACCAGTGGAGACTAGGCTCTAAGAAAAGCCGTCTCGGGTGTGGACCAATCAAATTCAAGGACAGTGCATATTATCAGAGTTGTCTCTTTTGTTTGCATTTTGACTGCTTGTGTTGTGGTTATTGCAAACATGATGCCTTGAATAAAGGTGTCAGTTTTTGTGCCAGTTAAAAGGGTAAAACTTATTTCTATATCTTGTTACTGGTGAAGGAGGTTTCATACTGCTTTTAGTGTTTAGTTTGTTGTGTTTCTCCCGCACCTCCGATTAGCGCGGTTGGCTACGTGCGGTGCGATAGAAGTTCAGCGTACATACAGAACCATCGACTCATCCAATCCAGAAACATCAACTCGTCCAATACAAAACCCATGGCTCATTCAAATACAGAACGATCGAATAATCCAATAAAGAACCATCGAATAACCCCGTATGTTACAGATCCATCGAATCATAGATTTATCGCGTCTGTTGTGGGACCCTTATCTTACCCCCATACAGAATCTCCACGTCATCCCATACAGAACCTACATCTCATCTCATACAGAACCTACATCTCATCCTATACAGAACCTCTATCTCATCTCATACAGAACCTCCATCTCATCCTATACAGAACCTGAATCTCATCTTATACAGAACCTACATCTCATCCTATACAGAACATCCATCTCATCCTATACAGAACCTTCATCTCATCCTATACAGAACCTCCATCTCATCCTATACAGAACCTGAATCTCATCTTATACAGAACCTACATCTCGTCCTATACAAAACCTTCATCTCATCCTATACAGAACCTGAATCTCATCCTATACGGAACCTGAATCTCATCCTAAACAGAACCTGAATCTCATCCTATACAGAACCTGAATCTCATCCTATACAGAACCTCCATCTCATCCTATACAGAACCTGAATCTCATCCTATACAGAACCTGAATCTCATCCTATACAGAACCTTCATCTCATCCTATACAGAACCTACATCTCATCCTATACAGAACCTGAATCTCATCCTATACAGAACCTCCATCTCGTCCTATACAGAACCTCCATCTCATCTCATACAAAATCCTCATCTCATCCTATACAGAACCTGAATCTCATCTTATAAAGAACCTACATCTCATCCTATACAGAACATCCATCTCATCCTATACAGAACCTTCATCTCATCCTATACAGAACCTCCATCTCATCCTATACAGAACCTGAATCTCATCTTTACAGAACCTACATCTCGTCCTAAACAGAACCTTCATCTCATCCAATACAGAACCTGAATCTCATCCTATACAGAACCTGAATCTCATCCTATACAGAACCTGAATCTCATCCTATACAGAACCTGAATCTCATCCGATACAGAACCTCCATCTCATCATATACAGAACCTACATCTCATCCTATACAGAACCTGAATCTCATCCTAGACAGAACCTCCATCTCGTCCTATACAGAACCTGAATCTCATCCTATACAGAACCTGAATCTCATCCTATACAAAACCTTCATCTCATCCTATACAGAACCTACATCTCATCGTATACAGAACCTTGAATCTCATCCTATACAGAACCTTCATCTCATCCTATACAGAACCTCCATCTCGTCCTATACAGTACCTGAATCTCATCCTATACAGAACCTGAATCTCATCTTATACAGAACCTTCATCTCGTCCTATACAGAACCTGAATCTCATCCTATACAAAACCTCCATCTCATCCTATACAGAACCCTCATCTCATCCTATACAGAACCTCCATCTCATCCCATACAGAACTTGAATCTCATCCTATACAGAACCTGAATCTCATCTTATACAGAACCTTAATCTCGTCCTATACAGACCCTGAATCTCATCCTATACAAAACCTCCATCTCATCCTATACAGAACCTTCATCTCATCCTATACAGAACCTCCATCTCATCCCATACAGAACCTGAATCTCATCTTATACAGAACCTACATCTCGTCCTATACAGAATCTCCATCTCATCTCATACAGAACCCTCATCTCATCCATTATAGACCCATCCATTCCATTCAATATTGAAACATCGACGCATCCATTCCATACAAAATCATTGACTCGTCCGATATAAAATCCTTGTCTCGTTCGATACAGATGTTGCCTTAGCCTGTCTCGTAGAGTATCAGGTCAATTCTGATTCTCCACTAAACAATACAAGGCAATTTTATATACAGAACATCGGCGCATCGGATGTCATACCAATCGCGTATTAATCAATGTTACATTATCAATGGGACCCTTCTGCCGGTATCGAGATGATGAAAAAATATATAATAGGCTTTGCCCTTTCCGGCAATAATGCAGCAGGCATTAAGATGTTCAAACATCAAATGTGTGTATGTTGAACTTCTTTCGCACCGTACGTCATCAACCGTGCTATATCGGAGGTGTGGAGGAAGGGTAATAAACTAAACACAAAAAGCAGTTATAAAGAAAGGAGTTTTCAATCTTGATTTACAGTGAGGGAAAAACTTTTTGATCCCCTGCTGATATTGTACGTTTGCCCACTGACAAAGAAATGATCAGTCTATAATTGTAATGGTAGGTTTATTTGAACAGTGAGAGACAGAATAACAACAAAAAACATCCGAAAAAACGCATGTCAAAAATTGTATAAATTGATTTGCATTTTAATTAGGGAAATAAGTATTTGACCCCCTCTCAATCAGAAAGATTTCTGGCTCCCAGGTGTCTTTTATGCAGGTAACGAGCTGAGATTAGGAGCACACTCTTAAAGGGAGTGCTCCTAATCTCAGCTTGTTACCTGTTACCTAAAAGACACCTGTCCACAGAAGCAATCAATCAATCGGATTCCAAACTCTCCACCATTGCCAAGACCAAAGACCTCTCCAAGGATGTCAGGGACAAGATTGTAGACCTACACAAGGCTGGAATGGAATACAAGACCATTGCCAAGCAGCTTGGTGAGAAGGTGACAACAGTTGGTGCGATTATTCGCAAATGGAAGAAACACAAAAGGACTGTCATTCTCCCTCGGCCTGGGGCTCCATGCAAGATCTCACCTCGTGGAGTTGCAATGATCATGAGAACGGTTAGGAATCAGCCCAGAACTACATAGGAGGATCTTGTCAATGATCTCAAGGCAGCTGGGACCATAGTCACCAAGAAAACAATTGGTAACACACTACGTCGTGAAGGACTGAAATCCTCCAGCGCCCGCAAGGTCCCCCTGCTCAAGAAAGCACGTATACTTGCCCGTCTGAAGTTTGCCAATGAACATCTGAATGATTCAGAGGACAACTGGGTGAAAGTGTTGTGGTCAGAGGAGACCAAAATGGAGTTCTTTGGCATCAACTCAACTCGCCGTGTTTGGAGGAGGAGGAATGCTGCCTATGACCCCAATAACACCATCCCCACCGTCAAACATGGAGGTGGAAACATTATGCTTTGGGGGTGTTTTTCTGCTAAGGGGATAGGACAACTTCACCGCATCAAAGGGACGATGGATGGGGGCCATTTACCGTCAAATCTTGGGTGAGAACCTCCTTCCCTCAGCCAGGGCATTGAAAATGGGTCGTGGATGGGTATTCCAGCATGACAATGACCCAAAACATACGCCCAAGGCAACAAAGGAGTGGCTCAAGAAGAAGCACATTAAGGTCCTGGAGTAGCCTAGCCAGTCTCCAGACCTTAATCCCATAGAAAATCTGTGAAGGGAGCTGAAGGTTCGAGTTGCCAAACGTCAGCCTCGAAACCTTAATGACTTGGAGAAGATATGCAAAGAGGAGTGGGACAAAATCCCTCCTGAGATGTGTGCAAACCTGGTGGCCAACTACAAGAAACGTCTGACCTCTGTGATTGCCAACAAGGGTTTTGCCACCAAGTACTAAGTCATGTTTTGCAGAGGGGTCAAATACTTATTTCCCTCATTAAAATGCAAATCAATTTATAACATTTTTGACATGCGTTTTTCTGGATTTTGTTGTTGTTATTCTCTCTCACTGTTAAAATAAACCTAACATTAAAATTATAGACTGATAATTTCTTTGTCAGTGAGCAAACGTACAAAATCAGCAGGGGATCAAATACTTTTTTTCCTCACTGTAAAAATGTGGCTTCCTAATAAATAAACATGTAATGTGTGAAGCAATGCTGGACCCTCCAGGAAAAGTAGATATTGGGCACATATAAATTACATTAGATTCCCAATGTAGCAGGACCCTCATGTAAAAGGAGTCTTGAGACTCCGTGAGGTTTTCTTGCATACAATGAAGGGCCCGATTAAGATCAGATGGGGTGGATTTGGTGGTGCCACCTGAGTTCAATACATCAGTGGCAAGTAAAATATCTTAAGTGGTTCTAGCCGTCCTTCCCTCCCACCACTCAAATAGGGACATACATTTACACGTCCCTAACACTGAATACATGCATTGGGGGGGAGGGGGTGGGGGAGCGGTGGCGCAATGGTTAGCACATTGTGCTGTGAATCTGGCAACCTCAGTTCGATTCCCAACCACGGCTTCCAACAGTGCACCACCTCTCCCCCAATCCTACCAACTTGCAGTGACCGGCTTGGTGAAGTACGGTCAATAAAACTCCACAAAGGACACAGCGTGAGCGGAACTGCCCTTATATCGATGGGCATTATATTGATGGCCTTGCGCTGCAGAAATATATATATACTTTAGCTGAGGTGAGAAGATTCGGGGTGTTGGAGCCAGGCAGGGCTGACTTAGCACCAATTCACAAAGCACCTCGGACACTTGGGGTTAAGGTTTGACTCGGGAATTGTCAACCGCGTTTGGATTCGGCTCAATGATTAACCGCTCAGGCCACGCGTGAACACCTAACCACGGCTGACTTTCCCTCTCCCGTTTGTCCCAATTGCCAAGTTCTAAAAATGTCTTCCAAAGTTTAAATAACGAAGGTGAAACTCTCTCTCTATGCGTTGTACCTGTCGGTTTGTCTGCCTCGTCTTGTATCGCACGGTGGCTGATGGTTGGTGGGGTGGGGGGAATGCGAATTCTCGTAAAAATGATCCAATATAAACGAAATTTGGGTATCAAGTTGCGTCGCTATATTAGGCACCTGAGCGATTGAAAACGGGATAAATTGATTAGAGTGTTGCCCGATATTTGAAAAATTTAAAATCCAGCGTTTTATATATAGTGTGCTCAAAAAATGTTTTAATTGAAAAAGAACAGGATAGTAATAACACTGTAACTTGATAGCAAAAAGTCTCCACTTATTCGCCATCGTTGTCAACACATGGCCTTGAATCTTCTCCAGGTGATCTCCAGAGCCCCGGAGGCAGCAGCACATGTCACGTGATGTTGTTGCAAATTCTCCGAAGTGTTCACATTTTTTAGAAGCACCCTGCATCATTAGACCTCCTTTGCCAGTACCAAAATATGATAATAGGGGTTGTCCCCTTTTTTCTGGCAACAAAACTGAAACCTTTTTGTTACAAGGATTCATGTCTGCATTAACCACAATACCTGCAGTCAAAATGCAAACAAAAACATACTATGATAAGATATGCATTGTCCTTGAAACTGATTGGTCCAGACCAAGGGACGGCTTTCTTTTGAGCCTCGACCCAATTGGTGCTCGACCAGATGGTGCTCGACGAGATGACGCCTTTTGACGCCTTTTGGCGTCATCTGGTCGAGCACCAATTGGGTCGAGGCTCAAAAGAAAGCCGTCCCTTGGTGTGGACCAATCAGTTTCAAGGACAATGCATCATCATTGGAAACCTCATTTGCCAGTAACATAATATGATAATTGTTTTTTTACCCTTTTATCTGGCAACACCATGTGAGACGAGGCTCTAAAGAGGTGTGGACCAATCAATTTCAAGGACAGTGCCACATATATTATCAGAGTTGTTGTTTTTTGTTTGCGTTCCGACCGCAGGTATTGTGGTCAATGTAAACATGACTCCTTGTAAAAAAAGGTGTCAGTTTTGTTGCCAGATAAAAGGGTAAAAAAACAATTATCATTCAATGCATCATGTTATCATAGTGTGGTTTTTGTTTGCATTTTGACTGCAGGTATTGTGGTTAATGCAAACAATGAATCCTTGTAAAAAAAGGTTTCAGTTTTGTTGCCAGAAAAAAGGGGAACAACCCTATTATTAAGCACCCTGTATATTAAAAGAGGACCCCGCTTCAGCGTGCCGGGTCCTGCCGACCGAGGCGTGTCCTCGCCTGGCAGAGGCGCTATCCGAGCCCCGTTGTCTCATCGCGGCCTAACCAACGGGCCCACCCGCTCGGAGGGCGTGAGCGCTACCGTCGTTACGTCGCGAGGTCGTTCGTTACGTCGCGAGACGTCAACGCTACGAGCACGACGTTGTTTTTCGTTGTTTACTGGGGGCGGGGGGGGTTAAACAAACATAAAACAACCAAGCTGCGATACGCGAGCCCACACACACAGAGAACTCCCCCCCAACCTACGACGTTGGTGGTGGTGGTGGTTGTTGTTTATACGGGGCGAGGAAAGTTTCCGTCCAATTTTGGGTGGAAACGCGCACAAATTGTGGAGGAGACAGCGAGGAGTGGGTGAGTGGGGTCCTGCTAATAAGCGCAAATTGTACTGCGAAGTTCCCGTGGTAAACCCCGGTTTACGTCGGGGATACGTTCATAAAAAGGCGCAAAAACGACGGATATCGAAACGATGTCAATCAAAAGCGATTTGCAGGGTAGTAGTCGGTGGTGGTGGTGGTGGTGTGGAATAAGGTAGGGCACTGATAAGGGGTTGACAGGCAATGCTGTCAGCGACTTTAAGTGTGGGGTTAAGATGACGCAAATCGGGTATCGGGTGTTAATTAAGCAATTTACAGGGTGGTAGTAGTAGCAGTAGGTGGTGGTAGCGAAGGCTGAGAGCCGACGGATAACGAGACAGGACGGAACGACGATGCCGTCTGCGACGTGAGTCATGCGGGTTGAGGCGACGCAAATCGAGTCGCTGCGTTAACAAAGTGACGGCGTATTTGCGAAACGACGTAAAAGGGGGGGGGGGCGGCGACGTAAATCGGGGTATTAATTGTACCGCAAACTTGCAGCAAAGGTTACCGATTGGCTGCGCGCCCACGTGCCATTCAGCGTGGGGGGGGGCGGGGGGGAGCAGGAGGTGGGGGCGCGGGAGACCCGTGGCGGGAGCGAGGATGAGAGGGGGGCTCGGGAAGGATGAGCGAGGGGGGTGACTAGGGGAGGAGGAGGGGGGGTGCTGTGGTTGAGGGGGGCCCTTTGCGACAAGGGCGGTCGGGCGTGGTTGCTGTGCCACCCACCGCGCTCGCGCGCCGTGCCGGCCTTCATTCGTGCTGCTACTCGCTAACAGCACTTGCCCCAACACGTCTGGTGAGACTACACGGGGGATCTTTGTCTTGCGTACTTTGCGGTAGTTTGCAGTCTTCGGAGGACTGGAGAAGGTAGGCACGCGGAGACGGGAGGAGGTTGGAGAAATGAGATGCATGGAGATAGGTGGAGATAGGAGATGCATGGAGATAGGTGGAGATAGGAGATGCATGGAGATAGGTGGAGATAGGAGATGCATGGAGATAGGTGGAGATTGGAGATGCATGGAGATAGGTGGAGATAGGAGATGCATGGAGATAGGTGGAGATTGGGGATGCATGGAGATAGGTGGAGATAGGAGATGCATGGAGATAGGTGGAGATTGGAGATGCATGGAGATAGGAGGTGGAGATTGGAGATGCATAGAGATAAGAGGTGGATATAGGAGATGAATGGAGATAGAAGGTGGAGATAGGAGATTCATGGAGATAGGACGTGGAGATAGGAGATGCATGGAGATAGGGACGTGGAGATAGGAGATGCAGGGAGATAGGAGTTGGAGATGCATGGAGATAGGAAGAGGTGGAGATGAGACGCATAGGGACGGTAGGATGAGAGCAGTGAGATGCAGAGAGAGAGAGAGAGGAGTTCGCGTGGAGATACATGTGGATAGAAGTAGATGAAGGTAGAAAGGAGATGCATCGACGTGGAAGGAAGGAGAGCCGGGGAGATGGGTGGAGAAGGTCACGGCGACAGATCAAGAGGACGCGCGCGGCGAAAAACATCTCCCACTGCGTGAACCCAGCAATTGCGAAAAATATTGTTGAGATTTTGTGGCACCATCACCATCACTGCCCCACCCCACCCCACCAGCCCAACAAAAAGTCCCTCGCTGTCGCCAAGTACAGCCGGCATCTGTGAGTGGCACCGCGATAACGCGAGCCACGTGGGGAGAGGGAGGGAGGAGGGAGGGAGGGAGCCGCGGGTATCGCGGTCGTGTGAAACAAACGGCAGAGTGGGCCACATCACTTTTTGTCTGTAAACACGGGGAGGGATGGGAGGGGCGGGAGGGAGGGGAGGGAGGTGAGGTGAGGGGAGGGGAGGGATGGGAGGGGCGGGGAGGGAGGGAGGGAGGGAGGGGAGGGGAGGGAAGGAGGGGAGGGAGGGAGGAGGGAGGGGAGGGGAGGGCGGGGAGGGAGGGAGGGACGGGAGGGACGGGAGGGGAGGGAGGGGAGGGGAGGGAGGGAGGGGCGGGGAGGAGGGAGGGGCGGGGAGGGAGGGGAGGGGAGGGATGGGAGGGGCGGGGAGGGAGGGAGGGGAAGGACAGGAGGGGAGGGAGGGGAGGGAGGGAGGGGCGGGGAGGGAGGGAGGGGAGGGACGGGAGGGGCGGGGGAGGGAGGGAGGGAGGGGGAGGGGCGGGGAGGGAGGGAGGGAGGGAGGGAGGGAGGGAGGGTGGGAGGGGAGGGAGGGACGGGAGGGGAGGGAGGGGCGGGAGGGAGGGAGGGAGGGAGGGAGGGAGGGGAGGGGAGGGGAGGGGAGGGAGGGGAGGGAGGGGAGGGGAGGGAGGGGGCGGGGAGGGGAGGGGAGGGAGGGGAGGGGAGAGAGGGGAGGGATGGGAGGGGCGGGGAGGGAGGGAGGGGAGGGAGGTGAGGGGAGGGACGAGAGGGGAGGGAGGGGAGGGGAGGGAGGGGAGGGGAGGGATGGGAGGGGCGGGGAGGGAGGGAGGGGAGGGATGGGAGGGGAGGGAGGGGAGGGGACATGTCAACGTCTCGCCAACTCAAAAACAACGAAGGGAAAACCCGAGCACAGCGCGCTTGCAGTGACTGGTCAGGCGCGCTCACCCCCAGTCGAACCTGGGAGCGAATAGTTCACCGCCGTCAACAACCTCAACTTTATAGTCATCAATAACCTACTCGTCGTCGTCATCGATGCCAATTCATCGTCATCAATGTCATCATCGATGCAAATCAACCATTATCGTCATTGTCGTCATCATCAATGTCATCATCGACATCGATGTCTTCATCGGTTTCCATCATCATGAGCGATATATAATGTCACCGGCACAATAAACATTTTCATCAACATCATCAAATCACCCATGACCGTCAACCTTCTCGTCTAGAAACAATGACAGGCTGACCCTTGCTCACAATTCCAACTATCGGGGAATTATTTTTCGGAGCTCAGCCCCGAACAGCGTCATCCGAAATTAAACCCCCGTTGTACGGCCGCGTTGTTAGTACTGTATTATAATTACTATTATTATTATAATATTCTGTTGATGGTGAAGGTGATGATGATTATGATGCCGATTCTGACCGGGCTTCTGCTGTTGGCTCAATAAAGGAGATTCCATGGCGAATTCGCACGTGCCGTGTTGAGAGCCGATGACATCTCAACGATGGAAACTCGAACGTAAGGCGTTGGGCGGGGACACAGATTTCAGGAGCTCGGCCCCGGTCAGCTCCCGGTAGTCCTGCATCGTTATAACTAATCATGATCATCAGTCACATCAAAGGTCACTTTTTCAATATCATCATCATGGCCATTGGGAGAGCCGTTCTTGTCATCGTCATCAAAATGTATCATCATTCTAATCGTCATTGCCGTCAACAGTCTAATCATCATTGTCGTCATCATCAACATCATCATTCTCACTGTCATCATCATCAACATACTAGTCATAATTCTAGCCATGATCATTATCATCATCATTGACATCCTCAACATTATCCATTATCATCATGATCACAATCAGCACGAATTCCTCGACCATCTGACGAACCATCATGTTTCTAACGATGGTGACCATATTCACATACAGCGATCATGATCATCGTCGTTATGATTGCTGTGTTGTTATCCCTAGTGACTTACACAATTTTAATCAACATCATTGAAAACTAATTTCTTTAGCGCTTCGTTTTGTGTTTAAGATTGTTGTCCTTCCCCCACACCTCCCATTAGCACGGCTGGCTACGTGCGGTACGAAAGAAGTTCAACATACATATACATACATCACCGATATCCTATACAATCTTAACCATGATCATCTTCCTTGTAGTTATCATCAGTTTCCTATCGCATCGAATAGAATCGATCATCATCAATGTCGTCTCGACAGTCACCACCGTCGTCACCGTCGACATCTTATGCAATGTTAAGTAATCGTCGCAACCGGGCTACCCAAAGGTTCCCAGCGCAGCACGCGGACCCCGAGGCGAAGTTCGCGAGCGCCTATTGAGGCCACCACGGACGAAATCGACCTCAACCCCCCCCCATTCCCCCTCCCCCATGATACACCCCCTCCCCCCGTCTCCCCCTCCCCCCCGTCTCCCCCCCCCGTCTCCCCCCCCCGTCTCCCCCCCTCCCCCCACAGATCTCCCCCCTCCGTCCCCCCTCCCGCCCAGTCTCCCCCCCTTCTCCCCCCTCCCCCCTCCGTCTCCCCCCTCCCCCCACAGTCTCCCCTCTACCTCCCCCCCGTGTTCCCCCCCCCCCACTCCTCCCTAGCCCCACCCCTCGCTCCCCCGGTCTCACCTCCCCCCGGTTAATTCCATGACCCCCCCCCCCCCGTGGGTCTCCCCGCCCCTCCCGTCCACTCAGCCCGAGGTCTGCCCGGCAACAGTGGTCGGTACACGAGGTCAGAGTTCAGTTGAAATTCTTTGTGTGTGCTGTGTGTGTGTGCTGTGTGTGTTGTGCTGTGTGTGTGTGCTGTGTGTGTGTGCTGTGTGCTTTGTGTGTGTGTGTTGTGTGTGTGTGTTGTGTGCTGTGTGTGTGTGCTTTGTGTGTGTATGTTGTGCGTGTGTGTGTGTGCTGTGTGTGTGTGTGTGCTGTGTGTGTGTTGTGTGTGTGTGCTGTGTGCTTTGTGTGTGTGTGTGTTGTGTGTGTGTGTTGTGTGCTGTGTGTGTGTGTGCTTTGTGTGTGTGTGTGCTGTGTGTGTGTGTTGTGTGTGTGCTGTGTGTGTGTTGTGTGCTGTGTGTGTGTGCTGTGTGTGTGTGCTGTGTGTGTGCTGTGTGTGTGTGCTGTGTGTGTGCTTTGTGTGTGTGTGTTGTGCGTGTGCTTTGTGTGTGTGTGCTGTGTGTGTGTGCTGTGTGTGTGCTGTGTGTGCTGTGTGTGCGTGTTGCTGTGTGCTGTGTGTGCTGTGTGTGTGTGCTGTGTGTGCGTGTGCTGTGTGTGCTGTGTGCTGTGTGTGTGTGCTGTGTGTGTGTGCTGTGTGTGTGCGTTGTGTGTGTGTGTGTGTGCTTTGTGTGTGTGTGTTGTGTGTGTGCTGTGTGTGTGCTGTGTGTGTGTGCTGTGTGTGTGTACTGTGTGCTGTGTGTGTGCTGTGTGTGTGCTGTGTGTGTACTGTGTGTGTGCTGTGTGTGTGTGCTGTGTGTGTGTACTGTGTGCTGTGTGTGTACTGTGTGTGTGTGCTGTGTGTGTGTGCTGCTGTTTTTCTGCCCATCAACAAGCCGGGCTGGACACCGCGTGACGTCACCGCTCGGGGATCGTAGCGAGAAATTCCGTGCGTGCGTGTGCGTGCGTATGTGTGTATGTGTGCACATAGCCTGGTACAAGCGTCGTGGTGACGTCACCGCCAATTAGTTCATAGTTAGTTCATAGTTCAATTTATTTGGTGTAGCCCTGTGAGCCATTCGGCTCTTGAATCGGGTGCAACCGCAACAAACAAAAACACGAACAAGAAAACATCTTAAAGTGACTGTGTGTGACTGTGCAAACAGAAAATCCAGGAAAAAAACATCAAAATATTCCTGAAATAGCACCGTACACCAACACTGTGTGCAAAAATCCCAGTGGGATGCAAGTCAAACAACAACAACAACCACAAGACAACTTAGATTAAAGCCATCAGTCTAACTCCGTACTACAATAAACAAAAACATGGCCAAACCACTTAGTGGCGAATGGCGGTTGTTGTTGTGTATACGTGCGTTTGTATGTGTGTACGTGCGTATGTGTGTACGTGCGTGTGCGTGCGTATGTGCGTATGTGTGTACGTACGTGTGCGTGCGTATGTGTGTATGTGCGTGCGTATGTGTGTATGTGCGTGCGTATGTCTTTGGTCTCACGAAGTGCACCTAGCCTGGCACCAGCGCCGTGGGGACCTCACCGCCACTTGGTGGCGAATGGCGGTTGTTGTTGTTGTTGTTTGCGCGCGCATTGTGTTTGTGCATGTGTTTGTGTGAGTTTGTGTGTATATGTGTGTGTGTGGGGAGCGGTGGCGCAGTGGTTAACGCTCTGCGCTACGAAGCCGGCGACCTGAGTTCGATTATCTGAACCGATCCTGGGCCTCCTCTAAGTCGACTCAGCCTCAAATGATCACATAGTGTAGTAGACATCGTCACTGGGGAGACAAAGGCGGCCGGGCGTGATGCTGGCCACCCACCCCCTCGTGTACCGTGCCGACCTTCATAGGTGCTTGCCCCAACAACATGTTAAGGCTATACGGGGGATCTTTGTCTTTTATGTGAGTGTGGGGGCAAGTGAATGGGTGAGGGTGAGTGGGTGAGGTTGCGTGATTGCATGTCAAATTAATGATGATGATAATAATAGTGTGGTAATCATTAAATAAAAATGGAATTATTCTTACGTTTGCTATTACCCATAATGTTAACGGGTTTGTGTATCTGGTAATTGAGGGACTGTTGTTGTTATCTTGGTGTGGTCTAGGACTGTTGTTGTTGTTGTTGTCTTGGTGTGGTCTAGGACTGTTGTTGTTGTCTTGGTTTGGGACTGTTGTTGTTGTTGTCTTGGTGTGGTCTGGGACTGTTGTTGTTGTTGTCTTGGTGTGGTCTGGGACTGTTGTTGTTGTCTTGGTGTGGTCTGGGACTGTTGTCTTGGTGTGGTCTGGGACTGTTGTTGTCTTGGTGTGGTCTGGGACTGTTGTTGTAGCCTTGGTGTGGTCTGGGACTGTTGTCTTGGTGTGGTCTGGGACTGTTGTTGTTGTCTTGGTGTGGTCTGGGACTGTTGTTGTTGTCTTGGTGTGGTCTGGGACTGTTGTTGTTGTTGTCTTGGTGTGGTCTGGACTGTTGTTGTTGTTGTTGTTGTCTTGGTGTGGTCTGGGACTGTTGTTGTCTTGGTGTGGTCTTGGAATGTTGTTGTTGTTGTTGTTGTTTTCTGCTGCCTTGCCCCTAGCTTGCATTTGGTATTGACAAATCGACAGGAGTGTCTGTGTTCTTGTGCAATGTGTACGTCTATACTTTATTATAATTTGTTCATATTGACGACTTGGCTCTCCAACACACAACCGGTTAGTGCTGTACTAGTAACAAATTGTCACGTTCTGTTCACGTGACAAACCTTACTAATTAGCTGTGTCGGGTGGTGGCAGGTTTAACGACACATTTACATTTACGCGATCTATCCCAAATCACCTCTATTATGGGTTATATTTGTCGCGAAAGCCTACGTGTTAAACGGACTAAAAACATTTCTACGTATTGACTTAGTTCTGCTTATATGTGCATTTATCAATGGTGGTCGTTGTGGTTGTGGTGGTGGTGATGATTGCATGGTTTTCAGGGAAACGTAACCACACGCAATGCAATTAGTATTGTCCAAAACATCCCATATTTGACGCTGAAAAAATAAACCTGCAGGTTACTCAACTGGCATTACACACGGCAGTGAAGTCTTTCCGACCCCTTACTTAATAATGATAACTATACTAATTACGATTATAAATAAATACAAGAGCAGATTACGCTGCTGCTGCTCATGCTGTTCACGTGATAATGCACAGCGGTGGTCGGAGTCAAACCCAGGTGGGAGGTTATTTCTATTGTTCGAGGAGTCATCAACATCCCAGCTGGCTTGTACAGATGGCCTGCTATGGGTGCGGCGTGTAGACGCTGGGGTGGGAGGGCAGGGAGGGTGGGATACGTGAGAAGCGATGGGATCAGTGGTGGGGGAGAACAGGTCCTGAGGCCAGACCTATGACCCTGTGGGGTTGTTGTTTTGCTCCGTTGCAAACCCTTTCTTAGAGAGCAGGGCGCATTAAACTGAACTAAAAAAAAAACTATTGAACTATTCTTATATTCTTGGTTCTTTCGGTAAAGTCACGTAGAAGGGAAACAATAAAGTAATAAAAATACAAAACAATAAAATTATCACGACGTTTCGACTGCAACACAAGCAATCATCATCGGGTGTGAAAAACCACAGCAAGAAATTTTGAAAAAAGTGGCGGTACTTTTCTGAACGTGACTTTACCTAAAGAACCAAGAATATGAATCCCTGCAGTCACGAAAGCTTTAAATCAAAACTATTCTTATTTCACCAGAGGTAAGGCCCTCACTGAGATGTCGAGCCCAGGTCACAAATGAGACATCAACGAAGGGGCCTCGTCATCGCGTGGACATTCAGAACGAACAGTAGCCAAATACTCTGAACGCAACGTTCATTTTTTAAATGTGGAGGGGAAAAGCCGTAGGACCAGGAGAAACGGCCGTGACGCGACCACAGGAAAAACGTGCAGAACTCCCAAATATACAGGCTTCAGAGTCAGGATCGAACCTACGGAGATGTCGTTTGCATCATGCCACCGTGGCATCCTTAGCTTGCCTCTTACGGGTTTGATCATGGCTGCTACATCATCATCATCATTATCATCCACCTTTTCTGATCGTCCACTGCCTTCTCCTGCTGTTGTCATTGTTTGTTGTCATCATCATCAGACATCTGCCATGATCAATCCTGCGATGCAACAATCGGACCCAGTGATTGATACATCCCCGACTCCTGCACCTACCCAGCCGAAGCCACGCAGAGATCCACAGACCGACAGAGAGCCCCGCACACTCACACAGAGACCCACACACTCACAAATAGACCCACACACTCACACAGAGACCCACACATTCACAAAGAGAGCCACACACTCACACAGAGACCCACACACTCACAAAGAGACCCACACATTCACAAAGAGAGCCACACACTCACACAGAGACCCACACACTCACAAAGATACCCACACACTCACAAAGAGACCCACACACTCACAAAGAGTGTCCACACACTCACAAAGAGACCCACACACTCACAAAGAGACCCACACACTCACACAGAGACCCACACACTCACAAATAGACCCACACACTCACACAGAGACCCACACACTCACACAGAGACCCACACACTCACAAAGAGACCCACACACTCACAAAGAGACCCACACACTCACAAAGAGACCCACACACTCACAAAGAGACCCACACACTCACAAAGAGACCCACACACTCACAAAGAGACCCACACACTCACAAAGAGACCCACACATTCACAAAGAGAGCCACACACTCACACAGAGACCCACACACTCACAAAGAGACCCACACACTCACAAAGAGACCCACACACACACAAAGAGACCCACACACTCACAAAGAGACCCACACATTCACAAAGAGAGCCACACACTCACACAGAGACCCACACACTCACAAAGAGACCCACACACTCACAAAGAGACCCACACACTCACAAAGAGACCCACACACTCACAAAGAGACCCACACACTCACAAAGAGACCCACAGACTCACAAAGAGACCCACACACTCACAAAGAAACCCACACACTCACAAAGAGACCACACATTCACAAAGAGAGCCACACACTCACACAGAGACCCACACACTCACAAAGAGACCCACACACTCACAAAGAGACCCACACACTCACAAAGAGACCCACACACTCACAAAGAGACCCACACACTCACAAAGAGACCCACAGACTCACAAAGAGACCCACACACTCACAAAGAGACCCACACACTCACAAAGAGAGCCACACACTCACACAGAGACCCACACACTCACACAGAGAACCACAGACACACAGAAACCCACACACTCACACAGAGACCAACAGCCTCACACAGAGACCCACAAACACACACAGAAACCCACACACTCACAAAGAGACCAACAGCCTCACACAGAGACCCACAAACTCGAACAGAAACCCACAGACAAAGATCCCCCGTATAGCCTCGACAGACTGTTGGGGCAAGTGCTGCTAGCGAGCAGCACCTATGAAGGCTGGCACGGCACACGAGGGGGTGGGTGGCCAGCACCACGCCCGGCCGCCTTTGTCTCCCCAGTGGCGATGTTTACTCACCGCACCAGGTACTCATTTGAGGCTGAGTCCACATAGGGGAGGCCCATGACCGGTTGAGATAATCGTCACTGGTGTTGGCCATGAGCGGGGTCTCCAGGTTCATAGCGCAGCGCGCAAACCGCTACACTCCCGCTCCCCACGGACTCACACAGACCCACTAATATCTCTGAAAGTCACATCCCTCACTCAGCTCTCTAATCCTTCTAAAACATCATATAGAATGGATATTACACACTCGCCTCGCTATAATATTCGCGTAGTTATTTGGATGTACTCGTCACCGCCATAGGAATGTGGAATTCTACCCCTGGTTCGGGGATCGACAATCAAGATGAGCGTGGATACATTGTAAGACCCTCATCCAGCAGTGGATTGACAAAGGGCTGTCTATGTACTGTCTGTGTACTGTCTATGTACTGTCTATGTACTGCAAAATTAGCACAAATACAACAACGTACATTTCATATTCCTGGTGGGGTGGGGTGAAATATTACTTTCTCGAGCTCAGCCCCGGACAGCTCCGGCTGATATGGATCCCTGGCTGAACAGGTGCACGTATGCATGTCGAACTTCTTTCGCACCGTACGTAGCCAACCGTGCTAATCGGAGGCGCGGGGTGAAGGACAACAAACTATGGGCCTCTGTGTGAGTCTGTGGGTCTCTGTGTGAGTCTATGGGTCCCTGTGTGAGACTATGGGTCTCTGTGTGAGTCTATGGGTCTCTGTGTGAGTCTATGGGTCTCTGTGTGAGACTATGGGTCTCTGTGTGAGTCTATGGGTTTCTGTGTGAGTCTATGGGTCTCTGTGTGAGTCTGTGGGTCTCTGTGTGAGTCTGTGGGTCTCTGGGTGAGTCTATGGGTCTCTGTGTAAGTCTATGGGTCTCTGTGTGAGTCTATGCATCTCTGTGTGAGTCTATGTGTCTCTGTGTGAGTTTATGGGTCTCTGTGTGAGTCTATGGGTCTATGTGTGTGTCTATGGGTCTCTGTGTGCGTCTATGTTTCTCTCTGTGTGTCTATGTGTCTCTGTGTGAGTCTATGTGACTCTGTGTGTGTCTATGTGTCTCTGTGTGAGTCTATGGGTCTCTGTGTGTGTCTATGTGTCTCTGTGTGAGTCTATGGGTCTCTGTGTGAGTCTATGTGTCTCTGTGTGAGTCTATGTGTCTCTGTGTGTGTCTATGTGATCCGGTGTGTGTCTGCGTCTCTGTGTGTGTCTATGTGTCTCTGTGTGAGTCTATGTGACTCTGTGTGTGTCTATGTGTCTCTGTGTGAGTCTATGGGTCTCTGTGTGTGTCTATGTGTCTCTGTGTGAGTCTATGGGTCTCTGTGTGAGTCTATGTGTCTCTGTGTGTGCCTATGTGTCTCTGTGTGTGAGTCTGTAGGTCTATGTGTGAGTCTATGGGTCTCTGTGTGAGTCTATGTGTCTCTGTGTGTGTCTATGTGTCTCTGTGTGAGTCTCTGGGTATGCTGAACTTATTTTGCACTGCACGTTAGCCAACCGTGCAAATCGTAAGGTGCGGGGGAAGGACAAGAAACTAAACACCCAAAGAGCAGTTGGAGAGAAATGAGTTTTCAATCTAAAACATTCATTGTTTACATGATGCTGCTGCTGCTGATGCTGAATCTTAGCGTCCTCTGCTGCTGTTTCAATAATGGACGCTGCATGTGGTGGCCTGTGTACGTGCCAATTCGTGTTTGAACCCCCCGATGGAGGTGACGCTGTTAAACTCCGTTATCTCGGCGAGATAAGATAACTTGGTATCAAACCCCCTTCAGAGTCTTAGTTCCACAACAACACCGTCGACGCAGTCTGGTGCCAGATAAAGCTTCCGAGTAAGGCACTTGTTGTGACCACGGAGAACGCACGGACATCACAGCAGCATTGTTTGTGAGGGATTATGAAGTCTTCGTTATTCAAAATGTGTGGTTTGTGTCTCTCGGTTTTGACGAGATTGTTTGTGTTGTTTATGAGGGATTATTACCTTTTTGTTATTCAAATTGTCTCTCGGTTTTGACGAGATTGTTTGTGTTGTTTATGAGGGATTATTACCTTTTTGTTATTCAAATTGTCTTGTTTGTGTATCTTGGTTTTGGCGGGATTGTTTGTGTTCCGTGTTGGTTGTGAGGGATTATTACGTTGTTATTCAAATTGTGTAATTTGTTTCGATTTAAAGCTTTCGTGACTGCAAGGATTCATCTTCTTTGGTTCTCTCGGTAAAGTCACGTAGAATGCGAATAAAATAATAAAATAAAACAATAAAATTCTCACGACGTTTCGGCCACAACACAAGCGGCCTTCTTCAGGTGAAAGGGACAGACCTGTTGGGACGACAGAGCTTCAATAAACGATGTTAAGATTCGTAGCGCCCTTTTAAGCTGGTTGAGCGAAAGTCAGGCACCCAAGCAGTTGAATTTAGCATTGAAAA
Organism: Petromyzon marinus; assembly: GCF_048934315.1. NCBI lineage: Eukaryota > Metazoa > Chordata > Hyperoartia > Petromyzontiformes > Petromyzontidae > Petromyzon > Petromyzon marinus. Next base: position 9,597,630 of record NC_133722.1, read on the forward strand.
AGGTTGAGAGATTAGCTTGTGACTGGTCACAGAAATGGCTGTGTAAATTCAAAGCCTACACATCCACAGAGGCACCGAGCACAAATCAAACAATATAATTTAGCATTGAAATAGCTAAGGGGATTAGCTTGTGACTGGTCACAGAAATAGCTATGTTAAAGTTGAAGCCCTACATATCCACAGAGGAACCTAGTACTGGTCACAGAAGTAGCTCAGAAGGGGACAACAATCCCACCAAATATCACGGCACCGAAACCGCGCGAAACAAATATTTATTTACCTTGCACATCCAAGGCTTGCTTGGATGTGCAAGCCTTGACTTTAACAAAGCTACTTCTGTGACCAGTCCTAGGTTCCTCTGTGGATGTGTAGGCTTCAACTTTAACATAGCTATTTCTGTGACCAGTCACAAGCTAATCTCTCAACCTTTTTAAATGCTAAATTCAACTGCTTGGGTGCCTGACTTTCGCTCAACCAGCTTAAAAGGGCGCTACGAATCTTAACATCGTTTATTCAAGCTCTGTCGTCCCAACAGGTCTGTCCCTTTCACCTGAAGAAGGCCGCTTGTGTTGTGTTGCCGAAACGTCGTGAGAATTTTATTGTTTTATTTTATTATTTTATTCTCATTCTACGTGACTTTACCGAGAGAACCAAAGACGATGTGTTATTCGTCTCTTGTTTTTGACGGGATTATTTCAAGTTGTGTGAGGTAATATATCTCGTAACCTTTGCGTCCCTTGCTTTCCTGAGGGTTGTGTATAACGTTGTGTGCCTTGTGCGTGCCTTGTGTTTACGAGGCATTCGTTCATTTGTGTTGTCCGTGTGTCCTGTATGTTTTTCCGTGAGGTAAATAAATCTTTGTTTCGCGCGGTTTCGGTGCCGTGATATTTGGCGGGAATGTTGTCCCCTTCTGAGTTCTCGCCCCTATTTCTTGGGGCCGTGCTATAATGCCGCCGTGTTTTACGAGCCCTCGTTTAAGCTTGTTGTTTGCGTCCTTCGTGTTTGTTTGTAAAGGCATTGCAATTGTTTTTTTGTTATACATATGTGTAACGCGGGAAGGAGCGGTGGCGCAGCGGTTAGCGCAACGCTGCGCTACGAACCCCCAGCCACGGTCACCAACATCGGTGACGATTCTCTAAAACCGGTCCCGGGCATCCCTTAGGTCGACTCAGCCTCAAAATGAGCAGCTGATGCAGTCGTGTAAACATCGCCCTGTGGGGGAGACAAAGGCGGCCGGGCGTGGTTGCTGTGTCACCCACCCCCTCGTGTGCCGTGCCGGCCTTCGTAGGTACTCGCTAACAGCACTTGCCCCTACAGTCTGTTACAGGCTACACGATGGTGGTGGATTTGTCCGAGTTCCCGTGAGGTCCCGTGTCCCATTGTTGTTTGTGTCTCCGTGTTGTTTTTGGCGGGATTGTTGTCTCCGTGTTGTTTTTGGCGGGATTGTTGTCTCCGTGTTGTTTTTGAGGGGATTGTTGTCTCCGTGTTGTTTTTGAGGGGATTGTTGTCTCCGTGTTGTTTTTGGCGGGATTGTTGTCTCCGTGTTGTTTTTGAGGGGATTGTTGTCTCCGTGTTGTTTTTGAGGGGATTGTTGTCTCCGTGTTGTTTTTGGCGGGATTGTTGTCTCCGTGTTGTTTTTGAGGGGATTGTTGTCTCCGTGTTGTTTTTGAGGGGATTGTTGTCTCCGTGTTGTTTTTGAGGGGATTGTTGTCTCCGTGTTGTTTTTGAGGGGATTGTTGTCTCCGTGTTGTTTTTGGCGGGATTGTTGTCTCCGTGTTGTTTTTGAGGGGATTGTTGTCTCCGTGTTGTTTTTGAGGGGAGTGTTGTCTCCGTGTTGTTTTTGAGGGGATTGTTGTCTCCGTGTTGTTTTTGGCGGGATTGTTGTCTCCGTGTTGTTTTTGAGGGGATTGTTGTCTCCGTGTTGTTTTTGAGGGGCTTCTTGTCTCCGTGTTGTTTTTGAGGGGATTGTTGTCTCCGTGTTGTTTTTGAGGGGATTGTTGTCTCCGTGTTGTTTTTGGCGGGATTGTTGTCTCCGTGTTGTTTTTGAGGGGATTGTTGTCTCCGTGTTGTTTTTGGCGGGATTGTTGTCTCCGTATTGTTTTTGGCGGGATTGTTGTCTCCGTGTTGTTTTTGAGGGGATTGTTGTCTCCGTGTTGTTTTTGAGGGGATTGTTGTCTCCGTGTTGTTTTTGGCGGGATTGTTGTCTCCGTGTTGTTTTTGAGGGGATTGTTGTCTCCGTGTTGTTTTTGAGGGGATTGTTGTCTCCGTGTTGTTTTTGAGGGGATTGTTGCCTCCGTGTTGTTTTTGAGATTGTTGTCTCCGTGTTGTTTTTGGCGGGATTGTCTCCGTGTTGTTTTTGAGGGGATTGTTGTCTCCGTGTTGTTTTTGAGGGGATTGTTGTCTCCGTGTTGTTTTTAGCGAGGATTGTTGTCTCCGTGTTGTTTTTGAGGGGATTGTTGTCTCCGTGTTGTTTTTGGCGGGATTGTTGTCTCCGTGTTGTTTTTGGCGGGATTGTCTCCGTGTTGTTTTTGAGGGGATTGTTCTCTCCGTGTTGTTTTTGAGGGGATTGTTGTCTCCGTGTTGTTTTTGAGGGGATTGTTGTCTCCGTGTTGTTTTTGAGGGGATTGTTGTCTCCGTGTTGTTTTTGGCGGGATTGTTGTCTCCGTGTTGTTTTTGAGGGGATTGTTGTCTCCGTGTTGTTTTTGAGGGGATTGTTGTCTCCGTGTTGTTTTTGAGGGGATTGTTGTCTCCGTGTTGTTTTTGAGGAGATTGTTGTCTCCGTGTTGTTTTTGGCGGGATTGTCTCCGTGTTGTTTTTGAGGGGATTGTTGTCTCCGTGTTGTTTTTGAGGGGATTGTTGTCTCCGTGTTGTTTTTGGCGGGATTGATGTCTCCGTGTTGTTTTTGTCGGGATTGTTGTCTCCATGTTGTTTTTGGCGGGATTGTTGTCTCCGTGTTGTTTTTAGTGAGGATTGTTGTCTCCGTGTTGTTTTTGAGGGGATTGTTGTCTCCGTGTTGTTTTTGGCGGGATTGTTGTCTCCGTGTTGTTTTTGGCGGGATTGTCTCCGTGTTGTTTTTGAGGGGATTGTTCTCTCCGTGTTGTTTTTGAGGGGATTGTTGTCTCCGTGTTGTTTTTGAGGGGATTGTTGTCTCCGTGTTGTTTTTGAGGGGATTGTTGTCTCCGTGTTGTTTTTGGCGGGATTGTTGTCTCCGTGTTGTTTTTGAGGGGATTGTTGTCTCCGTGTTGTTTTTAGCGGGATTGTTGTCTCCGTGTTGTTTTTTGGCGGGATTGTTGTCTCCGTGTTGTTTTTGAGGGGATTGTTGTCTCCGTGTTGTTTTTGGCGGGATTGTTGTCTCCGTGTTGTTTTTGAGGGGATTGTTGTCTCCGTGTTGTTTTTGAGGGGATTGTTGTCTCCGTGTTGTTTTTGAGGGGATTGTTGTCTCCGTGTTGTTTTTGGCGGGATTGTTGTCTCCGTGTTGTTTTTGAGGGGATTGTTGTCTCCGTGTTGTTTTTAGCGGGATTGTTGTCTCCGTGTTGTTTTTTGGCGGGATTGTTGTCTCCGTGTTGTTTTTGAGGGGATTGTTGTCTCCGTGTTGTTTTTGGCGGGATTGTTGTCTCCGTGTTGTTTTTGAGGGGATTGTTGTCTCCGTGTTGTTTTTGAGGGGATTGTTGTCTCCGTGTTGTTTTTGAGGGGATTGTTGTCTCCGTGTTGTTTTTGAGGGGATTGTTGTCTCCGTGTTGTTTTTGAGGGGATTGTTGTCTCCGTGTTGTTTTTGGCGGGATTGTTGTCTCCGTGTTGTTTTTGAGGGGATTGTTGTCTCCGTGTTGTTTTTGAGGGGATTGTTGTCTCCGTGTTGTTTTTGGCGGGATTGTTGTCTCCGTGTTGTTTTTGAGGGGATTGTTCTCTCCGTGTTGTTTTTGAGGGGATTGTTGTCCCCGTGTTGTTTTTGGCGAGGATTGTTGTCTCCGTGTTGTTTTTGAGGGGATTGTTGTCTCCGTGTTGTTTTTGGCGGGATTGTTGTCGCCGTGCGTTCTGTGTCTCTCTCTCTCGGACCCGGGGACATCAGTTCATCATTAACTCGGCCACGCCGTGCGTTCTTAGGCGCTCATCCGCGGGTCGGCGTTAACTTTCACAAACATCAGCACGGCGGTCCAGGGGAGGGGGCGAGCAAATTATTCCACTCCCGCTGCCTCCTCTCCCCCCGTGTCTCTCCATTGATTCTCTTTCCTCCCTCCCTCCCCCCTCACTCACTCACTCACCCCCTCCTCTGTATCTCTCTTCTCTCCCTTTAAATCTCCATTCACTCCCTCCTTGTGGCTCCCCGTTGACTCCCCCCCCTTCACTCCCTCACCCTCCCCTGTGACTCTCCATTCACCTCCCCTGTGACTCTCCATTAACTCCCCCCGCCCCGCCCCCGCCTTTACATCCCTGCCGTCTTTGTCTCACCGTTCCATCCCTCTGTTCTCGCCTCTCCCCGTGTCTAACTTGACGACGCCGAATCGCCCTCCTCTGCCCCCATCGCTCCCTCCCCTCTCCACCTCCATTTCATCAACTGAAACAAATTCACCGCCTGGGGGTGGCGGTGGGGCTCGCCTTGGCAAAGAAGCCGAGGATCGACGACGGCTGACCGGAGGGCGTCGTCGCCGCTCGCGACTGCGGCGGACGCCCCCCGGGGCTCGCGTTTGGCCGGTGGGGTGGCGCCCGTCGTGGTGATCGCCGCCTGCTGGCGCTTGTTGGTGCCAGCAGGCGGTGTCCTTGCGGGGTCACGAGTGGGGCGGACTGAAGAAAAATATTAATTATTATTGACCTGATTTTTGCGGGACCCCGGGGTCCCGCCAACTGATTCAACTCTCCATTCACCCCCCCACCTCCCTCTCACTGTGTCTCACTCTTCAATCCACCAATCTCTCTTCCCCCTATCCACATGTCTCATGTCACTCCATCCCAAGGCCACAATTATAATATATATTGGGGGACACACATCCCCCTCAATATATATTATAATTACGGCCTTGGGATGGAGTGACATTGGGGGGGACACATCCCCCCCAATATTCAAATATGCTCAAAATGTCCCACACCAATATATTGCAAGAAAATAGATTTGTGTTTATATGATTGCGGTTACATACAATGAAACGAGAAAAGGTAAAAAAAAACAGAGCAATGTAATACAATACACTATTAGACATTATTGTAAAACATATATACAAAGTCCATCCTATGTGTTAGTGAATTTTTTATATTTTAGGCAGGAAATTCGTTTTCAAATTTACATTTTTTTTCTGGGGGGGTGGGACCCCCAGACCCCCTAGAAGCTTTGGTCCCCCCCAATGTTGACTCCATGGCTACGGCCTTGCTCCATCCTCTCCCCGCCTCCATCTCCCAACTCCCCGTGTCTCACTTCATTCCCTCCGCTGCCTCCTCGTTTGACCTCTCTCTCTCGCTATCCCTTGACCCCCCTCTCTCCTCCACTTTGGTCAACCTCTCCCCTCCGTCAGTGTCTCCCCGCGAACTCCCTCCCCTTGCTGCCTTCACTCCCCATCCTTTCTGGCCGTCTCCCCGTCTCGACCCGCACTTCGATTTGTCTCTCCATCCCAGCGCCCTTCTGTCCCTCCCCGCTCTCACCTCATCCTCCCCTCCCTCACCACCACCACCACCCCTTCGCTCACCCCACAGCCACCCCCATCTCCCCACCACCACTTAGCGCTCCCCTCCCTCTCCCCTCCCTCTCCCCCTTTCGCCCTCTCGTCGTCAACACGGCTGCTATATAAAGGGCTCTGTGATCACAGTCGAGCCGAGATCTGCGTTCACAGAGCCACAGCTGGAATCAACTCACATAGGACGAGCCTACGGCCATCGAGTCATAGGGCTTCAGGGTTCCATCACTTCGCGTAGCAGTTTCCTGAATTAGGTGCCTCGTCGGAAACGTCGGGTTGTTTTTTTGTGTCATTATTGTAATTAGTGTATTGGGTAGAGCAATACTTAGCAGCATCAGCGGCGTCAACAACATCAATATCACATCTGGTGCCGCGAAAGGGTGAGTTGTGTTCGCTTGCACACACCTCATAGGGCTATCATGGTTGATGATGATGGTGGTGGTGATCGTGATTTCGTGTGACCGTTTATGACTTCCTCTGAGAGATTCAGTTCTGAGCGATTTCGCCATTCAGTCGCTTCGTCTGAGAGTTGGTGAATTGCAGATCCATCCATCCATCTCACCCACCTCGCTAACCGACGTGCCTCCAAATGTATGGTTGGGACAGTTGCCACGTTATATGGTACATTGGATTTGTATCGGCAGCCGCACAGAATCGAGGTCGATTGAGAGCGCTGTTTGCGAGCGCCTATTAAGGTGGGCATTGTGGGCAACACGTGCAGTGTTGTGTGTACAGGCGCAGCCCTGCAATTGATTGCTCACGCCACTGCTGACGGATGGGTTCGTGCCTACAACTTCACCCTAACAAAAGCGACCTGCCGATCCTCTTGACTGCTGTTGCACCCATTCTACACAGCTGGGGAGATAATGAACATAAATTAACATAACTTATGTGGTCATTCTTCTGCGTTGCCTGTGGCGCAAAAGCGCGATTTAAACAACGTAGTGCTCCCTCTAAAGTAGGGGCATTGTTCGAAACGTCGCCTATTTTTTGTTATACCTTTTTTGAACATCGCGCCACGGTGTAGTTTCTCATCGCCGAATGTGTCCGAGTGGCATCATGGATAACGTAACAAGCGGAGCACGATAACGGAGGGGAATTATTTCCGAGTTCTGCCCATGATAAGACGCACTCCCGTATATATTTTTGTTTGTTACAAAACATTTAACTTTTTATTCCACATTCTCACGTCGCTGACATTCTGAACGGTATTAGCAGTCTGCATCGACGGTATCAGGCACACAGGACTCATCAGAGCAGGCGGGGGTTGAGCTCAGATGTTTAAAACGGTTGTAAGGTTTAGGAATGAACCCCTTATGTCCGTGCTGTGTTCTTATAATCCGGTGTGCGCGTGTGCGCGGTATTTGACACCCACCGGGCACAAGATTTGGGATGCGTCTTCCTTTTCGGAGCGTCTTATACGAACATCCTTTTTTTGAGAACGTTTGATTTTACTTTAAATATTTAAAAAAGGTTTTATTTTGTAGTACTGTGTAAATGACTGTGTTGAATGGCTTGCCTCGTATGTATACTCAATAATTACCAATGGCGTTACCAGTCGCATGCCGTTTGTAAAAAAAAACTGGTCATCAAACATTTCATGTATTTTTTTGTTATCCGGCTCCATGGTGTAAAGCAAGTGGAGTCTCCAACTCGTGTTATCCACTCCCTCTGACCTATTTACAATGAAGGGGCCATTAACCCGTACCGTTGCTAATGCTATATTTACTCATTCTTAGGCCACACGCAGTGCTATTGATGATTTCGTTATTCATTCGTAATCCGGATAATACGGTATATGCAACGTAGGCTAGTGTAGAAATACAAACATCTATAATAGGTTTTGTTTGGGGAGAGATCGCATAAATATAAATGTGCCGTTAAACCCCCCACCACCCGACACAGCCAATTAGTAATGTTTAGTGACACGTAAACAGAACGTGGCCAATTCGTTACTGGCACAGCACCACCGGTTGTGTGTTGGGAGAGTAAATCCACAACATTTACAATCTGAATTACGACGTTTCGCCAGTAATTACAACCGGCATCATCAGGCGAGAGCCACATTAGTGGAGAAATCCTCCTCCTGTTTCGTTCTTAAATAGACAGCGGATAAATGTGATGTAGTCACTTGTGAGCCCTTCAGGTGAGAAGGCCAGAGTGGGCGGGTGAATGAGTGTAAATAAATTACAATGGGTACCCATTACCGGTTGGATTATTCAACAAACCCTCTTATGGATATTGGTCGCGAAAGCCTACGTGTTTTATATATATACACATCTATCAGTATAGATATTCAGCCCTTTGCCAATCCACTGCATGGATGAAGGCCACCCCACGCCGTGTCGGTCGTGACGTGTTTGACCATACTTCACCACGGTGATCAGTGTGGACTGGCGAAGGGGCACGCCCAAGAATCGGTTCAGACATCATCATCATCGCTCGCCGCTGACGTTACACGCCGCGTCCATAGCGCAGTGCGCTATAGAGTAGAACAAGCCCACAATTCAGCAACGTCGCATGCACGCAACGCGCGTACTAATTTACCTTCTTTCCCTCACCCCCGCCCCTGTGTGACTGTCCAGGTCCTTGTCCTGTGTCTGGTCTCACAACCTATCAGTGGCCCCAGGTGTAGTGTCGCTGTTGTGGGCAGCACAGCCCAGCCTATCCCAAACCACCGCAGCCAGGCCCATTCCTAGCTCAGCAAAGTCCAGTCTGCACTCATATCTAACCCAGTCCTACTCTAAGCCTCGAGCGGTCTCGCCTAACGAAGAAGCCGAATGCAATCCTAACTCAATCCCCAGCTCTAACTCAACTTCAGCCCAGGCTCCCCGGCCACCGACTTCGCCATGGAGCGCCTGCACGGCGGAGAGGTGTCCGTGATCCAGCACGTGCAGAGCGCCTTCAGCGGGCAGCAGAGTGCCCTCGACTTCATGTCAAACGTGGGAGACATCCGCACGGCCTTCCTCGTCTACTTCCCCATCTGCTTCTACCTGCGCCGCGACGTGGGCATCAGGATGGTGTGGGCGGCCGTGCTGGGAGACTGGGTCAACCTCATGTCCAAGTGGTGAGATCCAAATCGGACGTTGGGAGCGTCTGTCGGGGTCGCGGCATGGCGGGTGGTGAGCGGTGGCTAACAACGCTCGCGGTGTCTCTCTCCGCGTCCTCCGGGTTTTCCCTCCACGTTTAGAATGAACGTCACGCGTTGAGAGTATTCAGCTGCGGTACGTTTTCCACGCGAGTGTAAACCGCTTCATTTGGGCGATTATTTGTGGCCAGGTCGCTTCTGAAAAAGAGCCAAATAACTAAGTGGGCCTTAATAAAGTATTAAAGCTTTCGTGACTGCATAAAATTACTCATTGTTTTTTTCGGTAAAGTCACGTATGTAGAAATACAATAACATTTTATTTTTGTTTTAATATAATTTTATTGTATTTCTACATACGTGACTTTACCGAAAAAAACAATGAATAAGTGGGCCTTACCTGGTAACATAAAAAACACAGTTTATAGTTTCAATCTTAACTTAAAGCTTTCGTGACAGCAGGAATTAATATTCTTTGGGTCTTTCGGTAAAGTCACGTAGATAAGTTCAACTTAATAAAAAATAAACAAAAAATTACAAGCGATCGTCGTCATCCTCATGACGTCATCCTGACGAACGCTTGTGTTGCGATCGAAACGTCGTTTTTTGTTTCTTATTTTGTATTAATTTGAACCTATCTACGTGACTTTACTGAAAGACCCGCAGAATATTGTTTAGTTTTTAGGGTCGGCAGTCAGGCAGTGCTGCGGGAACACTCCTGCCTCACAGCAAGAAGCGCCTGGGTTCGATTCCTGACTCGGGCGCCCCTTTGTGTGTGAAGTTTGTGCATTCTCGCCCTGTCCTCTATGGGTTTCCACTGGGCTCTGCGATTTCCTCCCATGGCTAAACAACGTACCAACTGGTATTGGCCAAAACGTCCCAATGCTAAAAATGTACCAACAAATGATTCAATTGGGATCAAACGCACACAGAAGCGTGTCTCCCGTGTCGCGTTGCCTTCACGCCGCGTGTCACCATGTCCCTTGTGAAGGATCCTGTTCGGACACCGGCCCTACTGGTGGGTTCACGAGACGACGTTCTACGTGAACAGCACCGTGCCCTACCTGCAGCAGTTCCCCATCACCTGCGAGACGGGCCCAGGTGAGCAAGCCTCCACCTCCCCCACACACCCCCCTCACCAACACGCAGCGCGGTGTATCTATGTGGGGCAGCGGTGGTGCAGCGGTCAGCGCGTTGCGCAACGAACCCGATTGCCAACATTCGATTTTGATAATCTGTGAAAAAGAGCATTATAGCTTATCGGATTCCTCCAGTCTAAATACTTACTCCGATTCCCGCTCACGGCCATCGTCGGCTGAATATCCGTTGGTGGTCACGGGCAACCCCGTATGTCGAATCAGCATTAAATAAGTACCTCCTGCGGTGTGTAAACAGCAACACCGTGGAGACAAAGGTGGCCGGGCATGGTGCCGGAGACACCAGGCCATCGTGCGCCGTTCCGGCTTTCATAGGCGCTAACAGCACTTGCCCCAACAGCCGGTCAAGGCTAAACAGGGGACCTTTGTCTCTTGGGAGCATCTTTGCATTGTTTGACGTTGTAACTTGCTGACCCCGCCCCACACTGGACAACTGGTGAAATAGAGCTTCATAGCTCATCGGATTCCTCCAGTCTACATTTTCAGATTCGGTATCTCACGTGCGCGCGTGTGTCCCCGTCCCCCACCCCGCCCCGCGCGAGGCAGGCAGCCCGTCGGGCCACGCGATGGGCTCGGCCTGCGTGTGGTACGTGATGGTGAGGGCCCTGCTGGACTCGCGCGCCGTGGCGGCCCGCGGGCCCGCCACCCGCCGCTGGCTCGGCGCGGCGCTCTGGAGCGCCTTCGCCGTCGTCCAGCTCGGGGTCGGCATCTCCCGGCTCTTCGTCGCCGCGCACTTCCCCCACCAAGTGCTGCTCGGAGCGCTCGCCGGTACGTGCGGGAAATCATCCTCCGCCTCCTCCTCACCCTCGTCGAAACCCTCCTCTGCTTCGTCCTCCAACGCGTCTGCACCCTTATCGCTTCATCCGACTCATCTTCCACATCGTCATTCTCGTCTTCATCCTTCTCTCTTCATCCGACTCATCTCCTCCTTTCCCCACTACCTCCTCATCCTCCACCCAATCGTCCTACCGTTCTCCGCTGCCTCCTCCTCTTCCTCCAACTATGCCTGTTCCTCCTTCGTCATCCTCATCTTTCTTATCCTTCTCGCCCTCCAAAAAACTTGAGATGTCGTGAGTTCAGAAAGATGCAGGCCACATAAGCGATGCTGTGAAATGTGAAGAACTGTAGACAAGAGATAGATGTAGTGAGATGACAGGAGACATAGACGAGATTAAAGTGAGAGACTACTTATTTTTTAAGCTTATCATGCTATTATGCGCAAGAGAATATAAATGGGCCCAATTTTGACGCAACCTATTTACACGCTTTTATTTAACTCACTGCCTGTTGTCGTATCCACAAATCTTGTAACTCAATTTTAACACACTTCCCGATGTGGCATCGACTGCAAACTTGGTATACTTATGTCATAATGATGACAATATTATATTCTAGCGTAAAAAAACTAAAAAATATTTTTCAACATTCATTTTTGTTTTGTTTCGGCTTGGGTCTAATTGTCCACGCTCAACTGACGTTGGCTGTAATTGCCCACGGTCCCCTTACGTCGTGGCAAGCTTCGGGGCCACTTCCTGGAGTCGTGGAGTTCTTCCATTACTTGTAGGGTACATTTCATTAAAGCGTGTTATTAAAAACGTTATTTTAAATATTACGTTTTTTTCTGTAACATGAATCCAGAGAGCACCTTACGCCTAGCGTGCTCTTGCACACAAAGCTTTCCCATATATGCTTAACAGGTTATTGGGGCAAGTGGCACAGCACACGAGTTGGGTGGCCAGCACCACGCCTGGCCGCATTTATTTCCCCAGTGGTGATGTTTACACATCGCGCCAGGTACTTATTTGAGGCCGAGACTACCTAGGGGAGGCCAAGGACCAGTTCAGACAATCGTCACCGGTGTTGGTCGGAAACGGAACTCGGGTCGTCGGGTTCGTAGCGCGGTGCGCTAACTGCTACACATCACCAAAGATCCCCCGTGTAGCCTTAACAGACTGTTGGGGGCAAGTGCTGTCACAGCGAGCTAACGTTGACGCTCCCCCACAACACACTCGCACAGGCATGGTGGTGGCCGATCTCTTCGGCTCCGTGTCCTGCATCCACAACGCGCCGCTCTCGCGCTACGTGGGCACCAGCGCGGCGCTCTTCGCGCTGGCGCTCGGCTTCTACCTGGCGCTCCTCGCCGTCGGCGTCGACCTGCTGTGGACCGTCGCCTTCGCCAAGAAGTGGTGCCTGCACCCCGAGTGGGTGCACCTGGACAGCACGCCCTTCGCCGGCCTCGTGCGCAACCTCGGCGTGCTGGCGGGCACGGGGCTGGCGCTCAACTCGGGGCTGCACCGCGACGCGCTGGCGGGGGCCCGCGGCGAGGCGCCGGCGTTCCGCGCCGTCTGCGCCGTCGCCGCCGTGGTGACGCTGCGGCTGTACGACGGGGTCAAGGTGCCGAGCGACGACGAGCTGGCGTTCTACGTGCTTACGTTCTGCAAGAGCCTGCTGGTGCCGCTCAGCGCGCTGGCGCTGCTGCCGTACACGCTGCGCCACCTGCTCGACGCCGGAACGCGCCACCACAAGCTGGCTTAAGCCCCCCGCGGATCAGCGGGGGGCGGCTTTGCAGGCGATAGGGTTGCCTGCGCTCTCTAAATTTCGAATAAAAAAGAAATGGGACTTATTATATAGGAGTACGTGCGACAATGCCGGAGAGAGGGGTGGGGGGGGAGAATGACAGGTCAACGCATTGTCTCGGGGTGTACCGTTGTCAGACACCTGACAAAAGCCAGGACTTTTTAGTGTTAGTTTTTTTGTTCTGGAAAGACCGACAGATTACCCCGGACGGCTCGTCTAAAAAAAAAAAGAGGGGGTGATCCTGGGAAAACCAGGACGGGTGGCAACCCTAGCGGGCAGGCCTAAAGCTTCTCTCGCCCCCAACGGCTTGGGCAGGGCTTAATTCCTCACTGAATATATTCCCAGTCCTGGTCTATTGAAGTGGCCAGTGACTAGTCGTAGACATAGCAAGAGGTGTGCCGGATCGCCGGTAAAGTTGAGTAAGGTGCACGAGACTGATAGTTGCCACAGCGGTAGGAGGTATACTGGACGCGGTGTGCCGACTGAACTTAATCTCCAAGCGCGGGAGATCTTTAGGGTGGCATCAAGGGTGGGTGGTTTAGGGAGGACGTCTCCGCTCGACCGATCGGAGAGAGGACACGCCATCGCCCTCCGGCCGCGCCACCGCCCTCCGGCCGGGCCCCCCAAACAGGGGCCCTAGCGGAGTTGCACCGCCTGCACACTCGGCAAACGGCCACAGGCCGCCGTCGGGGACGGGTGGAAAGAAAAACGGAGGGAACGAGCGAGGCAAAGACGACGACGGAACGGGGAAAAAAGGAGAAAGCGGCAATCGACTGACACGGTCGCAGGGTGCAGGGAGATGCAACGGACGAACTCAAAGGAGGACGGTGGCCGTGGAACTTTGCCGACTTGAGGGCACGCACGTGACGCAGTGTTGCTGCGGACCCGGTCCCGGCCCCCTCCCATCGAAGTTGACTCGGCCTTGAGCGAGTACCCCGGTGTGATGTGCAATCATCAGCGCTGCGGAAGGACAAAAGGTTGCCGGGCATGGTGGTCGCCATATGACCCACCGGTGGGCCTTGCCAACCTCACAGTGGTGTTCGCTAACAGTGCTTGCCCCAATAAGTCTGTTCAAAGGCTACATGGGGAGGAGGGGGATCTTTGTCTTTGTGTGGCGTTGGTTTAAGAGACCAAGATGAGCGAGAGAGACGGAGAGAGGGCGGGTTCAATGCGTGTCCCCGACACTATTTAGTTAAGCTAGAACGTATCTCAGTGAAACCCGGGTAAGTGCCGGGCCAGTGTGTTCATGCGATACGTTACCTATACTCGTGTTTTTGCGACGTTGCCTTATTAAGTTAAGTTATTGCGATGTAATGCAAAAGCAGCTATCGAATGTACTACACGACTTTGCGATTCCAGGACAATGCACAAACAACATGCGTTTTAAAATCGCGTCGAATTATTTCAAAAGTACTAAATAAATAAATAAAAATCCACATTTACGACAGTTTATAAGCCTACACCTTCACTACAGTCCCATCATTTGCAATCAATATTATGGGCCCGAACACAATGCTGACTTTTACAAAAAAATATTTGGCCAAATATCACAACCAGAAACTCTATTGAAAGCGAGTCTTAATACCGAAAGCGAATCTTAATACCAGTAGAGCATCGCATAACCGGCCGTCACATATACGTCCTGACCAATTAACCGACCACACCCAGAGCAGCATTGGCACGTGGTTGTTCACCAATCTGACCTCTTTCACCACCGGCTCTGGGCTGTCAACGGGAGATGAGCTGCGCCAATGCATAGATGCTCGTTTGAGCAGGGAAATCAATGAGCCATGATCATTCCACTGCTGGATGAAGGCTTCTCCCAAGCCGCCAACAGGTCTCAGTCCTCTTGAGCAATGCAAGTGATTATACTGGTCCTGTACTTCACCGAAACGATTGCGCCAATGTTTGCGTTAACGAATTTTTGTTGTTGTCGAGCGTTAAGAGTTAAGGACGCGCTACATCGAGGGTGTTGGGTCATCGCGGACGGTTTCGTAATGAGGTCGTTGCCACCCCTCGCATATAGTGCACAGTAGGCATCGGCCGTCGTTGAGGTGTTTGCGATCTCCTCGGATTTAAGATGCGAGTCTGAACACTCACTCGAGCGCAACGGCAAGAATTCTCCCCCGCGAGCGCTTCCAGCATTCGATTTGTCCGTGCCGTGGTGTCGCGGCGAGTTCGCCGGAAACGCAAATCCAGGGGTCGCCAGTTCTATCCGATCTACCGGCACGGAAGCTGTAGCTTTTGTACGTTCAACTGCTTTCGCACCGTACGTAGCCCAAACGCGCTGATCGGAGCTGCTGGGGGAGGGACAACACACACACACACAAAACTGTTGAAAAAAAAGATGAAGTTTTCAACCTCGTTGAGACAATGGTGCAAGTTTTCCTTAAATCCCGCACACTTCCCACCACCACCACCTGTCCACTCTACAGTTATCATGAACTGGGTACACAACAGTTTATTTGGTCGGCAGGTGCTGGGGTAAAGTGTGGGTTGTATGCGCCTACCTTTTCCCAGATCTGGCCGGTGCATAAAAACTTGGGGACGCAAATACCCTCGCGCAGGAGCGCCCTAGATCTTCCCTCTACTCGGAGGCTCTTCCGCCAGCAGCAGCAGCGTGAGGGAGCAATTGCGGGGGCTGCGCCTTAACCCAAATCAAAACAAGCGAGGGTTTAGTGCCATTTGCGGTTGCAACTGGCAGCTCAAGTGGATATTTGCCGCGTAGAAATTAAATTAAGAGCACTAAAACACTTAAGGACTTCCCGATTGAACGAAATCTAGCAAATGCAGTGGTTGTCGCCCCACGTGCCGTCTGTACAATGGTCGTTGTGGCGTTGTTGCTTATGTTGCTGCTGCTGCTGCTGTTGCCGACTTCACGGAGATGCACTTCGTTGCCAATTTCATTCAAATAAAAAACACAAATCCTCGACTTGCTTACTCGCGCGCCCCAGGTGCTCTTTTTTGTGCTTTAGTGCATACGCGGGTCTACTGAAGCCAACATGTACTGCGACAAGTTAACCGAGGAGAATAATTTGCCAGCAACTCTCAACCCAGTAATTGATTAGAGACAAGCCTGTGGGAGCAGACCGATGGAGCACATACGGAACTCTTCCGTTCACCGGCATATTGGTTCAAGCAAACTGAACTCTGCTGATAGAGACACTGAACCATTTCTGCTGAAATTGTATGCACTCTCAGAAGGCCGTGCTACTGATGTGATATATAAAACAATCTTAATTTTATTATGTGGAGACACATATGGGAAGGATACCTTGCTTGCTTATTCGGATTCTGTCCACCTAGACCAGTGAACCATGGACAGGGGCGGAAGTGCAGCGTTCCTCAGCGAGAAGCACCTGGGTTTGATTCCCGACGCGGGTACCTTTCTGCGTGGAATTTGTACGTTCCCCACTGTGGGTTTCCTTCCCAGAGCGAAGAACATTCAATGTCGTTGGTGTTGGCCAAACAAACCCCCAAACACAGGACCCCCTCCTGGAATGGGGGTCCTCAAATTCAGCATGACATTCCTAGGTAAATGAGTAATTATTACTCATTGGTGACTTTACCGAAAGAACCAAAGAGTATGGATTCCTGCAGTCACGAAAGCTTCAAATCAAGACTGAGTAATTATTGTTGTAACGGTAGCACCAAAGTAATTCAATATAGCACGGCAAAAGAACGTAGACAATTTTAAAACGCTTGTTGCCTTTCCAAAAAAGAATTTACTTATCTCTGCAAGGCACCATGTGACAACAAACGAAGAGGCAGAATGATTATCCAGTTACTTATTATCCGGTGACCGATGGAGACCCGAGACTCCACACAACTTCTGCCCAACTAATAATGACTGTGCATGATGCCGAGGTTGGCATTATTCACGTGTTGGCAGGAAGAGAAATTCCTGGGTAATATTTGGCAAAAAAAAATGTTTAATGGCCTAGAAAAAAACTGCAGATTTTCTGAAAATCCGACGGTGTCACTGACAATTGGCACAACGTTTCAAAGTTGATTTTGCGTAACCCGGTTGTGAGAAATCAAGACACCAGGGCTTAGTGTCCCATTTGCAAAGAGTGACCTTTGAGTCACCAAAATTACAAAAGCCAGACAGAACCAAAACAAATTCAAGTAAAGCAAAGAAAAAGGTATCAGATCATTATACTTTCCAACCGTTGGGTTGAGCCACTGCAAGATTAAAGGCAAGTTTGTGTGAGCCACTGCAAGATTAAAGGCATGTTTGTGTGCAGGTCGCAAGGGATTTTTGGGCCTGTGGTCAGAAACCGTGCGGTCAAGCCTCAACCCGTCAAGGCTGCAACATGGCCTCAATGTGGCAGTGCAGATATAAAGTAGGTTGCTGACCTATCTATCCAGATTGTTTAAAGCTTCGTGTTCTATCTAAGGTACTCTCCTTCTAAGCAAGAGAAAAACAAAACACGGGACAAGAAAATGAACAAAACATCCCACGGAGGACCCCCTCGTGAAAATACAAAAGAGTCCTTGAGATTTATTCAGCCTCTGCTGGTCACAAAAATGGAATGTTATCATTATAAATTAAAGCAACAACAAAAAAAACCCACTTAAGGTTAACATACAACACGCATATTCAAGTGAAGGAAAGAGTGGGGTAACACCCCTGGGTATAGAGCCACGGCACACATGACGACAGTTTCCGCCGTACACGAATGACCGTGGCGATTTTCCCACAAGTCAGCGGGCACTCTCGCGCGAGCAATCGCCACGACCTGCCGTCCCACCGACACGCCAAGCGCCGCTCCCGACGTTACAAGCAGAACTTAAGACTTTCAGCTCCGTTTGTCTGAACACAAAATACACCTGCACCCAGCACACAAACATCTAGTATATACCTCTCGTTATGGCTGTGGCTACGACGAGTCACGTGGACGTCCACTCCCATCGATGCCGGCAACCCGGAAAATATTCAGTGAAAAGAAATTAGGTCCAGGACGTTACCGTTAATGCTCTGGTCTGGTGGCGGGCAACCAGGGTGAGAAGGGTACCACTACGAATCGCGTAGCTTCAAAGGAAATATCGATCGAACGGACGGACGGACAGGAGGAGAGGGGGGACGGGGGGTGCCGTCGCTGGGGGTCGACGGACAGCATCCCCGGGATGGCAGCGGTGGGGGAGGGGCGGCACGGTTTGGCACACCGGGGCGGCTATGGGGACTCCTGACGAGGCGCGGTGTGGGGGGACAGGAGGTATGCGTTGAGACGACGCACACGGTGCGTGGCGATGCAGTCCAGAACCCACTCGCGCGTCACCATCTGGGCGCTGTAGAGGCGGTGCAGGGCTGTGGGGGGGGGCGGGGTCGCAGGGGGGTCAGGGGCGGCACAGGGAGGTCAAGGACGGCACCGCCGAGTCAAGGCAGTACACAGAGCTAAGAGTCGGCACGAGGAGATAACGAGGGACGTCGCACGAAGAGAGACGACAGCAGGCCTGGGATGAACCGTTTGTCGATTCCTAGGATGCGTGGGTCAAGATTGAATGGCTCTCGATTCGTATACATTGCACGTAATGGGTTCGTGTCACACCGGCAGCCGCTAGAGGCGCTACCCGGTCACGGCAATGCTGAAATATATAGAATGGATTCTTGAATGGAATCTGAAGCGTGAACGGCGGCGATTTTCTAACAAATCACCAGAGGTTAGGGGGGCACAATAGCACACAGTGGTCGGGAGAGCACGCGGAGTCTAGGGGAGACAGAACGTGGATGCGAGGGACAACACGCGGCATGCACGCAAGGAAGGGGCAAGCAGGAGCAGCAAAGCGGGAACGGAACACGGGAGGCACACAGCAGCAGGCAGCGTCACGGCACGAGAGGGTCAGTCAGACGAGGATGCCGTCGCAGTGCGAGTCAAGCGCAGCAGCCCCAGGCGTGATGGCTCTGGGTTCCCGCTGGGGCTGTGGGTTCCGCGCTGGAGCGGAACCCACAGCCCCAGGTGTGATGGCTCTGGGTTCCCGCTGGGGCTGTGGGTTCCGCGCTGGAGCGGAACCCACAGCCCCAGGCGTGATGGCTCTGGGTTGCCGCTGGGGCTGTGGGTTCCGCGCTGGGGCGGAACCCACAGCCCCAGGCGTGATGGCTCTGGGTTCCCGCTGGGGCTGTGGGTTCCGCGCTGGAGCGGAACCCACAGCCCCAGGCGTGATGGCTCTGGGTTCCCGCTGGGGCTGTGGGTTCCGCGCTGGAGCGGAACCCACAGCCCCAGGCGTGATGGCTCTGGGTTCCCGCTGGGGCTGTGGGTTCCGCGCTGGGGCGGAACCCACAGCCCCAGGTGTGATGGCTCTGGGTTCCCGCTGGGGCTGTGGGTTCCGCGCTGGAGCGGAACCCACAGCCCCAGGCGTGATGGCTCTGGGTTCCCGCTGGGGCTGTGGGTTCCGCGCTGGAGCGGAACCCACAGCCCCAGGCGTGATGGCTCTGGGTTGCCGCTGGGGCTGTGGGTTCCACGCTGGAGCGGAACGTGCGGCCCGCTCGCTTACCTGTGAAGTCCATGCCGGCCGGGTTGGCGTCGGGCTGCACGACCAGCAGCGGCACAAAGTTCTGCACGTACGCAAAAAAAAAAAACACACGTGCGCGCACGTGTACACGCGCGTGCACAGCCAACTTGCGCACACACACACACATATATATCCCCCATATGGCCTTTAGCAGACTGTTGGGGCAAGAGCTGTTAGCAAGCACTTATGAAGGCTGGCACAGCACATTGTGGGATGGGTGGCCAATACCACACCCGGATGCCTTTGTCTCCCCAGTGCTGATGTGGACGCACTGCACCAAGTACGTATTTAAGGCCGAGTCTACCTAGGGGAGGCCCGGGACCGATCCAGATATTCGCCGCTGTTATTGGGGGCAGAGTAACAAAATGAAACCAATATTATAGTGTTCGTCAGGGCACCGGTGAAATGGAATTCTCGATGCGGGATACGTGAGATGGGAGAGGACTGAGTAAACGGGGGAACAAGAGACAATTCGCCGTTTCAGCAGACACACCGCAAACCGCCCACCGGTAAAGCGGAAAATATAAAAACGTTGTGGTCGTGCGTGGAACACACGTAGTGCTAAAGCCTTAAGAATGCACATGCGTGTATGTCCGCGTGTGTGTGCGTGTGTGTGCGCGTGCTCTAAAATCACAGCAAATTGACAGAGTAGGGGGCACAGGTGGTGCATCTGCCAGTCATCTCAGTCAGTCGACCTATAACACATGGGTCTGTCCCAGGACCTCCTGCCGGCGAGCCAGCCAGCCTTCTGCACTTCACGTGATAAGCCTCAAAGAGCACCTAGCCTGGCACAAGCCCCGTGGTGCCATCACTGCCACTCGGCCGCAAATTGGCGGCTGTTCTGTGCACGTAGAAAGGCGGCCAAGCGTTGTTGTTGTTGTTGCCGCAGGTTCAACTTCCGCGCTACAATCCCAGTCCTCCCAGGTTCGATTCCTGGTCCTGATGCACAGCGCCAGTAGTAAGCGGTATACACGAGCGTGGCAGAGCCTTCCCCCCTATGTTGACGCGGCCATAAACGATCGGCTGGCGAGGCAGCGAGGTGATGAACAGTGGCTACAATGGGGAGGAAAATTGGGGCCAGGGCACACGCGGTACCGGTCACTTCAGCCGCTCTCACATTTGCGCCCGTCCCACCGCAGTAGATGCTCATTAGCGGCACAACAGAGCGACGGGTTGTGTTTTGTCCAGCATAGAACAATATAAATATAATTAATATACTAAGGAGAGCCTAATTGAGTTTGGAGAATGTGGTTGTGAAGAGGGTTTGGCCCAAGTCCTTTTTGTTAATGGCAAGAGCTTTACCTCACGTGGGAGGCAATGGGAGTGCCTGGAGGAAACCCACCAAACATATGAGGAACTCATGCCGCTGTTGCTGATGAGGTAAACAATGATGATGACGATCAGGAAAGCCGCTTGCTGTTAAGGATGAAATTTACTTCAGGTACTGATGGTGGTGATGGTGTAGTTTTTACTGCTGCAAATGATGGTGACGACGGAGATGATGTTAAGACAATTATGAAGGTGTTGCCGATGATGCTCCTACTGCCTATGATTATGACAATGCTAGAGCTGCCTATAATGATGTCACTGCGGCGAATAATGACAATGAACGATGTCACCGCTGCTGCTCTTGATCATGATGATGCTACAGCTTCTGGAGGGAAGGCAGAGAGTCAGGAACACTCACCGGATGGAAGGAGAAAGCACTCGGTTCCTTCACAAGCACGGCTCCGCTCATCTGAACCAGACACTCAAGTTCCGCTGTGCGACACACAAACACGCCGGTCCTCGCCCGTTATTCGGCATTCATTACACACAAAGTGCTTGCCACAAATGAACCACAATAGCTTGCTGATCTCGTCAAGGAGCACAAACCATCACGCAAACTCCAGTCATCCTCGCAGTAGTGGATATATTGACTACGCCATCGGACAAAGACAGTCAGCGCATCGCTCAGCTCCTTCAGATGCGCTTCTGCGGCTGTCTGGAATGCTGTTTCTTCCGATATTAGGAAGCCATTGGAGCTATGCACTTTTAAATCTATATTAAAAACGAATTTCTTTAGAACTGCTTTTTTGTGTTTAGTTTGTTGCCTTCCCCCGCACCTCTGATTAGCACAGTTTGCTACGTACGGTGCAAAAGAAGTTCAACATACACACGTAGATATATCTGCGATTATTGATGATGACAGTGGTGGTGGTATGTATGTCGAACTTCTTTCGCACCGTACATAGCCAACTGTGCAAATCAGAGGTGCGAATCGGAGGTGGTGGTCGTTTTATTTTTGCAGCCTGCGGCGTTCAAAGGTTAAAACTCAGCACTGCGATACATTTTGCTGGATCTCAAGCGGCTCGTGATAAGCCAGAAAGCTCTGACCAACAATTACCCGAATGGCATGGACCATGTAATATACAAGGCGCCATCTACTGGAAGAAGATATTTTTTTTAATCTATTAATTCTCAGTCGGGGATTTTTATTTGTTATCAGCCGCTCACAAAAAATGTTGTATTGTCTGCTTATGTCAGTGATTGTTCAGATTTGTGTTGAATTCCACAAAAAAAATATTTTGCAAGCCACCCACGGATCGTGAACCACATGTTGGCCACCGCTCAATTAGCTGAACCTTTGCCAGCATAAATAATTGACAGCCCTTTGTCAATCCACCGCTGGATGAACGCCTCCCAGCACCCGTTTTGGGGTTATTATGTCCCCATAAATCTCAAACGAGGCCTGGGGAACATGCGATATCTGGTTCTGTGAGCTGTTCTCTAGGTATGGTCTCAGATCGTTTTTCGTTGTTTTGCTGCCTTGCCCAAGCTTGTATTTAAATCTGCAGGTATTTCCTTGTCCAATTTGCACTTATTTTTTATGTATTTATTCGCAGCGACTTCATTACCTTTTCCCTATCTTGCTCTTATATCGTTTTTTACACTCTCTGTTTACGTAACTCGCTGACACGTCCCTACTGGACATCTGTGAAAAAGAGCTTCAAAGCTCATCAGATTCCACCTCCAGGATACATGAAGATTTCGATTCTGCGAGAGATCTCAACGGATACTCCGTCTCAAGATGAGACCCCGATAGTACAGTCTAAGGAGAGGGGTGGGGAAAGAACTCAAACTTAATAAGGCCGTCGTCTTTGCCTCGCCTACTCGCGACGCATTCCGGATTTTAAGATTAATCTGAAGAATCTAAAAATTAGACCAAATATGACAAATGTGGGATGATCCAAATCAAACCTGTTTTCAATGCTGAGTCACACGACAACACCAAAAAGTGGCACCGTAAACACGATGTCACATCCGCCTTTTTTTTTTCCCCCTGCCAACAGTGGTATCACGCGGCGTATCGGCGGGCGATGTCACCTGTCCGCTAAGGCGCGTTCAATCGTCACGCGACGTTCCCAAACTCAGAACAAGATGCAAATTTTCGAAATGCGTGAAGCTCATCCCCCCCCCGCACCACAGCCTACCTTTGGTCATCTCCTTGAAGGCACCGTAGCAGCAGATCTCAAACTCCCGCAGCAGCTGGGACGGGAAACAAGAGCACAAATGCGCGTCACCGTGTGCCCTCGCCACAGCACAACAGCCTTTCCCCCACCCCGCACCTCCGATTAGCACGGTTGGCTACGTGCGGTGCGAAAGAAGTTCAATGTACATCCAGTACATACACACAACCTCCCCGCACACAGCTGATAACCGCGCGGTACCAGGGTTGATAACCAACACCAACAACAGTCGCCCACTACGGACACACAGGCCGGCGCTGCGTTCACCTCGTGCTGCACAGGGACAGCTGCTGCCATCGGGGGGGGGGGGTCCCCCTAGGCTGAAACAGAAACTACTCCGGACGCCTGGGCATTGGAATGATTGAGGTGTAATGCGATGCAAGGTGCGATGAAATGCCGCGGCATTTAAGTGCCCGACAACAAATGCTAATTCTTCATCTTAGTGTTAAGTATAAGTAAACTAACACATCATTCGAGAGGAGGTGAATCATTATTTAGTTATTTAACCACAACAGCGCTCCGTGCTACATGCAAGTGGCACGGGTCAGAGGAGACGCGTAGCTCGACTTATCGGTTAAGAGAATAGGGTTGGTGGTTAGTTTGGGTAACTGGCACGGCTTGGTGTATTTGGAGGATGAGGAAGGTAAGAAGTTCAAGTTGATTGAGCTTAAAATTTTAGAGTGACCCGGAGCATTAGTCTCGCCGGACTATGCCGCGCGTAGAATACGCACGGCTGATTAATGGCGTAACTTTCCAAGCTGGCAAATTTAGCTCCCCAACGTCGGCACGCATTCTTGCCTTGCTCTTGCGAATGACGAAGCGGGAGATCTTTAACATCCACTGTGAAGTGGATGGCGCGTAGTATCACTATGGTTATTACTACACGCTGCGGAAATAATAAGGGGCGGCCGCTGGTTTCGAACTGCGAACCTCTGCAACAAACGGCGAATGCGCTACCGCTAGGCCAGTGGTTCTTCACCTTTACCGCAGCCTTGCATCCCTTTGGTTTTCAATCGTTAAAACATCATGTATAATGTTAATACGTACATGGGGTTTGATGAAACAAAGCGGTTGAACTTGCGTGCCATGCTTCATTTGAGTTTCAATGATTTACCTTCGAAAAAAATCCGGCCATCTCTCTCACCCCCAGAAAGGTCATCTTGCACCCCCAGGGGGGGTACGTGCACCCCAGGTTAAGAACCACTGCGCTAGACCGTGTCACCGCTCAGGTCCACGCGTGAGGCTAGCTTGAATTAGGACCAGGTACAAGGGCAAGGGTCGGCAAGCTGCAGCTCAGGAGCCGCACGCTGCACTTTACGGACTGCTTCGTGATGTAACATATGCAGGAATTGACATTGAGGCTCCTGAAATATAGATTTTTTTTACCGAATTCGAAAGAAAAATGGCTCTTATTGTTATTTTTGGTTGCCGACCCCTGTACTCAGGGTTATAATCTAAGGCTAGCAGCCACGGCTAGCGGTTGAGGGGCAGAAGCTAGGGTAAGGGCTAAGGATAAGGGATAGGTGTCTAGGGTCAGACATCAGATCCCACCTTCAGAGTTGCAAGCCGTGACCGACGGGGCCCCAAGTGGTCGGGACCATTCACTACGTCGCCCTGAATCTCAAACGGGGCCTGCGGGGAATCGCACAAAGACCAGAGAGCAAAGGCTTATATCATGAAACTGTAGACTCTTTGGGTTCCCACACACTCATAGACACACGAAGAGCAGTGATACATGCTTATATCCATAGACTCATAGTAGTCACAAAAATACTTCATAGAGCCTTAGCCGACTTTTGGGGCAAGTGCTGTTCACGAGCACCTATGAAGGCCGGAACAGCACACAAGGGGGTGGGTGGCCAGCACCATGCCCAGCCGCCTTTGTCTCCTGAGTAGCGATGTTTACGCACAGTACTAAGTACTAATTCTAGGCTCAGTCGACTGAGGGGAGGCCGAGGACCAGTTCAGAAAATTGTCACTGGTATTGGCTGTAAGCGGGAATCGAACTTGGATCACCGGGTTCACAGCACAGCAGCACGCTATGGCTCCCCACACATTGACAGACACACTACGACCAGCGATACATGCTTATTTCCATAGACTCAAAGTATTCAAACACTCAAAGAAACACTCATAAATACACAAAGACCAAAGGCTTACACAACGACAACGACCGCCATTCGCCACTATGTGGCGGTGACGTCAACATGGCGCTTGTGCCAGGTTATATGCACATTCAGGCCAAGTGAAGTGTCGAACACCCGCTGGCAGGTCACGGAACAGACCCAGATGCCATGGGTCAACTGAGATGGCTGACCGATGCACCACTTGTGCCCCCTACTGTGCCACAAACACACGCACAGACACACGGCTAGACCCCCAAGTCGAGAGGCCCACACATGTCTCTCTATACTCCCAGGGTATTAATAAACACACACAAGCAAAGGTCAAGGATTTTTACCCTTGACCCACAAACACCACATACCCATGCGCATGTATATAGACTCACAGGGTATTCGGAATCTTTCAGTATCATTATCAATCTCGAAGGATGAGCTATGAAGCTCTTTTTCAGAGATGTCCAGCACACGCGCACACTCACCTCATCCACGATGCAGCCTTGACGCAGACATTCTTCCACCCCTGCAACAGCACGAGGGACGACAGCCTGATGAAGCTAGTTGTAATGACCGGCGAAACGTCGTACTCAGATTGTAAATGTTGTGGATTTGCTCTCAAAACATTACCGGTGTGCTGTACTAGTAACGGATTGGCACGTTCTGTTTACGTGACAAACCTAACTAATTGGCTGCGTACTAGGTCGGAAGGATTAAAGTTCAATTCAAGGTCGCGGGTCGACTCAGCCGCTCACTCCTCCAGGGTGAATCAAATAAGCAGCGGCTCTCCGCGAGCTGTTCAAAATTATACTCTTTGGTTCTTTCGGTAAAGTCACGTAGGTAGAAAATAAAATAAATTAAATCACGACATTTATTTTATACATACGTGACTTTACCGAAAGAACCAAAGGGTATGGATCCCTGCAGTCACGAAAACTTGAAATCTAGAATGTTCAAAATTATGTCCGACGATTCGCTCCACGTGCTAGGAGCTTCTTCAAGATCTCGGAGCGGAACGTCGGACATCGTGCTGGAAAAACACACAGCACGACCCAAAAACGCATCGAAGCTCTGTATGGCATAACCGCGAAAACCAAGGCAGAGGTAACACAAGTATCGTGTTACCTCTGCCTCCAGAAAACCAAGGCAGACGTAAAACACACTTTTTTCTCTGTAAGTTAGGAGTGCGACTTACAATCCGGTAGGTGTGTGCATGTTTGTGACAACTTTAAAGACACCGGAGCACAGGTTTTGGTGTGCGTCTTACTTCTCCAGAGCATTTTATAATCCAGAGAAACCAGCACCACTTGGTGGGATATTCATCCGTGCCATAATGGTCAACATGACAAGAATGGCTCCTGCCATGTTAATGTCGAGTTTTTACCTCTGGCTCAGGGCAGCCAAATTGAGACAAGTGCTCGTTTGAGAATGGATAAACTTTAGTCTTGACTTTGACTGGACGAGATGCGAGCTATGGCACGGGCAAACATTGGCGCACACTTGCAAATTGCTTTTCCACCACCCTGCGATCCAGGTACTAAGTCTGGCTGAACAACAACACTCGTCTCTCGCGAGGTCAGGGACCCATGGTCAGGATTTCAGAGCGCGTGGAGGGGTCATAGGTGAGGCGGCGTGCTTGCTTACAAGAGAAGGTGAGGACCCAGCAATGTCCTGCGTTGCCCAGGAAATACTTCAACGTGCGCTCACAAACCAGGCTGCCACCTAGCGACGAGGACAAGAACGCAGCTTTCACTGTGGCGCCTGAACACACATGGTGATCCAACACAATCACACACCGTCATACAAACGTAATCGTACACGATCAGATAATCACAACAACAACGACCGTCTGCCACCGAGTGGCAGGTGGTTGACGTCACCACAATCACACACTGTCAAACAAACGCAATCGCAACACTGTCACAGAATTACAAGCACACACTCTTGATACAAACACACACACAGATCCCTGCAGCCACAAGAGGCGCTACAATGCAGCACGATGTTGAAAAAGAACCGCTTCTTGAATCGAATTGTAGTCCCGAATCTAGGGTTGATAAACTCCCTCCCCCCCCTACCCGTGTGCGTCAAGGTCACCATATCTCCCGGCTTGCCAGGGTACGATGGCGGCAGAGCAAGCGGATGCATTTACGGGGGATTGAACACGTGTGGGTTTTCTCCGGCCACTCCGGTTTCCTCCCACATGCATAAAGCGAATCATCGATGAAGGTGACCAAACGTCCCAATGTAGGACCACAGAGCTTGGACAAACGTTGGCACCGGTTCTTGTTGGCCTCCCCCTCGTCTCGGGTTTCCGGCGCCTATGAACCATCCTCTCTCTCACTTCTCTCTCGGGGCGAATGAAAACTGTGCACGTCGCCAATTCTAAATAGTTCACCGTTTACGTTACGAGACAATTCGTCTAAATCCCGAGTGAGCGGAGCGAGCCGTGACAGGTTTACCCAACGATGGCCAGAGAACGGCTGGCGGGCGGTGAGCCGTGTGTGCGTAGTGTGGCAGGGGGGGGGGGTGCCTGTCGAAGGCTGGCACCTGTCTGCATGAGCACGTGAGTCGTTTCAGGAGAGAAGTGCGACTGGAAGCAACCGCCGGCCTGATGTGAAAACCGCTCGACCACCAGCTGTGGGACAAAGACACACACACTATTTACTATTTAAACATTTTTTTTTTATTTTAGCAGCTAAGGCCCGCTGGAGCTATGCAGCTCTTTTTCAGAAGCGACCAAATTATAGCTCAACTAAGTGGCTGATCACGCGGTAATTTACAGGGGCCAAATAAACCTAAAAGCACGTCGATTCTAAATGTGGAGGTAAAAACCGGAGGACACGGATAAAAATCCACGCGACCACTGGGAGAACGTGCAAAATCCAAATATACAGGCGTCAGGGTCCGGTTGGAACCCACAACCTCCTGTGTATCAGGCAAGGTACTTAACATCTCTCCACCGTAGAGTGTTTAAAACAAGGCACAACAAAAGCTGGCTTCTGGCGTAGGCTAGATTGTGCGAAAAGTGAAGCTTGGATATCGAGGTGTTGCGAGCCATGTAATCAGCATCGGGTGGTGGTGTCGTTGGCACATTCGAGGTCTGCTGAAGTGTCGCTTCGGGCAAGAGTTGACGACGATCGCACGTAATGACGTCATGAGGTGAGAAGAGACGCACGCATGACATCATCTTGCGACATCACGCATTACGGCATCATCTTCATCATCATCGCCTTGGCTGACAAGGCTTACGTTGTCAATTCGGCCGGTTTCCGATACGAACAAAACGTTACACTAAAATGTTCTTTATATTGGATCATCATTTAGGAAAACATATTGTGACCCCTGTTACAGACAGAGAGACACGGACAGAGAGATTATAATAATGCGCCATTTGTAGTCGCACAAAGAGATGACGCCATAGCGACAACACTTTGAAACTTAGTTGGAATGCGTTGATATTAAATTTAAAGTCAAGAGGTGGGCATGTAGCTCGGTGATCAGAGCAATGAGCCAGCACCGTTGAGATGTCGAATTCGAATCTGGGTTTCAGCCGCTCACGATTGAACCGGGCTCTCAGAGCCAACGCATAATAAATGCTTTCAACCGTAAGTGTTAAAAACTAAGATTTGCCCAGGCTGTTACGAGAACTATTATTATTATGTCTACTGAGGCATTCAGAGCATGTGAGGAGGTGACAAAGATGTTGGGGCCAGGGCACACACAATTAACTGCGGATTCAACCGCCACTCAAAATTGTGAGAAATAAAAATAATTGTAACCGTTCTGATAGCAGGATCTTGTTTACAACGGCAGGGAGCATACAACAACTCTAGGCGGGGGGTGGGGGGGCATGGCACAGTCAATGTTAAACAAACTGTAAACAAATGTTAAACTCTAATTATATATATATTCTTTGGGTCTTTCGGTAAAGCCACGTAGATAGAAAAATAATAAAATTAATACAAATAATAACAATATCACGATGTTTCGATTGCAACACAAACAATCGTCATCAGGTGAAAAATATAGCGGGACAGCTGCTGAGGCAGGAAATAATATATGATGGAAGCGCTGCTAAGGCAGGGAGTTATAAAGATTTGAGATGGGTGTCGCCCAAGGATCAGTGGGTGGGGCTAGAGATTAAATTTGCATGTAAATGTAAGATCGGGTAAATCTAGACAAACGAAGCTGTGGAGGTGGCCATTGTATTGTGAGAGATGAGCATACTCTTTGGTTCTTTCGGCAAAGTCACGTAGATAGTAGAAGATTAACTAATAGATCACGACGTTTCGATCGCAACACAAGCAATCGTCTTCAGGTGAAACAACACAGCAGGCGGACTGCTGAGGCAGGAAGAGATGTAACGAGAGAGCTACTGCAACCAATTGTTTTATACGTTTGTGGTGGTTACAACCCAAGGGTAAGTGGGCGGGGCTTAGAATGGAATTTGCAAGTAAATGTTAAGATCGCAGAGCTAGTCAGGATCAAATTATATAATTTAACTGCAGTTAAATACTGGATAAACATGTTTTGGCTCAACTCTAAGAATTTAAAAAGTGGGTGGAGCCATCAGTAGAGGAGGGCTTAGCGTTAGGGGGGCTCAGCCACCGTCACGATATGTCGCCGACTCACCGCATCCCGCTTGCTCAGCCCGGACGCGACGAGGCACAAGCGCCGAGGATTCCCGCTGGATTCTTTCGTGCTGCCGACGTCAACGAGCCTCTCCGCACGGTGAGCGACATCGGAAAAAGTAACGCTAGCGCCGCCGTGCGAGGCAGCAGTGTCTACGTAGCACCGGGCGTCCGAGAGCGTGTCGGAGCGCTCGGCCTCCCACGATGGCGAGGCGGCTCCCCGACCGCCATGTCCTCCAGATCCACGGTCGACGGCGCCGACCGGCACGCGACGCGACAAAGCGCCGGCCAATTCGCAGCCACCGTTTCCGTCATCCCGGTGCGAGGTCGTCTGGGCGGCCGTCTGTCCGCGCGAGCCGACTTTCCAACGAGAGCAAAGCGAGGGAGGTGTGGGAGGTGAGGGAGGCAAGGGGACGCAGTCGTCTTCGTCCTCCAGGGCGGCCTCCAAAGCGGCGATCTCATCCCCCATCTCGTGCAGGTTCCGCATCAGCTCCTGCTTCATCTGCAGCGGGAGGAGACGGGAGTGCGAGACGGGAGTGCGGGAAGGAACGGGTTTGGGGGTAGCGTTAGTTTAGTGAGACTTTCTATATTACTTCAATCGTAGTCTTAATCGAGTCGACCACAACGCGTGGAGGTTGAGTCGAATCTTAGTTGTGTGGATTTCATGTACGGGCAGTCCCCCCGACTGACGAACGGGTTCCATTTCCGAGACCCGTTTGTAAGTCGAGCGGTTCGTAAGTCGGGACACAATCATGTACTGTATTTAAATGCACATATACGGTGAGGGTTATAAAATGTGTTACGGTTCAACAAAAAAGGGAAGCATTGTTCAACTCACAAAGGAGATGTTGTGCATTTGTAAATTTACCGAACCAAAATAGTTGCCGTGGTTCGGTTCTCAAGTGCGAGTTCGCGTTCGCAAGTCGGATGGTTAAAGATATAAATGATGGAAGCTCGTTCGTAATTGCGGATGTTCGCAAGTCAGCGACTGTCTGTCGTTATTTTTTCCATCTGGTCAACTAAAGCAGTCAGCCAATCATATATATATGTTCATAGCCAATTACCTTTACTTTTTTTGGTCTTTCTCAGTATACCGGCGGTGTCTAATTTTAGCAAGAAAATATTCTCAGTCTGTGTTCTCATGCACTGATGTTCAAAAAAACGTTGTGTTAAGTGATTATAGACTGACACAGGCGCAGTGGCGACGTTACCGTCACTCTGCGGCGAATGGCGGGTATTGTATTGTACAGACTTACCAGATGTCCTGAGGGATGATTATGGATAGGCGTACCTTGCACTCTGGCAGTAGTGCCTTATGCCGGTAATAATTGTCATGCACACAAATTCCACAAACCGGGCCAAAGTTCGCGCGCATGACTTGGCATTCTGGAAAATGTGCGAGTGAGAATTTGATCTCCGAGTGCGTGACACCGCTCTTCTTGGTGTACTGCCGCAGCACCAGCCCGCCATTTGAGGCGAGGCTTGTTGTAGGCCGAGTCAACCTAGGCGGCGGGGCCAAGCCGCGGCTGCAGTGGCTGCCCCTGATCCGAGTGGCTCGGACTCACCTCAGAGTCGACGTCCTGAGACGCCCAGATGACGGTCGACTCGCTCTCGTTCTCCAAAATGCCGTCTGATGCGCACACGAACGCACGAGCAAACACAAAGATCCCACATGTAACCGAGCACAGACCGTCGGGGCAAGTGTTGTTAGCGAGCACCTATTAAGGCTGCCATGTTCGCCACCAAGTTGGCGGCGACATCACCACGGCGCTTGTGCCAGGCTAGATGAACGTTGAGGACCACGTGAAGTGTGGAAGGCCCTCTGGCAAGTTGTTTGACCCATACTTCACCATGTCGTGTGCGAGGGTTGGTGAAGACTGGCGCCGAGGCCCGTTTCAGATATCACTCTCCACTGACGTTAGCCGTGGCTGAGAAACAAACTCATGCCGCTGTATTAAAACCACAGTGTGCTAACCACTGTGATACCACTCCCCCTTTTAATGCCATTATCTCCAGCTCATCAGATAATTGTTTTTCCCTTATTTGAAGGTAAAAGTTGGGGGTTTATCTTAAAATCCAATAAGCGTGTGACTACATTTGTTTAAGTGATAGTGGGCACTAGTTTTGGGGTGCGTGTCACTTTTCAGAGGTTTTAGCATCCAAAGAATATACGGTCATCTCAAACTATGAAAGCTCAAATAATAATAATAAATCCTTGCCTCTCCTTGACCTTGGCTCTGCTGCGCTGTTGCCCTCCCCACCTGACTCAGGGTCACAGTTCAAAGGTTGCCGACGATCGGCAGAGGTCGTCAACCCCGTGGCCTCTGCGACCTCCGCGCGCCCCTCGGCGCCGTCTCGATCGCCAGGGCTGCTTGGCCCATGCCGGCCCCACACGGAGCCCTCCGACTGCGACGCAAACAGATCCATGGACGCAGTCGAGCATTGACTGAGCGGAGGGGACGACGCGGGGAGGGTGCTGCCGATGGGGGGGGACGTGCGGGGTCCTCCTTTGTCACGTGGGCTCCCCAACATGCCCCCCTGCTGCTGCCACTTCACCTTCATACCGCCAAGGCTGGGCAGCTCCACCTCGCAGTCGCTGTCCGACGATGACGATGACACAATGACTCGAATCCGCCGCCGCCGCCGCCGCTGCTTCCGGCCTCGCGCAGTAGCTACGTGCGGCGAGTTGCTCACGGCCGAGACCGCCAAGTCACTGACACTGATAACGGCGACCGACTGGCTGTTATCAACAGCTATGGACGGCGAGCTGTCGACCACTTTCACCTCCGGCTGTTCACAACATGGAATGAGCGACCGTCGCCGCCCAAGACCCGCACCCGTGCCGCTGCCAACGACCATATCGGACTGACAGCAGGTTAGCAGCGGCGAGTTGCCGATTACTTTCTCCGGCTGGCTGTCGGCCATTGTCGAGATGGACGGTCGACCACTGGAATCTTCCTGGCTGCTAGTGTTTGCGCTGGTATGGCTACGTGCAGCCAACGAACCGGGCCGACTGTCGGTTGTATTTCGCTGGGTGGGCATGATGATGTCAGGAGTGCCGTCTGTGCCACTCTGACTAAGCGCCGCATCACCGGCCGGAACCGGGAGGGGCAGCGCCGTTCCGTGCCGAAGTTGGAGCGTGTCGTTTGACTCGTCGCCACTGCCGGCGCCCCCCCGAAGCGTGGCCTCTCGGCCGGGCGACGGTGAGGATGAGCGCCAGGAGGAGCCGGAGCCTCGCGCGCATCTGCCGGCATGGGTTCTCTTCGTCAGCCGGTTACCGCGACGTGGAGGTTCAGCCCAGCGGGCGCACATCGCGTCTGTGACGGTGCGGTGAGCGTCGGCTCGGTGGAGGACGACTTCATTAGTGCTAAGTAGTGGCAAGCTTGCCAGGTGAGCGTTGTTCTGGCTATCAACAGGTTTGTGACTGTTGGTTTGTTTATGACCGGTCCAGTGAATGCTGGTTTTGTCACTGGTCTGAGAAGTGCTGATTGGGTTGTCACCAATTTGGCGAGTGATGGTTTGGTTATCACCGCTCTGGTAAGTGCTGATTTGGCTATCACCAGTTTGATTATCACTGGCCGAGTGAGTGATGGTTTGGTTAACATCAGTCTGCTGATTAATAGTTTGGTTATCACCAGTGTGGTGACAAATGGTTTGGTGATCACCAGTGTGGCGACAGATCGTTTGGTGATCTCCAGTTTGATTATCACCGGTTGGGTTAGTGATGGTTTGGTTATCACCAGTTTGGAGAGAGATGATTTGGTGCTTGCCAGTCTGGTGAATGGTAGTTTGGTTATCACCAGTTTGATTATCACCGTTTGGGCGAATAATAGTTTGGTTATCACCAGTTTGATTATCACCGTTTGGGGGAATAATAGTTTGGTTATTACCAGTGTGGCGAGAGATGGTTTGTTTTTCATCGGCTCCGCGAGTCTCGGCTTGGTTACCACTGCCCCGGTGGGTGCTGGTCTGGTGCTCTTCCGTCCGGTGGGTCTCGGATTGGTGAACACCCACCTGGTGAGAGGCGCCAGGACTCACCAAGAGGAACGAGCGTCTCTTGGAGGGCAGGAAAGAGAGGAGTGCCACCTGTGTGTCCACTTCGCTATCCTCCATGCTCACCACGCCATCCTCCACGCTCCCCACGCCCTTACTTACATCTTTCACCTCACGTGGAAAATTTGCAGCTTCGTTTAGCAGCTGCTGCAAGTCCAGGTCATTGCCCATTGATTCTTGCTGAGAGATCAATGTAGTCGCAATTGGCTCCTGGTGCTGAGGCAATGAATCAGGCATTGATGCCTGTTGTACGCTTAAATCAGGTGGTGTTAGTTCCTGATGTGTGTTTAATTTATATTGCGTTAGGTCCCCTTGTGGGCATAACTCATCTTGCGTTCGCTCCTGCTGCCGGTTTAACTTGTACGGCGTTATTTCCTGGTGCGTGTCTAACTTATCTTGCATTCGTACCTCCTGTGGGTCTAACTTATCTTCCGTTGGTTCCAGCTGCGAGTCTGACTTATTTAGAGTTGGCTCCTGCTGAAAATTTAACACACTGCGCGTAAGCCCCTGCTGCATCTGCGATGCAACGGAAACGTCCACCAGCGACAAGGCCTCGCCAGCACCTGTCGCTCCCTCCTCTGTCCCTGAGCGCTCGAGCTGAGGGTGCAGCAGTGACTGGCTATTCTCGACCACACTGCCATTGCTGCCGCTGCCGCTTGCCTCTTCCGGGCCACCTCTTCGCTCCACAAGAGTTTCCGCCGGGGTCAGTGTCACCGCCATCACCCCCGTGCAATCGCCGCCATGTTCTCGGCCGCCCTCCGAGACCCTGCCATCTTGCTCCGCACCTTCCTCCGGCAGCACCAGCAGGCCATCCGGCGTGTCGATCGGCGAGACCTCGTCACCGCAACAGTCAGCATCCTTGCTGCCCAGCTTGTGCTCTGGTTCGGTGGTGGCGGTTCCATGGCGGGCGCGGTGAGCTTCTCGCGGGGAAGCCACGGTCGACCCCGCGGTAACCGCGCCGGGGGGCATCCTCTCTAGGCAGACGACGCACCTCCTCGCCAGCGCCGGTGCCGTGACGACACCACCACCGGCAGCACCGCCAGCAACGAGGAGCAGGGACGCGGGCGAGCACGGTGTCTCCGGCACGACCGACGGGGAACCATGGCACTTGTGGTCACACAGCCGCGACAATTTCTGGCCCGGCGAAACGCTCCGGTTCTCGTGCAGGCCACCTGCACCGTCATCGGCGACCTCGGCGGATGGAGGAGTTACTCGCGGGCGAGCGAGGCCCTCGTCGTTGTCTGCCAGCCGCACATCCTTCCCCAGAATCCCCAGCGAGCGGCGGCGCTTGTTGGCCTGCAGCGGAGAGTTTCGCAGGGCGTCCTCGCTGCTGCTGAAGCACTCGATGGAGGCCGGCACCCAGCTGACATGGCTTGGGCCACCAACCTGCAGCTCCAAACGGCGCCGGCTCTTGCTGCCGTCCCCTACTGAGTGATACCGGTGAACCTTAGCGGCCGAACGCTTTTGTGCCGACGCGCTTTTTCTGAGCAGTTGTGGCTGCTGCTGTGGCTGCAGCGGCGTCTCGTTCACTGCCTGCTGCAGGGGAGAAGTGTTTATATCCTGTGGTAGGGATGGGCTGTTCTCTCCTCCCTGCTTAGGAGATGCATCTGTATCTGGCTGAAGGGCAAAACCATTCTCTCTTTGCTGTAGGGGTACCCCATTGTTCTCCCCTTGTTCTTGGGGCAAACCATTATTCCCTTGGTGCGGGGAAGCTTCATTCTTCATGTGAGAGGATGCCTCATTTTTAAGTTTTCGCCTTTTGGGTCTTGTCTTGACTACCCGCATGCCGCCATCCTCACGGACAGCGTGCACGGAGCCGGTGGTCGACGCTACGGCGCTTGGAGGTTCCCTCCGTATGAAGTCCTCCAGAGACATCTCCGTGGATCGGCGAGGCCGGCGCTTCCCCACAGCCTTGCCGGTGCTCGGAGGGCGCGTGCTCGCCGCAACCTGGCCCATCTCCGCCGTGATGGCATCGTCAGGCGCGCCAGCAGTAGCAACCACACGAACAACGCCACCAGAACCACCAGCACCATCAACAGCGACCCTTGTAGAAGCACAGACTGGCGCCAAAGCCCCACGACTGCGCTTTGCCGCCTGTACCCGTGCCCGCGGTAGCAGCTTGTGCCGTCGGCCGTAGCGCTTGCCGAAAAGCCGGTCCCCGGGGTTCATAGTCAGCAGTGGCTTCTCCAGCTCCATCAATGGCACTACCACCGGCACCGGGGACACCTCCATTGAACGATCCTCCAGTAGTGTCGTGCGCTCTGAGCCTCCAGATATGCTGTCTGCAGCGCCATCACCGCCACCATCAGCCATGTCACCATCACCGCCACCCTCATTGTCGTCTATAACAGCGCCGTCCACATGGTCTGTGGACGCGGATTTGGGTTCACCAGCAACATCCATCTTCTGCAGCCACTCCTTCACCTTCCGGATGCTTACGCGCTTCGATTTCTTGGCTGGTGGCGCCGCAATTTTGACCTCTTCGGTGATTTCGCCACTCACAGTTGCCGGCGCCGGGGAGCTTGCATCATCTTTTCGAACCATGGCAGCCGCGATCCCCGACGGTGCGGCAGAACCGGGCGAGGGTTCCATCTTGGGATTGGTGTCGCCAGCGACGCCCGTCGAGTCACGTGACCACTCGCCAGCGAGTGGGGGCGGCGCCGATGGCGCTTCACCCCGCTGCCGTGCGCCGTCGCTCCTCGTGTCCCCACCACGCTCCGCTCGAGGCCGCCGGAACGACGAACTGCATGCATAGAGCGGGCGATATCATTACTAAACTAAACTATTTTTATTTAACAAGGTATGGCTCACTGAGCTTTTTATTCATCGTGGCCAAATACTCTAAATGCACATTTCTAAATGTAGAGGGAAAAAGAGGAGGACCCGGAGAAAAAAGCCACGCGATCATGGGGAGAACATGCAAACTCAGGGTCGGGATCAAACCCACAACCTCCTGTATACCAGGCGAGGTTGTTAACATCTCCTAGCCACCACGGCTCCCCATCATGATGTTATCATCCATATTTTATCAAGGCCAAAAGCATTGATGCCACCACACCTTGCCAATTCTTTCTTCATATTTAGCAACGCCGCCGATGTAAGCAGCAGCCTGACCATTTTCAAACCAAGTTACTATTCGGGCAAATCGCCCGATGATGCTGGATGTAATTACCAGTGAAACGTCGTACTCAAATTGTAAATGTTGTGGATTTACTCTCAAACACACCGGTGGGCTGAAGTAGTAACTAATTGGCGCATTTTGTTTACGTGACAAACCTTACTGGCTGTGGTCGGGTGGTGGAGGGTTACGACACGTTTATACTTACGCGATGTAACCCAAAAATCTTTATTATGAACAATTTACCATACAATTATATGAGAAGGTGGGTAGCCAACACCACGCCCGGCCACCTTTATCTCTCCAGTACCTATGTTTACGCACTGCACCAGCCACTCATTTAAGGCCAAATTGACTTAGGATAAGCCCAGAACCGGTTCAAATGTTTCCCACTGTTATTTGTCGAAAGCGGGAATCGAACTTAGGTTGCCGGGTTCAAAGCGCAGTACCCTAACTACTACACTCCCGCCTCCGCTCGTGTACACACACGCACAGATACTGCATCAGAACAACACAACTTACCTGTACATTCCTGCAAAATGTTCACTCACTAAGCCCTTACCTCTTCAACCCATCCTCTGCAGCAAGGGCACTGATCCAAGGCTCACCATCATCCGACAATGAGTCCAGGCCTGGAACACAACAAACGACAATCAATCAGAACGAGAGGCGGGGGTACTGCAGGGTTGTAACGGTTAACGCAAGGTTAAGGAGACTATGAGTGTAGCGTGAAAGTTACGCCGTCGTATGCATGCCGCGCGAGCCGAGAGTAGCCTCCCCTCATATGTATGTTGAACTTCTTTCGCGCCCTAAGTAGCCAACCATGTTAATCGGGAGGTGCGGGGGAAGGAGAAGAAGCTAAACGCCAAAAGCAGTTCTAAAGAAACGAGTTTTAAAATCTAGATTATTTAAAAGTACATAGCCCCAGTGGCTTCCGAATATCAGAAGGAAGACCGCTCCAGACGGCCGCAGAATCGCATCTGAAAGCGCGCCATGCGGTGACCATCTTTGTTCGAAAGTTAGCCAAAAGCTGCTGCGAGGATGACCGGAGTTCAAGTGATGGTTGCTGGTCCTTGATGAGATCAGCAAAGTATCGTGGTTAATTTGTGGCAAGGACTTCGTCTGTAATGAATGCGACCTTATGTGTTCGTTCAGCAAACCAGAAGCCAATGCAGCTGAGCGAGCACCGGACGGATATGGTCGGATCTTGCTGTATATAGTGTACAGTAGGTATCGACTGTTATTCAAATATCTAAAGACGCGAGTATGAAAACTCATTCCCTTCTGCAGGCAGTGGCATAAACATGTAATTGCAGGTCTACAGTTTTTACCATTGCTCATGATAAAGGCATATGAAAAAGTTATAGAACTGTTGCGTGTTGTGTTGTAATGCAGTGCATTGTGATGCTGTGCAGTGCGCGGTGCAGTGCAATACGGTGCGGTGCAATCCGATGCATTGCAATGTGCGTTGCAGTGTAATGCTATGCGATGCGTAGCAGCGTGATGCAGTTTCCAATGTGGTGTGGTGAATTCTGCTGTGCAATATGCATTGGGG
Source organism: Petromyzon marinus (assembly GCF_048934315.1). Lineage (NCBI taxonomy): Eukaryota > Metazoa > Chordata > Hyperoartia > Petromyzontiformes > Petromyzontidae > Petromyzon > Petromyzon marinus. The sequence goes on from NC_133722.1 coordinate 9,635,608, forward strand.
TCCAATGCAGTACAATGCAGTACAGTGCAGGGTGCAGTACATTGTGGGTGCGCTGTGCAGTGCAGTGTGGGTGCAGTGTGCAGTGCAGTGAGGGTACAGTGTGCGGTACAGTGTGCAGTGCAGTGTGGGTGCAGTGTGGGTGCAGTGCGGGTGCAGTGCGGGTGCAGTGCGGGTGCAGTGCGGGTGCAGTGCGGGTGCAGTGCGGGTGCAGTGCGGGTGCAGTGCGGGTGCAGTGCGGGTGCAGTGCGGGTGCAGTGCGGGTGCAGGGCATCGTGCGATGCATTCCACTGCTGCGCAAGATGCCATGTGGCGCAGTGCGCGGCGCAATGCACGACGGTGCATTGCAGCGCAGCGCAGTGCATTTGCGGCGCGGTGCGGTATCACACACCTAACTCGACGTGGTTCGGCCGAGCCCTCTGTCTCTTCGGGCGGGAGGAGACAGTCTCCGAAAGACTGGTGGCGCCAGCGCGAGACTGACCCAGCGTACGCGGGCGTCTGGAGCCGCGCGCACGCCTGTTGGGCTCCGACTGCGGGGACCCCCACACCGAAACCTCCGGGGGCCCAGGCGCTGCAGTGACTGGTGACAATGAGGAATTTGAAAAGTTTTTTTTATTTGACCAGACAATGGCGAAGATTAACGACTTGGTACTCTCGCTCGCGATACCACGCACCCACTCGTGCGTGTGAAAATCACCTGCAATGCCATGTGCCGGCAACATCTTATAACTTTTAAAAGATACTAGTAGGTAACTATTCATGGTGCTAATACAAACGAAGTGGTCATCTGAACTTCATCAGGCTCCCAACTCTTATTATCCACCATATCCCTCTGACCTATTATGTGCTATAAAGAAGGGCCATTCCGCGAAATTCCGGCTATATATTTATTTATTTTGAAATGCACAGCGTTGACAAATATATGTAGTTCTTTTTATTTACAACAGGGACGATAACATTTTTGTTTTTGAGTGCCGTCTCGTAAAAAAATCGAAGTGATTTGCTGCTCATATGAGCACTGAGGTGGTGCTAATCTCCTGTTTACAGTCCTGAGCCGGCGGTTGAAATTACACATTTACATGGTTTAGGGCCCGAGTCAACCCCACAGAAACAGGATTTGAACTCTCAACCTTGCGATTACAATTATGAAGTTGACGTGATTTTCGCTTGACTTTTTTTACTTTAACGTGTTGTATGTGCTTAGCCGGCACCAAGACGATGACACGGCCGAGCTCACCGTTTGTTGCAGAGGTTCGAGGTTTACATCCATCAGCCACCCCGGTTAATACGTAAGCAGCGGACATTAAAGATCCCACGTCGCTATTCAAAAGAAAGTCGGACGTGTGTGTTTTTTTTTGGTCACGGTCTAAATTTGCTCTTAAATTAATTAACTGGCAAATAGCAACATTGTCCCTCGCTACTGGCAGAAAAACCCCTTGCTGCACAGGGAAGCTGCCACTGGGGGTCCCGTGCGTCAGGGTGCCACGAGACATACTGCATGGCAGGTGCGGTATACATAACAAGTGATGATGATGGGGTGGTGCGCGGGGAGATAAACTCACACTGGAGGCCTGTGTCCTCCTGAAACGCCTGCATCGTACGCTGCACCCCGACCACAATCTGCTTAAACATGGGGTTCTCCCGCAAGCTCCTTGGGTTGGGGTGTGGGGGAGGGGCGGCCGGCACAGACAGACATAATCTCATTCGTCAATCGAACAGCGGGCGAGCAAGCCGGTGAACGAGGTCGGAGAGCAGGTGGTAGAGCGGGTCGGCAAAACGGGTGATGGTGACGGTGTCTGTGGCGATGGGAGTGGCGATGGGTGGAAAAGAATAGTCTTTCACATGGCTGAGGTTGATCGGCAACGTTTACGCGTTTGCGTCGAGGTTGGCGAGTGAGCCAGGTGACGGCTTCAGGAGAATCCCCATGGCGAAGATCTGAAATTCTGCCTATCAATGATTGACGCGGGCAGTGGTGGTTACTATGTGGTCCACGGTTTGAGATAGGTGACCGTGGCTTCACTCTGGGCTAGTCTTATTTATCCATCGGTGTAGGAGATCGCCACATCTGCCAAGTGAGGGGTCCATAACATCAGTGGTGAATATATGAACTGGTCCTATTCTAGGTCTTACAATGAGCATATGGCGTGGTGTGTATACATCAGTAATGGGAAGACCAAGGCAGCCGATTGCGGTGCAAATGATGTAACATATGCAGGGGTAGGCTTCAGACACCTTCGATTAGCACGGTTTGCTACGTATGGTGCGAAAGAAGTTCAACGTACATACACCGCACCTCTGATGAGCACTGTTGGCTATGTACGGTGCAAAAGAAGTTCAACTTACATACGTACAACAGGATGTTTTACATTCATTGTGGAGCAGAAGGCGTGTAATATTTTTCTGGTTAATACACCGGCAGTATTAATCACGGCACTTGCCAGATTCCAACTGTGAACCTCTCCAACAAGCGGAAAATATGCGCCTGCCAGACCACGATGGTGTAATGGCACAATGGTGTATTTATTCTGAACTTCTTTCGCACCGTACGTAGCCAACTGTGCTAAATGGAGGTGCGGGGGAAGGACAACAGAAATTGCGCTTCGTGTGATGGGTGTCTGCGTAAAGTTGCACGCAGCTGCTGTGAGTGGCCTGCAGCTTCTGCACGTGCACAGTCGCCTAACAATTTATAGTTTTGATACACCTTTCCGCAAAATGTTCATTCAAAACTGTTCACTGTCGAACTTAAGCATTACATAACCTGGTGTGACGAGAGTGACCGACAGGGTGAGCGTGCAGGCGAGCGGGTGAACGAGCAATCAAGTGGATAGGCGGGCAAACAGATGGGGTGGGCGAGCGGCTGAGCGAACAGGGGAGCAGCCTCGTGAGCACGTACCGCCGGGTAACTGTTTCCTTGCACATCGGGCACAGTGCAGGGCCTTTGCTTTTTTCCAGCAGCTCCAGAATGCAGAAGCTGCAGGCACAGGGAACGGGGAGGAAACCCATGTTCGCCTTGCGTGGGTGTGTTCCAAATACACTGGTTTTACACCCAATATACGGGCATACTCATAAGATAATTGGATAAATCTAGAGTGTTGTGGAAAAACTTGATATCCCACGTGTGTGTGAGAGCCACAAACACGGTGACCCGAGTACGATTCCCACTCACAGCTGCCACCACCACCAGTGACAATTATCTGAATCGTGCATGGGCGTCTTCTAGGTCGCCTCAGCCTCAAATGAGTACCTGGTGCGGTGTGTAAACATCGCCACTGGGTGGTGCTGGCCACCCTCCTCCTTGTGTGCCGTGCTGGCCTTCACAGGTGCTCGCTAACAGCACTTGCCCCAACAGTCTGTTTAGGCTGTACAGGGATCTTTGTCTTTATATTGTATAAAACATGCTAGTTGCATTGGAACACTTAACAATGCGCTCTTGGTAGTTTTTTATTGTATCATCTGCACCACAAAGTCTGCGAAATTAACTTAACAAATCAGGTTGACTACCCATTGAATCCGCCTAATCTCTACCCCATCATTCGAGGCGAACATTGGCAAGCTGTGGTCGCTGGTTTGTGGCCAGAGCCAACGTTTATCCTCAACTCCCTGGCTCACCGGCAAAATTGGTGGTCGCACTTGGTTGAGATGGGCTCCTTCATGATGTCCAGGCTGCCGAGAAGCCAAACGTCATACAGTGAAGATTTTTTTCGAAAACACCGTCGTGAGACACGTGTGTTTCATAGAACGAGTTGTTAAACGTTTGATGTTAAACTCGCGTCATACTTTTGTTAAAGTTTACATTACCAATGAGACTCTGATATGTCCAGACCATTTTCTAGAAACCTCAGCAAAGGCAGGTCTGTCAGCACATCATTGTCTAGAGACCACGTCGGACATCGGTTTGCCATTCTACTATTATCCAGACACCCCCATCAGAGACCAGTTTGTCTGCATCATTGTGAGGAGAACAGAGTAGAGACTGGTGTGTGTGTGTGTTTGTCCGCTCACCAGATGGGGCACTCCAGCGTCTGCTCCATCAGGGTTAGCACCTGCCGCACACGCAGAATGCGCGCCTCCATGCCGCCGGCGGTTCCCGTACCGTCCGTGCCACCGCTCACCTTGCCCACGCCGGTGCGGCTTCGCACGACCACCGGTCACTCACCGGTCACTCACCGGATGGCCTAACGCATCCAGTGGCCAGTGTCGGTGGCGCACCCGGCTAAAAAAAAAAATGTCAGAGGGGGAAACAAAAAAAAATTGGCTAATTTTTTTTTATTATTGCATATTAATAACATTTTCACTATTTTCTGGTTGGCGCACTCTGCTATAAACTCAACGATTCGAGTTTGATGCTCGGCAGTAGCAAACATCAGTGGCAAGAAATATAAGAACAGGTCCTGCCCCTATCTTCACCAACCGGCTCTGAGCAATGTGAGGCATGGTAAAGAAAACCCATGACCAATATGGCATGGGGAAACCTAAATCCATTAGAGGAATGAGAGTCGCTGGAATTGTATCTATTTATTATACTAGATGTATCTAAATTAGTTACGATTTGATACCTCCAGTTATTTCGATATCATCACAATTTTAGACACACTAATAGAGTACTAAAGGGGGCTATTTTCAACCTGGCAACACAGAGTTTCTAATCTGGGCACACTCAGTCACCTGAAAACGTGAACCATCAATTTTTCGCATTATTATTAGATAAAGCCAATGTGTGTATTAATGTGTAGTTTCCCACCAAGTAAAAGGTTCACAACTCCTGCTTTACACCACCTCTCACCAATTCCCCAGTTTCCCATGCTCCAGCTCTTGAGTGAAACTTCCTACCACAAGGCTGACCACAGTTTCCGTCATAATAACGTATAACAGACATTTTAAAATATAAATTAACAGTTGTTTTTCAACTTTACACACTCGACCTCTCACCTCTCATTTCAGTTTACTCCCCTCCAATTAATTTTCCTAGCTCTCCCCTCTCATCGGACTATACTCCCCTCCAATCACTCTCCTACCTCTCCTGTCCCATTTCATTACTCTTCTCCGTGCACTCTCCACTCCAGTAACCAAGGCCTTCTGTTGAATTCCCAGTCTACCTTCACCCAGTGGGAGGTCGCCCATTCCCCTCTGCTGCGCTCCCTTCCACCAGTCACACATGCTACCCTGCCATTGATAATGTCCAGGATCAAAATTTTCCATTTGTCCTCTGCCTAAGACTGACTGCCTCTTTATATTAAACTAGCTGTACTACCCGGCTTCACCCGGGACTTGGATCCACCACGCCCGGCGGCCTTTGTCTCCCCAGTGGCGATGTTCACACCACAGCAGTTACTCGTTTGAGGCTGAGTCGACCTAGGGGAGGCCCAGGAGCGGTTGAAATAATCGTCACCGGTGGTGGCCGTGAGCGGGAATCGAACTCGGGTCACTGGGTTCGTAGCGCAGCGAACTAACCGCTACCCTACAATGCGTTACGCTTCCACACGCACAGGTCACATGACAGATTTGACGTCACAGATCATTTGCCGTGTAAAAAATATATGCATTATTGAGCTCCCCCCCCAAAAAAAAGTGTATTTTTCCAATTTTTGCATGGTGTACAGTCTGGAAAGTACCCACATGGCAAATTTCAAGTTTGTTGCATGTCGGGAAGTACGCTAAACAGTTTGAACAGACACACATATTCACAACTTTGCCTTTTAAATATATGGAGATAAATTGGCTCGCTGTTCTTGTACAGCAGCTTGAGAGGTGGTCACATCTGTACCCTATATAAATCTAAATTGTGCAAGCATATTGTTTGTAAATGGGTCATGCGAGCTCTGCAGCCACTAGAGGTGCTTATTTAATTCCTGTAAAAACAAAAATACAGAGAATAGATTATTTCAGAAAATCGCGGCTCCAACTTTGTGACACTTTATTGAATTGCAAGGCAAATCGTTGCACACTCGCCAATCCAAGCCCTCAGGGTATGCAGTAGACATTGTGTAATAGGCCACACCTGACTGAAAAAGCCTCAATAAAGGTGAAACACGCCCAGTTATTGCGTTCGTCCAAATGCTAAAACAGCTATTTATATGGAATCTCAATGCATCAGTATATTTAACTGCAGAGACTGAGCGATTTCAGTAAATTTTAAGCGCAGTGCAACATCACATATCTGACTCGGTGAGAATCGAGGCATCGGCAGAGATGTGAAAGGGTCAGATACGTGAACATTTTTTTTTATAAAATGACAGTTACACCATTCTCCAACACTGCCCTGAGTAGTTAATGGCTCAGGGTGCCCTTCATATTCAACTCTCTAGAGCAGTGGTTCTTAACCTGGGCTGCACGCACCCAATGTGGGTGTGACATGCCATTTCTGGGGGTGCGAGACATGCCAGCTTTTATTAGAAGGTAAACAATCATCGAAACACGGGCACGCAAGTACAACTACTTTGCTTCATCAAACCGCTGTATTAATTAACACATTTTTTTTATGATTGAGATTCAAAGGGGTGCAAGTTTGCAGTAAAGGCTTTATAACCACTGCCCGAGAACTCCCCCGAGTGGCAACTCTTCCTCGAGCAGTGACGTAGGCGAGCAGTTGCAGGGCTGCACCTTTATCGTTACGTCACACGGCAAATTACACAACCGATTTAAATAATCTTTAAAACAAGATTACTACACTGCTGAAGCGCACTGAAAAATCACTAAACTGGTTATGCCAAGGTTTCGTCTGAATAATCAACAAAACTTAACATTTTCATCGCTGTTACAGTTTTCTTTCAAGAGCCTTCAACTATGCATTCATCCTCCAGAGCTTATCGTCCGATAGGAAATGACAATTATCTACCGATAAGCTCTGTACCAGTGTTAGGTGTAATCTGTTAGGAACCTACTTGGTGTACTGCTCCCAATGACATCTATGACCTGTAGCTACATATACTGTACTGCATTAGAGGTTCCATCTTTGCATTGTTCACCAACCTTATCTACAGGTCGCCAGATTAGATAATTTGGTACAAGACTTCTATACTAATTAAGGAAGTGACAATTAAGCTGTAGAATGCTTTACTTGCTTGTGCGCTACGACCAACGCAGTCCGTTTCCTTTTTAAGGATCAAAGTTTGCAGAATTGCTCACGTATCTCAAACGCCCTTTTTGACCTACGATAAACAGCCCCCCTTGTCAATCTACTGCTGGACGAAGGCCTACCCGCGCCGTGTCCGTCATACTGTGACCATACTTAACTCAGCTGGTCATAGCGGGTTGTTGAAACGGGTGCTAAGGACCGGAACCACCGCTTCACTCTCTAAACATGCTGTGGCTATACTTGTACCCGTCACAGTAACGCGGAGTTTCTATCACTGGTTTAAGACTTTACGAATGTTATGTCTTGCGCCAGGTTAATTTGAGAAACAAAAAACGTACACTTTTTGGAACTGTTTAACCCCGATAAGAGGACCCCCTGCGTCCGTCCCCACCCTGCGGACCAAAGCTGCCCTTCCTCTGTACCCAGAGCAGGCAACACCGAGGCTCTCGCGTAGGCCTACCAATTCTCGAAACAGACATAAACAAAGTGTATGCGAGTGCTTAAATCCACTGTGGGTGCATCGCCTACCTATGCGACGACGTCCACGACCTCCGATGTTGTAAGTTGTGCCTGTTATGACTGTGCCTGTTTTATTTGTTTTGGTTGATTCACTCGCTGTACAAAAACGTAAACATTGCGTACGCCGCCATGTTCAGGTTTCCCGCGAAAACGAGCGTTCGGTCACGTGGGCGAGTCCGAGTTTATATATTTTTTTTAAAAGTTAATTCCGTTAACCCTCTTTAAAAAAATAACAAATGTATATTATACAGTAGATATACATCTAAGGTCTACATCTTCCTCAGTGTTTTCATTTCAGAAGTACAAAATAACTTTTTTAAAATTATAGCGTTTTGCGATCGGCCAAAATCACGCAATAATGTGGGCATGTACTGTACTTGTAACCGGCGTCAATAAATGAGTATCGATCTGATCACACACACGCCTTCATAATGGCATACAGATGAACCATTGCCCGAAACGTCACCACATCTGTATTTACATGAGTGTCGTGCCATCACAGTTGAGCAGGCGTGCTTCTGAGCGGTCCCGAGTTAAGCAACGGATGGATATAAGTTTAAGTTCAAATAATCAAGTTTAAAACTCGCGTTACTTATGCATTTGAATATCCCCAAATTGCATTATTCCTACTTTTACATTACTGTATATCATACCTGTCAACGACTTATCATCAGTTCCCTACCTTATTACAGATCAAGTAACACCTTATTGATCACCCCGTGCCTTTTTATAAATCTCAAACGTTCATCCTACAAACTCACCATCACCACAAGGGGATAAACACAAACAGATCGACACTTTTTGTTGCCCGTATTGATACGGCTGCGCGCCGTGTGGACCTGAAAACTCGATTTTCCTGTACAAGAATACGCGGTTAAACCGAACGGGTTGACACGTACACTAGTCACGTAGCTAGAAACATAATAATAGTTCACGACGTTTCGATCGCCACACAAGCAACCTGAGGACGGATCTATTTTTATTATTATTTTTCTAACTACGTGATGACTTTACACAAAGAACCAAAGAGGGATGGATTCCCGCAGTTACGAAAGCTTCAAATCGAGAGTGACTATAGTATATCCTTTAAATCACATTTGTTCAGCCCATCCCGGACCCTTTGAGTTGTTGTCATTCAGCCCATGTGAGCCTTTAAAGTTGTTAATTTGAATAATTAACGTTGGAATTCTCGTTGCGACGACGAAGGATTGGAGTTGACCCAGCGCTCGTGGTCTGCGTAATTAAAAAAAAATGTTTCTGTGGTTAGAATCGCGTAAGTATCAATCTTGTGTCGTAACCCTCCACCACCCGACCACGGCCAATCAGTAATGGATTTGTCACGTAAACAAAACGCCAATTAGTTGACCGCTTCAGCCCACCGATGTGTTGGGAAAGTAAATCAACAACATTTACCATATGCTTAGTTCTTTCGGTAAAGTCACGTTGAAGGGAAACAATAAAATATATATAAAACAATAAAAATTCTCACGACGTTTCGACCATAACACAAACGGTCGTGAGAATTTTTATTTTTAATATATATTTTATTATTTTATTGTTTCCCTTCAACGTGACTTTACCGAAAGAACTAAGAACATGAATTACTGCAGTCACGAAAGCTTTAAATCAAAATTTAACATTTACCATCTGAGGTGTCGCTGGGACTTACATTCATCGGCATCAGCGCGCGATTTTCCACAACAGTGAAGCCATCCACCTGCTTCCGGTCTTAATTAGAGGGACGACGTCATATAATCGGTTACTGATTGGTTAATAGGTTAGTAATTAGTTAGTAATTCGTTTATTAGTATGTAATTAATTCATTGGTATGTTTCCTCTATTGTACATACTATAACCACCCAGAAATGTCTGTCCGTCCCGCGCGTGACGTCACTCCATGAGGCCCACCCTCCCCGCGTGACGTCACTCCGCATGAGGCCCACCCCCCTAATTAATATTCATGAGCGGGTGGATTTTAACACGAACGCAGAGAAAATTCGAGTCGATTCTTTACAGAAAGTGACGGTAAAAAAATAAATCTACGCAGCACAGTGCTACGTCCGTGCGTGACGTCACTGCAAAAAAGCCGCCCTTCCCCCCTTCATTAATATTCATGCGTGCGTGGAAATTTCCACTAACGCACAAGAAGATCGCGCACCCCTTATTAATAATATTCAAACTTGATTAGGCGCTTTCGTGACTGCAGGAATTACTCTTTGTTTTTTTTCGGTAAAGTCACGTTGAAATAATAAAAAATAAAATTCTATAATCTATCACTATCTTAAATTTAACACTTAACTTACAATTTAACAATCTTTGAAACAGCGTATTCAATCAAACCATGCGTTAATTGTGTTTTAACCGACCGTTTGTGTTGCTTTATATAGTTTCCAAATTTTGCTAAACCCTGTTTGATTTAGTGTGATGTTCCGTCTCTCTGTAGCCCCTGGTATATCTGTGTTAATTCCCCCTACTTAAGGTCTGTATATATCTGCGGTTATGTGTTTACTCTACCTGATGATGATTGCTTGTGTTGCGATCGAAACGTCGTATGCTATTATATAATTTATTTTTACTGGTAGGAACGAAGTTGTAAACTGAGTGTACCAGCCTGCAATAGATTAATGTGTCCGTCCGTCCCCTTTCAATATTTTAACGAAGTGAAATCTCGTGCTGTTGGGGTGTAAAAATAAATAAAAAATAAAATTGCGCTAAATTCCAATGTTCCTACCAGCCCACCCTGCAGGGACCTGTTTATTATTTCTACGTGACTTTACCGAAAAAAATCAAGGAATAATATTCAACCCCGAAGTGAGGACGACATCATCGATCCTCAAGTCCCGGGTCGTCATCTGGGACCAGGCAGCCCGTTACCTGCCTGGGTCACGCGGTATAGTGTTCCAGAGTGTTAGTGAGTTGAGGAAGGTGGGTGGTTCACCACCTTATATATACAGTGTTACATTACTTACCGTTCTAATAAATAGTGTTGCCTCCAAGCTGGGTGTGGGTGTGTGTGTGCGCGCACCTAAGATAGAACCCGCTACATTTGGTGTCAGGAGTTGCGGAAAAATAAATATTGCTAGGTGTTGTCCTAGGGTAGGTAAATGAGCACAAAAACAACTCACCTGGACGCCTTCGGACGTCGAGGACGTGTGGGGGCTGATCTCCCCCTCCCCACTAGGTGGGGGCTGATCTCCCCCTACCCACTAGGTGGGGGCTGATCTCCCCCTCCCCACTAGGTGGGGGCTGATCTCCCCACTCCCCACTAGGTGGGGGCTGATCTCCCCCTCCCCACTAGGTGGGGGCTGATCTCCCCCTACCCACTAGGTGGGGGCTGATCTCCCCACTCCCCACTAGGTGGGGGCTGATCTCCCCACTCCCCACTAGGTGGGGGCTGATCTCCCCCTCCCCATTAGGTGGGGGCTGATCTCCCCCTCCCCATTAGGTGGGGGCTGATCTCCCCCTCCCCACTAGGTGGGGGCTAATGCCCCCCTCCCCACTCCCCACTAGGTGGGGGCTGATCTCCCCACTCCCCACTAGGTGGGGGCTGATCTCCCCCTCCCCATTAGGTGGGGGCTAATCTCCCCCTCCCCATTAGGTGGGGGCTGATCTCCCCCTCCCCACTAGGTGGGGGCTAATGCCCCCCTCCCCACTCCCCACTAGGTGGGGGCTGATCTCCCCACTCCCCACTAGGTGGGGGCTGATCTCCCCACTCCCCATTAGGTGGGGGCTGATCTCCCCCCTCCCCACTAGGTGGGGGCTGATCTCCCCACTCCCCATTAGGTGGGGGCTGATCTCCCCACTCCCCACTAGGTGGGGGCTGATCTCCCCACTCCCCATTATGTGGGGGCTGATCTCCCCCCTCCCCACTAGGTGGGGGCTGATCTCCCCACTCCCCACTAGGTGGGGGCTGATCTCCCCACTCCCCATTAGGTGGGGGCTGATCTCCCACTCCCCACTAGGTGGGGGCTGATCTCCCCCTCCCCACTAGGTGGGGGCTGATCTCCCCCTCCCCACTCGCCATTAGGTGGGGGGTGATCTCCCCCTCCCCACTCCACATTAGGTGGGGGCTGATCTCCCCCTCCCCACTCGCCATTAGGTGGGGGCTGATCTCCCACTCCCCACTCCCCACTAGGTGGGGACTGATCTCCCCCTCCCCCCTCCCCATTAGGTGGGGGCTGATCTCCCCACTCCCCATTAGGTGGGGGCTGATCTCCCCCTCCCCCCTCCCCATTAGGTGGGGGCTGATCTCCCCTTCCCCACTCCCCACGAGCAGGTGGGGTGCGACGTCTGCCCCCTCCACCCCCACTCGCGGCTGTTTCGAGTTAATTAATTATTTATACTAAGCCGTTGTCAACAAACCAACGGCGCTCGGAATCAATTAATTAATATCTGCGCGCGGTCAAGCGTCCCTCTACTTAATTATTTATTTGCATGTGCGCGGGCGTCGTGCATATACTGATTAAAGTCACCCACACACCGTCGTACGCCGATCGCTGTACCACCGCTCTTCACACGCACACATGCACCACGCGTCACAACGTCAGTGTGTGCTAAGATTTATTTCCCGGAGCGAATAGGGACCCCCATGTATGACCCCCTCCAGCCAGCACCCTTCCTCCTATCACCTACCCGTCGCAGAGTGCGTCTATCCCCTAAGCTCGAGCTGACTGAATTGGCCTCCCTTTTCCGTACCCACTCACCTCTTCAGTTGCTCGATGGGGCTGGGGAAGATGCTCGCCTTGGGGACTTTTTCTGACCTCATCGTTTTCAGCTGCACCCTGCAGGCGTCCCACGGACGCTGAGGGCGGCTGGTGTTCTCTCCCACTCCAGAAGAACTCTGATAAAAACAAATTTCCTCCTCCCCCCCCTTATGTTCCCAAAACCCCTTAACCCCCGGGTAATATTACGTCATCCTGCTCATCCAATCGAATCCTCTTTACGGCCGTCTTGAGCGCTCTGGCCATTGGGGTGGGAGGTTGTGTCATCCCCCCCCCTTCCCATTGTCTCTGTACCCGCGTCCCTCGCCGTCGACTCATCGATAATCCCCTCCAACTTAAGTCAACTCTTATCTGCCTAGGGGTTTTTCCCTCCCACCCCACTGCTTACCCCACCGCTGGGTATTGGCTGAAGGTCCCACCCCCCCCCCCACCCCCCCCGTGTTGTGTATGCTTCATCGCGGCCGGCCTGCAAAGCCCTATGCCCCCTCCCTGGGGGGGGAGGCGCCATGTAATCCGGTCTGGGGGGCTCAGCCAATCTCCTGGTCCGGGGAAACCGTGGAACGTCCCTGCTAGTGGGATCCTCGGGCGAAAACCAATCGTACCAGGTGATCCCTCCTCGAGACCCTACGGGGGTGCATGCAAGTGTTTAGTGGGGCGTGCGTGCGTTCGCGTGGGGTGTGATGCGAGGAGCGGGTAGCGCCGGCCGAGCCGCTCCGCTGTGGTGGCACCAGAGACGGCGTGACGACCATCCTTTGGACAGCCCCGGGGATGTCAGCCCCAGTGACAGAGAGAGGTGGCGCTGCACGTGGAGCGGCGGGACTGGCATCGCACCGCTGCTTCGCCGACATCGGGAACGGAGCGCCGGAGCCGCGAGGGAGAGGACGCCGTCGTCGCTGCGGGGGGCTGGCAGGGGAAGCCCGGAGGGCTTGCGGGCCACGCGGTGGGGCCGCCATTCCGGCGAAAACGCCGTTCCTACCGACATCAACACCTGTGGTGGTGGAGCTCCACACGTTCAAGTGGCGGTGCTCTTTGCAGGAATATTTTGCTGTTTTTTTTATGGATTTTCTGTTTGCACAGTCACATAGTCACTTTAAGATGTGTGTGCATGTTTGCGTGTGTGCATGTTTGTGTGTGTGCATGCTTGTGCGTGTGCATGTTTGTGTGTGTACGTGTGTGTGTGCATGTTTGTTAGTGAGTGGGGAGCGGTGTAGTGTAGAAGCGATTCGTGCACTGCGCTCCGAACCCGACGCCCCGAGTTCGATCCCTGCCCACGGTCGGCACCAAGTGACACTTTTCTGAACCGGCGTGGTTGCTGGCCACCCACCCCCTCATGTGCCGTGCCGGCCTTCATAGGTGCTGCTCACTGACGGCACTTGCCCCGACAGTCTGTTGTTTTGTCCCGGCTAATTCGGCTGCTTCGTTTGCAGCGTCGAGCGCGGTAAACCCGTAGTAGACTCCAGTCGCTCAGCAATCTGTACGTGCGTACGTTGGACTTCTTTCGCTCCGTACGTAGCCAACCGCGCTGAAATCGGAGGTGCGGGTTCAAAGAATCATTCCTACTGCACACAGCGATCCCGAGAGACACGACTCGCAAGCAAGAGATGTACTCATGATGTTTTTGTTTTATTACCATCATCAATCTTTACTGAACCAGCACATCATGGTCACAGGCTATAACGCATGGGATGAACTAACGGCTACCGGGGGGTGGGGGGATATAGGCTTATCCGTTATCCATCATCAAGCATGGGCTACATGCAGTGCTATACAGAACAGTAGTTAGTAGTAGTAGTACGTGTACTCTGGGCAGGCCTCTCCCTCTCTCTCTTGTCTAAGCGCATTGTCGCGTCTCGCAGCGACGATGGTCCATGATTACGATCCCACGATGATCCATGATGATGATCCCACGATGATCCATGATGACGATCCCACGGTGATTCATGATGATGATCCCACGATGATCCATGATGATGATCCCACGATGATCCATGATGACGATCCCACGGTGATCCATGATGATGACCCCCACGATGATCCATGATGACGATCCCCACGATGATCCATGATGATGACCCCCACGATGATCCATGATGACGATCCCACGGTGATCCATGATGATGACCCCCACGATGATCCATGATGACGATCCCACGATGATCCATGATGATGACCCCCACGATGATCCATGATGACGATCCCCACGATGATCCATGATGATGACCCCCACGATGATCCATGATGACGATCCCCACGATGATCCATGATGATGACCCCCACGATGATCCATGATGACGATCCCACGGTGATCCATGATGATGACCCCCACGATGATCCATGATGACGATCCCACGGTGATCCATGATGATGACCCCCACGTCTGCAACGTCGGACGCGTAGCAGCGGCGTTCGCCACAGAGCGGTTTTCACTAAAGCTCACGCGTCCTGTGACACCTCCCGGCGAAAGACAGCGGACGAGTCCATCGGAGGCGACTACCACCCCCCACCCACCCGCAGTTTCGCCACTTACCGCTCAAACCCCCCCCCCCCCCCCCCCACCGTGCATGCCTTTAAATATTCAGCGCAGTGCCAACTCGGCGATTTTAGATGTTTGTTGTCGTCGCTAGATTTTGTTGTTGTTGTTGCGACTTTTTTGGTCTCGATGTTTCTATCGACGCGACCGAAGAGAATCTCACGACATTCTCGGGAACGAAGACAACGGCGCAGGTTTGGTTTTTTTTGTTAGGAATGATTCCAGGTGTATTCAGGATCCTCTTCATAGGTTTGCTGCTCAGATATCAACGATCGGCTTCGATTGTCAAGTGACGATTAATGGGTGACTAAAACCCAGTCAACATGGAGCGTCGTAACACGTAGGCTTTCGCGACCAATATCATCCATCATATAGGTTTTTTTGGATCTGATTGTAAATGTTGTGGATTTTCTCTCCAACACACAACCGGTGTGCTGTACTAGTGACGAATTGGCACGTTCTGTTTACGTGACAACCCCATTACTAATTGGCTGGGTCAGGTGGTGGCGGGTTTAACGACATTAATATCTACACGATCTAACCCGAAAAAAAAACCTATATTATGGATGTAACGTTGGATCAACGTCGGTGCAGCGGTTCTAACCACGTGCCGACGTCGACACGTAGCGACTTGAGGTGTCGCTAGGAGACTTGTCGCTTTAAGAAGCTGGCAACACTGGACTTCCTTTATTCCATCGGTGGGCGACGTCGCGCATCAAGCAGTGTCGCAGGCCGGATTGTAGCCGCACGGTGTCTCTCTGTGAGCTCGCCCAGACATTGCTGCCAGCATCCGGGAGTGACGCATGGGTTCAAACGGAGAAGAATCGCCTTGGCCACTTGCAGGTCAAGCGCGAGAACAGGGCTGGAGTAACCAATGGCCGGTGACTTCATTAACTGCGGCCACGTGAGGCCTTACCACTTAGAAGCTTCCGTTATCAGTCACCGCCAGCGTCTTAAGCCGAACCGATCGGGTACTGGGGGGGAAAGATTTTTAGACCTGGCAACAACATTACTTTTCTCATGTTGGCACGCTCAAGTCAAATTTGTGACTGCAAGGGCCCTCTTACAATGACGGACGTGGCAGAAGTGTGCCTGTGTGCGTGCTTTAATGTGCACCTAGCATGGCACAAGCGCCATGGTGACGTCACCGCCACTTAGTGGTAAAAGGCGGTTGTTGTAATGTGTGATTGCCTGCCAAAGATATTTGAAAGTCCTCTCCCACCCCTGCTTTCGGGAGGACCGTGATTGGAGAATGATGTGTTGGTGGCTGTGGGTAGTTGGTAGGAAAAAGGCTGTGGATGAGACGGAGGGTAGAGGCCACTACTGCAGCATTTACTCCCAAGTCCTTTGCTACTTTTTTTTATTTTACTAGGTAAGACCCACTGAACTATGTCGCTCTTTTTCAGAAACGACCTGGCCACAATTTGATAGCCCAACGAAGTGGCTTATCATCACGTGGAAATGTATAGCAGCCAAACACTCTAAACTCGTGATTCTAAATGTGGAGGGAAAAACCTGAGGACCCGGAGAAAAATCCACGCGACCACGGGGAGAACGTGCAAACTTCAAATATACAGCAGGCGTCAGGGATAGGAACGAACCCACGACCTCCTGTATACCACGCGAGGAAGTTAACATCTCCTAGCCACCGTGGCGCCCACACTGCCCCTACCACCACACCACTACAAGGCCACATCAGGCCAACAAAACTCTTCTCATCGCGAACCAAAGATAAGCTTGGTGAAGCGGCTTACACTTCATCACCACAACTTTCGTAAGATAACCTTCGTAAAGTTGATCCGATACGACACTAAACTTGAGTGTAAAAGTTGCGTTGTTGGGGAGCAACGAGTCTCAGAGAAAAATGAAGCCAACTTGAACGAAGAGGTTGTCCAACATTTAGAGACAGCTACCAAAGCAAAAAGGACTTCACAAATGTGAAAACCGCACTTAGCGCCAAGTGTTACCCGTCGGCTTCTCGACTGCCAATTCAACGCTTCCGAAGACAAACGAACGTTGGAAAGGTTTGGGCGATCCATGCATATCCGTGACATTTCCTAACTTGTTGATCGCAATTCAACAACATCGCATTGCCAGGGATGAGACGAAGATCCCCCATATTTAGCCTTAACAGACTGTTGGGGCAAGTGCTGTTATCGAGCACCTATGAAGGCCAGTACGTTACACGAAGGGGGTGTGTGGCTAGCACCACGCCCGGCCGCCTTTGTATCCCCAGTCACGATGTTTAAACACTGCACCGGGTACTCATTTGAGGCTGAGTCAATCTAGGGGAGGCCCAGGACCGGTTCAGATAATCGTCACTGGTGTTGGCCGTGAGCGGGAATCGAACCCGGATGACCAGGTTCACAGGGCAGCGATTAGAACCCCCGAATGTCAAACGCAGAGCAGCTCACCGATTGGCTGATCGGCTGCTGCCAGGCTGCCACCGATTGGTCGATCGCAGCCACACAAGCGGTCTCCCCTCCCCCCCTCCAATCCCCCCGGAGCGGGCGGCTCAAACCCTGATTGGAGAATCGACTGGTTTCCGAAGCTCCCTGATTGGTCGGTCAGGTGCCGTCGGAAGAACGGCTGCCAATCAGGAGACACGCGCTCCGGGGGGGGTGGGGAGAAATGCGACCCCTAGGAAAGCCACGTGGCACGTGCGTTTAGGCCGCCAGCCGTCGACGACGAATCGGCTGGCAAATGCTGCGATGCGATGTAAAAGAAGGGCAAAGGTGCAGCCCTGCAATCTCCTAGGTCACTGCTGGTGGATGGACCTCCGCTAGAGGGAGCTCGAGGGTGATTTAGAGGTACACTCCAGAGAGTCGTAGCTTATGTAATTGAAATGTGAAACGAATTGTGTTTTAAATCTCGACTTGAAGCTTTCGTGACTGCAGGAATTCATGCTCTTTGGGTCTTTCGGTAAAATCACGTAGATAGAAAAATAACGGATCGCAACACAGGCAATCTGAAGACGATTGCCTGTGTTGCGATCGAAGCATCGTGATCTATTATTTATCTATCTACGTGACTTTACCGAAAGACCCAAAAAGTGTGAAGTGCGTTTTGTTAGGCGTTATGGCCTTGTTTAGCCTCGTTACGTAACGGTTAAACCCTCACCCCCTCGGCAAGTTGCAGCTTAACTGAGTTGCAATTGAGTTGCAATTTAGTTTCAACTGCAGTTTGGTGGGGGGGGGGTGCGATTTAATTTAACAGTTAAATATTTTCCGTCTAATTTTGGTTTGCATCATTTCACGTTTGTCTCATCTGCATAGTTTTGTTCGTTCCATTACCCTCAATAAAACATGTTTTACCTTAAATTTTAAAACAACCTCATTGCACGCACGGTCAAGGATATGCACACGTATCACGAGTGTAAGGTTGCATTTTTACCTGTGATTGCATTATTACGTGCCTTACGTTTGATAATTCTGATATACTCGAGCAAGTTGTGATAGCCTGAGATCTCCTATTTCCTACCACATCCTGTGTTTTTGACCCTGCTGACGAAGTCAAATATGGAATGGGGTAACATTGGTCCCTGGCAATCGTAACGATCGGTTAATGTGAAATCGCACTTCGGCCCAATAATCGACGCCTCTTATCAATCGGACTTAATGTCGCACACAAATTACTGAGAGCTACTGGCTCGTCGCCGCAGAGTCAAAATTCAGGACTCTATATATTTGGTCACGGCCTCAAAGATGAGGTCTCATTTCAAAATAACGTTGTTGGACAACCTAAAGTGGGCATGGCTGGATTTTTCCCCACCGGCCAATCAAACGCGAGCACACGAGTGGGCGCGGCAGCACCCATGCCACCCTTTGAGTGCACTTTGCGAAAACGCACCCACAGTTGACTCGGCCATCGAAGCGCGCGTTTACCAGGGCTCACGGTTCGGCCCCGATTACTGAGATGACGCCAGATCATGTCAATGCGATAAGGCAATGTGGTCATCAGTCCGATGTGGTCATTCATTCTGCCCTGCAATCCCCTCTCGCCTGCCCAACGCACTCCCCTCGCCCAAACCTAAAAGCGGATCACCTGCTCCGAAACAGACGGAATCATGTCGCCCATTTAAGCCTGGTCCTCGCCGATGCAATGAGTTGCACGCAATTGAATCCCTTGAATGCGCACGTCCCTGCAACCGGTTGCCCGCTCGCAATTGAGACGAGCTTCGATGCACTCGGCGGTTTCGCAGCGACGCGTTCGTTACGCAATCCTCGGAAGAGCGCCGGTGCGATTTCCGTGCTGCAGCTGCCGCTGCTCGACCGCCCGGTCAGACGCGGTAAAAGCAGTCGTGCGGCAACCGATGTTATAGTTGCGCGGCGAATCCGAGAACGGTTCGCGCGACCGACGGCTCAACTCGGGGCGCGCGTGTGTGCGTGGCGTGTGTCTGTGAGCGGCGCTGCCTTGGGATTTGAAATCGTGGGGGGGGGGGGGTTGGTGAAGGGAGGTTTGAAATGTTTTCGGTTCGAGATGGAACCCTCTTGAAGAGACGCACGCCTGCCAGCGACACGATTAATATCATACACAACAGCAGCGGTGGCCCGGCGGTGGTCGCGACGGCCGACACACACGAATAATATTCACCGTTGTTGTTATTCATAATAATAATATCATTATTATTGGTATGTACTGTGTTTATGTATAAGCTATACCTGAAGCTACCCATCCTGTAATGACACAATTAGAGGGAGGGATGGCGGGGCGGGCGGCAGAGATCAAATTAACGGTGACATCGACAATTACGACAGCGACAACCGAACAACGGAACGTTACAAACGGTGCACGCGCACACACACAGACGTCCGTCCCACCGACGTTTCACAAACGCGTGTGCGTGCGTGTCTACGTATGTGCGTGCGCAATGAGTGTTTTGACTTTTACCAACAACGGAGACTAAGATCCCGTGCCCGCCTTTGTTGGGCAAGTGCCGTTAGCGAGCGCCTATTATCGGCCGGAACAACGCGCGAGCAAAGGGTGGGTGTGGCCATCACCGTGAACCGGCCGGCTTTGTCTCCCCCGGGCGCCGATGTTTTTACACACCTCACCAGGTACGCAATTTGACGACGAGTCGACTACGGGAGAAGGGCCCAGGACTGGGTTCAGATAATAATCGCCGTCCGATTTTTTGGCCATCGATGGGAAACGGAACTCGGGTCACCGGGTTCGGAGCGCAGCGCCACGAACCGCTGCCTTGTCGTTGTTGACGCGCACAAAGACAAAAGAAAAATCCCCCCCCCTGGAGACTTTAACAGACTTTCTCTGGGCAAGCGCTGTTAGCCAGCAGCACCTATGAAGGCCGGCACGGCGCACGAGGGGATGGGCGGCCAGCACCAACGCGCGGCCGCCTCTTGTCTCCCGAGTGGCGATGTTTTTACCCACCGCAGCAGGTACTAATTTTAGGCCGAGCCGACCCAGGGGAGGCCCAGAACCGGTTACGCACACGCATACGCCTACACACATACATACACACACACGCTCACTACGTGTTAAATACCATTAACAGCTATCCATATATGTACAGAGGGCAGTATTTGGAGGGGGGCGGGGGGGGGGGGTGGTCACAGGTGGCGCTGTTTGGGTCATCATCGTTAACAATCCCAGTAAACGGGCAACTTTAGCCCGACGTCGCACGTGTTACTGGGATGTCGCTCACCGCTGGTGTGAACGAACGGGCGTTCTGCCGCCGCGATAATCTTCTGGGTCATCATCGTTAACAATCCCAGTAAACGGGCAACTTTAGCCCGACGTCGCACGTGTTACTGGGATGTCGCTCACCGCCGGTGTGAACGAACGGGCGTTCTGCCGCCGCGATAATCTTCTCTCGCGTCCGTGCGCGAGCAGCTGCCCTCGTCCCGAGTCGAGAGACGGTACCGATCGCTGTGAACGCGTCGCTGTTCGCTCCGATTGGCACGGGTTGGCTACGTACGGTGCGAAAGAAGTTCAACATACGCACGTCACGTAGCTCTGTAGCAGGCGTGTACCGGTTCGACTTCCTGGGGCGATTCGATGAATTGTCGCAAATCGCAAGGGCCGGAATTCGATTGAAGAATTTATTTTTTTAGTTATTTTTACTCAACGCATTAATCGATAACACTGTCGCTTTCATCTATACAGTAGACTCTCGATTGTCCGTGTGCGGTTCATCCGATTTGCGGATTAACTGTGCACCTGAGATTTTGAAATAAATTAATAACCCATGGACTTTCCCTTAAGCCCAGATTAATAATCTAAAAACAGTTCATACAACATTGTTATTCTTGGAAATGTTTTTCACAAGTCACGTGCTGAAACCCAACAAATATTGACTTAAAGCTTTCGTGACTGCAGGAATTCACATTCTTTAGGTCTTTCGGTAAAGTCACGTTGATAGGCTCAAAGAAAATAACAAAAGAATACGTTTCGATCGCACCACAACGAAACGAAACGTCGTATTTTTTTGTTGTTATTTTCTTTGAACCTATCAACGTGACTTTTACCGAAAGACCCAAAGAACACCGAACGAATATGTTGCTCTGGTGAATCCCGAAACCCACGTGATCGCCTCTCCAGTACAGCAGTCGCATATTTTACCAAGTACATTTTCTTAAATCGAACGAAATCTATACCTATATCAGTGGTTTTTGGCATCGAGATCCGCGGAAGATGTTTTTATTTTTGGATTATCCGCGATGTTTAAATTATCCGCGCGGTCGTACTACCCGTCATGAGTGCCGACAATCGAAGAGTCTAACCGTAGATATAAAATCGGCAACGTTTTCGGTAACGGCGCGTTCTCCGTCACGCGTGAAAAGAAGGCCCATCGCCCGCAATATCGTCTCCAATATGTCTCTCCTTTCGAGGCCACACGCAAGAAGTGTTCTAACGACACGGAACGCGTCGTTAGAACTGTGCTCGTGCACAACGGCCAACGAAGCAGCAGCAGCAGCAAATAATTGGTTGACAGCGGTGCAACCGAGGGGCAGAGCCGGTGGGGGGGGGGGGGGGGGGGTGACAGGGGTGACATTCTGCGTGTGAGTGTACGACACTCGGTCTGGCGGACTCCGTGCAACTGCGTTGTCAGAGCGTGTCGCCAACCGATGGGAGTCTCGTTCAACAGCCTGACTCTCTAAATCATTCTTGACATTAAAATTTGTTGAATGTAACCCCGGGCTGAAAATCCTGGCTCCGCCCCTGGGCGGACCGATCGATCGTCCGTCCGTCTGGCGGACGGTCTGGTAGGCTGCGGTACGAATGATGGAATCGTCACTTTATTTAACCCCGGGGATAGACCCTGTTGAGATTCGGCACCGCCAGGCGACCTCATCTCTCTGCGTCGTTGGTAGCCTCTCGTCCCGGTTCCCCCGTCTCGCCGTCTGCTTTGTCTCCTCGTTCGTCATTCTCCCATCGTCGTCGGGATCGTCGTCATCGTCGTGATCGTCATCGCGCTGCCACGGAACTTTGTCGCCACCAACCGACCCCCTCCCCCCCCCCCCCCCGTGCCCTCCCCCCCCCAAATCTCGCCAACGCTAAAGTTACATTAACGCCCCCCACCCCCCCAACTCGCCCACCCACCCAACCACAACCAACCTCACCCCCCACCCCCCCCCCCACCCCAACAAATAATTACAAATTAAATTAAAATAAATAACACGCGCGTACACAAAACGGAGCGGCGTGAGGCGTTGGACGGACGTGTCGTGGGTCGTCTTTAGAGCGCGCCGCTCGTTAACGTTAACGGGGGGGGGGGGGCAGAGGGTGGGGGGGGGGTCGCCGTACTGACTCGCTAAGGCGTGCGACGCTGGCGGTTAAACGAGGCGGGGGGGGGGGGGGGCGGTCGCCCGTAAAGAGGTGACCGCGACACTCACCTCGTCGACCTCCTCCTCCTCCTCGCCGTTACCACGTTGCGTTATTGGTATATCCAGCGAAGCGCAGTGTTGGTCGATCGCTCTTAAAATATATATATATATTTTGACGGTGACGGTGGTGGGGGAGGGGGGTGGTGGCGGGTAAGTACGGGTAGGCGAGAGGGGCGAGTGGGTAGACGGGTGAGTGTGTGGGTAGACACGTAGAGGGGTGAGTTGGGTTGTGGCCAGGGTCTGGTCGGATATGTTCGTTTCCTGCAGAGATAACGGAGAGATACAGATCGGGATTAATCGTGCGGCTGTGTCTTCATCATGTGTAGGGTCTGATGTGGCCTCGTAGTGGTTGGTTGTAGGGGCAGCGTGGGCACCACGGTGGCTAGGAGATGTTAACTCCCTCGCCTGGTATACAGGTGGTCGTGGCTTCGATCCCGACCCTGACGCCTGCTGCTGTATATTTGGAGTTTGCGTGTCTCTCTCTCCATAGTCGCGTGGATTTTTCTCCGGGTCCTCCTCTTTTTTCCCTCCACGTTTAGAACCAACGTCACGTGTTTAGGGGTCTTGGCTGCTATCAATGTCCACGTGACGAGCCGCTTGGTTGGGCTGTTGTTTGTGACGGCCAGGTCGCTTCTGAAAAAAAGCTACACAGCAGCTCAGTGGGGCCTTAACAGTTCAGTTTATACGGTCGGCAGTCGGGCAGTGCAGCTGGAACACTCCTGCCTCACAGCAAGAAGCACCCGGGTTCGATTCCCGACTCGGACGCGTTTCTGTGCTGGAGTTGGCACGTTATCTCCCCCTGCTCTGCAGGGGT
The DNA here is from genome assembly GCF_048934315.1 of Petromyzon marinus. Lineage (NCBI taxonomy): Eukaryota > Metazoa > Chordata > Hyperoartia > Petromyzontiformes > Petromyzontidae > Petromyzon > Petromyzon marinus. The sequence continues at coordinate 9,659,108 of NC_133722.1, forward strand.
TTCCCTTTCGGGTCCTCCAGTTTCCTCGCATAGCTAAAACAAGCCCCGCACAATGCAACTGGGTATTGGCCACACGTCCTCCTGGTGAAAAAATAACCTTCAAATGTATTCAGTGGGATCACACGCAGCAGCAGGAGCAGGCACAGCACGGGCAGCAACATCGCCCCTATTGTGAAAACTTGGCGGGACCCTCCCGAGAACGAGTCTTGGGTAAACAGGCGCCGTGAAATATACTAAAGTAAATGCCAGCAACAGTCACCGTTGCACGTTGTGAATGACTTCCCCTTGAAATACACCTGGGTCTGTCTTCCCGTTGGTGGGACGACATCGCCACCCGCCTGGGCGCTTGGGTCTGAGACATCACCGCGCCACCATTCAACAAGTTGGGCCTATGAGGTTGGGCCGTGTACAGCAAAGTCCTCATTTGACGCGCCAGTAGCAGATGCGTTCCAGCGAAAAATGCGTTAAGCGAAAATAATTTCCCCCTAAATAATGTAGTAATGATAAAGTTTGGCGAGGCACTATGTACTACTACGCACACTGAGGGCACGCCGCCACATTACTGCATCATTACGCGTTACTGTATCACTGCACCGCTCAGCTGCGCGACTCAAGAAAGTAGTTTGTCGTCGACGGCTCAGAAAGCGCGTCATTACGGTGCGCATTCCACTTCATAACGGAGCGTGGTCGGCGTTATAACGGAGCACGCGTTGCACATTATAACGGTGCATATTCCGTGTTATAACGGTGTGTGCTCCGCTCTATAACGGTGTGTGCTCCGCTCTATAACGGTGTGTGCTCCGCTGTATAACGGTGTGTGATAGAGCTCCTGTAGGCACTAGGTTTCCTGTAGGTTCTAGGTCTCCTGTAGACGCTAGGTCTCCTGTAGGTTCTAGGTCTCCTGTAGGTTCTAGGTCTCCTGTAGGTGCTAGGTCTCCTGTAGGCGCTAGGTCTCCTGTAGGCGCTAGGTCTCCTGTAGATGCTAGGTCTCCTGTAGGTTCTAGGTCTCCTGTAGGTTCTAGGTCTCCTGTAGGCGCTAGGTCTCCTGTAGGCGCTAGGTCTCCTGTAGGCGCTAGGTCTCCTGTAGGTGCTAGGTCTCCTGTAGGTTCTAGGTCTCCTGTAGGTGCTAGGTTTCCTGTAGGTGCTAGGTCTCCTGTAGACGCTAGGTCTCCTGTAGGTTCTAGATCTCCTGTAGGTTCTAGGTCTCCTGTAGGCGCTAGGTCTCCTGTAGGCGCTAGGTCTCCTGTAGGCGCTAGGTCTCCTGTAGGTGCTAGGTCTCCTGTAGGTTCTAAGTCTCCTGTAGGTGCTAGGTCTCCTGTAGGTGCTAGGTCTCCTGTAGGCACTAGGTGTCCTCTAGGCTCTAGGTCTCCTGTAGGCTCTAGGTCTCCTGTAGGTGCTAGGTCTCCTGTAGGTTCTAGGTCTCCTGTAGGCTCTAGGTCTCCTGTAGGTGCTAGGTCTCCTGTAGGTTCTAGGCCTCCTGTAGGCGCTAGGTCTCCTGTAGGCTCTAGGTCTCCTGTAGGCGCTAGGTCTCCTGTAGGTTCTAGGTCTCCTGTAGGCGCTAGGTCTCCTGTAGGCTCTAGGTCTTCTGTAGGCGCTAGGTCTCCTGTAGGTTCTAGGTCTCCTGTAGGCGCTAGGTCTCCTGTAGGTGCTAGGTCTCCTGTAGGCGCGTCTGCCCGCCGCCTCAGTCGACAACCACGACACCCGGGCCTGTCCCCGTCCCCTCTCGCCAGCAAGGAGTCTTCCAGCGCTTCTCTCGCCCGGCTCACGGTGCACCCACCCAGTGCGGCCAGCTGGTCGCTCGCTTGCCGCCTGTCACCTGCGACCAGCGCGGTTGGCTACGTACGGAGCGAAAGAAGTTCAGCGTGCGTGCGTGCGTACGTGCGTGTGTGCGTATGTACATGCGTGCGTTCGTGCGTATGTGCGTGCGTACGTGCGTGCGTACGTGCTCAGATGGCGGCAGCCTCCTGTTGGCACAGCAGCAGCTTGGACGGGTCCTCCGCTTCGTAGCCACAGTGGCTGCTGCCATTGCTGGAACGCACACACACACACGCACACACACACACGCACACACACACACGCACACACACACACGCACACACGCACACACGCACGCACACACACACACGCACCCACACACGCACGCACACACACACACGCGCACGCACGCACACACGCACCCGCGCGCACACACACGCACACACACACATGCATGCGCGCATACACACGCACACACGCACACACACACACGCATACATAGATAAAGACAAAGATCCCCGGTGTAGCCCAAACAGACTGTTGGGGCAAGTGCAGTTCGCGAGTGCCTATGAAGGCCGGCACGGGACATCAGGGGGTGCGTGGCCAGCACCACGCCCGGCCGGCTTTGTCTTCCCCGTGGCGATGTGGGTGGGGGGGTAGGGGGGTGGGGGGTGGTGTGGGTAGGGGGGTGGGGTGTGGGACGGTGGGGGGGGTAGGGGGGGTAGGGGAGGGTGGGGGGGTAGGGTGGGGGGGTGGGGGAGGGTGGGGGGGTAGGGTGGGGGGGTAGGGGAGGGTGGGGGGGGGTAGGGGAGGGTGGGGGGTGGTGTGGGTAGGGGGGTGGGGTGTGGGACGGTGGGGGGGGGTAGGGGGGGTAAGGGAGGGTGGGGGGGTAGGGGGGGGTAGGGGAGGGTGGGGGGGGTAAGGGAGGGTGGGGGGGTAGGGGGGGGTAGGGGAGGGTGGGGGGGGGCTCACATTTTGTCTGGGCGTGCACCGCCGCGGATTCCGCTGGAGTCACGGTGTGGGTAGAGGCAGCCCGACCCGCCGCGGATCATGGGGTGAGTGGGGGATGCCATGGGGTGCTGGCCGGGCCTGATGGGCTTGGCTGTACGGGACGGCACAGGGAGTCGCACAATCATCGACACGCTCACGCGAGACGCTGCGGAAATCGGCGAGGGTCACCGCTAGCACGATCGCGAACACGCAGGCGCAATAGCCGCAGTCGCGTGCGCACGCACGCACGGGTACACACAATCACGCGCCTGTACGCACTCACGCGCGTGCGCACACAGATCGCGCACACACACACAGATCATACACAGATCACACACACACAGATCACACACAAACACAGATTTTGTACACACAGATCGTGCACACACACACACAGATTGTACACACACATACAGATCGTACACACACACACAGATCACACACACAGATCACACACACACACATATCACACACACAGATCGTACACACAGATCACACACACACAGATCACACACACATACAGATCGCACACACACACACACAGATCACACACACACACACACAGATCGTACACACACACACACAGATCGTACACACACACAGATCACACACACACACACAGATCACACACACAGATCGTACACACACACAGATCACACACACACACACAGATCACACACACACACACAGATCGTACACACACAGATCACACACACACAGATCACACACACAGATCGTACACACACACACACAGATCACACACACACACACAGATCGTACACACACACACAGATCACACAGATCACACACACACACAGATCACACACACACAGATCGTACACACACACACAGATCGTACACACACACAGATCACACACACACACACAGATCGTACACACACACACACATATCACACACACACACAGATCACACACACACACAGATCGCACACACACACACACAGATCACACACACACAGATCGTACACACACACACACACAGATCGTACACACACACACAGATCACACACACACACAGATCGCACACACACACACACAGATCACACACACACAGATCGTACACACACACACACACAGATCGTACACACACACACAGATCACACACACACAGAGATCACACACACACACAGATCGTACACACACACACAGATCACACACACACAGATCGTACACACACACACACAGATCACACACACAGATCACACACACACAGATCACACACACACACAGATCGTACACACACACACACAGATCACACACACACACAGATCACACACACATACAGATCGCACACACACACACACAGATAACACACACACACACACAGATCGTACACACACACACACAGATCGTACACACACACAGATCACACACACACACACAGATCACACACACAGATCGTACACACACACAGATCACACACACACACACAGATCACACACACACACACAGATCGTACACACACAGATCACACACACACAGATCACACACACAGATCGTACACACACACACACAGATCACACACACACACACAGATCGTACACACACACACACACACAGATCACACACAGATCACACACACACACAGATCACACACACACACACAGATCGTACACACACACACAGATCGTACACACACACAGATCACACACACACACACACACAGATCGTACACACACACACACATATCACACACACACACAGATCACACACACACACACAGATCGCACACACACACACACAGATCACACACACACACAGATCGTACACACACACACACACAGATCGTACACACACACACAGATCACACACACACACAGATCGCACACACACACACAGATCACACACACACAGATCGTACACACACACACACACAGATCGTACACACACACACAGATCACACACACACACAGATCGCACACACACACACACAGATCACACACACACAGATCGTACACACACACACACACACAGATCGTACACACACACACAGATCACACACACACACAGATCGTACACACACACACAGATCACACACACCGTACACACACACATCGTACACACACACCGTACACACACCGTACACACACACACACACACCGTACACACACACACACACACCGTACACACACACACACACCGTACACACACACCGTACACACACACACACCGTACACACACACACCATACATACACACACACACACCATACATACACACACACCATACACACACACACACACACACCACACACACACCATACACACACACCATACACACACACCACACACACCACATACACACACACACCGTACACACACACACACACCATACACACACCACACACACACACACCACACACACCACATACACACACACACCGTACACACACCGTACACACACACCCACCGATCTGTGCGGAGTGTCCGCGCCGTGCCATGTTGCGCGTGCGCACAGCCTCCTTGATGCGGTCCACCTCGTGCTGGTAGCGCTTGCGGTCACGCATGGCACTCTCCTTGGCCTCCCTCAGCGCAGCTTCCAGCGCCTTGACACGCTCGGCGGTGGCACGCAGGCGCTTCTCCAGCTTAGGAAGCTCGCAGCGCAGATCCGCATTGTCACGAACCAGCTGGGGGGGGGGGGGCAAGGGGGCAGGGGGGGGGCAAGGGGGGAAAGTGGAAGGAGAGAGGGAGGAGAAGAGATGGAGGGGGGATGGAGGGGGAGATGGAGGGGGAGATGGGGGGGGGATATGGGGGGGGTGGAGGGGAGATGGGGGGGTGGGAGATGGGGGGGAGAGATGGGGGGGGGAGATGGGGGGGGTGGAGGGGAGATGGGGGGGAGATGGGGGGGGTGGAGGGGAGATGGGGGGGAGATGGGGGGGGGTGGGGGGGAGGTGGAGGGAGGAGGTGAGGGGGAAATGAGGTTGAAGATGAGGGGGAGATGGGGGGGGAGATGGGGGGGGGTGGAGGGGAGATGGGGGGGGGGGAGGTGGGGGGAGATGAGGTGGCGATATAAGAAAGAGAGGGAAGGAGGGGGACAAGGGCAGAGGGAGGTGAGAGGGGGGAGGGGGTTGAAGGAAAGAGAGAGGAGAGATGGGTGGTGGAAGAGATGGATGTGAGGGAGAGGTCGGAGAGAGATGGTGAGGAGGGAGAGTTCGTTAGGGGTTGGAGAGAGTTGGAGAGTAGACGGGGGGGAGGGGGGGGGGTGGAAGCAGCGGTGAGAGAAAGTGGGGAGATGTTGGAGAGAGAGCGAGGTGGGGGTCGATGGGAGAGACAAGGTGAGGGGGAGAGAGAAATGGAATAGGAGACAGCAAAAGTGGGAGACATTGGGGGGGGGGGTACAGGTGGGAGGAGAGGGGAGACATTGGGGGGGTACAGGTGGGAGGAGAGGGGAGACATTGGGGGGGGGTACAGGTGGGAGGAGAGGGGAGACATTGGGGGGGGGGGGTACAGGTGGGAGGAGAGGGGAGGAAGGGAACCAGCGAATGAATGAAGGAAGAGAATGAAGGGCGAGTGATCGGGGAGAGAGGTGGAGAGAGATTGAGGGAGGCAGGTGACGGAGTAGGATAAGAGAGAGACAGAGAGGGCCTCAGGTTGGCTCCCACTAAGAGACGGTGCTGGAGGTGGTCACAGACCACAGCCGCGGAGAGGTGCGGCGACATCGGGGCTTACCTGCTTGTGCACCTTTGTAAGCTGCTCCAGGTTATTCTCAAGAAAGGAAATCTTCTGTTTCTGAGCAACGCTGCCTCCGGTGTCATCAGAGTCCATTTCTGCTGTCTGTGACACAAACCCAGACACACACGTCCATCATCGTCCATCATCGTCCATCATCGCCCATCATCATCCATCATCGCCCATCATCGTCCATCATCGCCCATCATCGTCCATCATCGTCCATCATCGCCAATCATCATCCATCATCGTCCATCATCGCCCATCATCATTCATCATCGCCCATCATCGTCCATCATCGCCCATCATCATCCATCATCGCCCATCATCATCCATCATCGTCCATCATCGCCCATCATCATCCATCATCACCCATTATCGTCCATCACCGCCCATCATCGTCCATCATCGCCCATCATCATCCATCATCGTCCATCATCGTCCATCATCATCATCCATCATCGCCCATTATCGTCCATCATCGTCCATCATCATCATCCATCATCGTCCATCATCATCCATCGTCAGCAATGGCGTCATCACCTTCATTATCCGCATCAGATTCATCACCGTGTCCATCATCACCATCATTAGCATCATCATCAGTCATCATCATCGTCATCATGAGCATTATTATAATAATCATCATCATCACCATCATCAGTATCATCATGAATCTCATCATCACCATCACTATCATCAGCATCATAATCACCATCATCATTCCTCGTGTCATTAGCATCCATATCTGTTACACACCAAACAAACATTCATCATCATCAGCAGCATAATCATTCACATCAGAATCATTACTGTTACTGTCATCATCACCATCATCATCACCATCATCATCAGTCCTCTTGTGTTATCAGCTTCCATCTCTGTTACACACCAGCCAAACAATCATCATCATCCTTCCGGGGTGGACAAAATCACCACTCGTAACACCTCAACAGGGCTGTGCCGGGTGGTGGCGGGTTTAACGACACATTTATATTTACGCTATCTAACCCACAAACTTCTATTACGGATAATATTGGTCGCGAAAGTCTACGTGTTAAACGAATGTATGTATATTCTTTGGTTCTTTCGGTAAAGTCACGTAGGTAAAACTAAAATAAAACTAAAATGAAAACAACTAAATTTCATTTTTGTTTTATTTTATTTTTACCTACGTGACTTTACCGGAAGAACCAAAGATTATGGATCCTTGCAGTCACGAAAAGCTTCAAATCTATATTTAATGTATGTACGTATGTACGTTGAACTTCTTTCGCACCGTACGTAGAAAACCGTGCTAATCGGAGGTGCGGTGGGGGGGGAAGGAAAACCAACTAACAAGACAAAAATCAGTTGTAAAGATGATGTAAAGATGATGTAAAAGTGCATCGCTTCCAGTGGCTTCCTAATAGAACCTCTAATGCGCCACAGATTGCCTTTCACTCTCGGAGAGAGAGAGAGAAACGCAGAGCGGCAGAGGCGCAGGAAAACCACCGGGCGAGTCGCAAGGCAGCCAGAAACCGACGTCAACAATTTCCCGAGCTCTGCGATCCTACGTTGAGATGATTGGCGAACTAAGGGCCCTCTGATTGGACGACTCCCTGGCCCAATGACCCGCAAACTCGTGATCTCCTGACAGTGCCAGATTATCCTCGTAGCACAAGTAGCTACTATATATGTAGTAGCTACTACATATATAGTAGCTACTACATATGTAGTAGCTACTACATATGTAGTAGCTACTACGCGTGTAGTAGGTACGGGGCCCCACACTTTCAAGGGCCCCGCGCTAAATACTTAGAAGCTATCAATTCCGGTTCAGTGATTCTGCACTTGCTCTATTACTATAGTACTATACTGCCTTCAACTGTTATGAACGACTGAGTGTTTAAGGTTAGCGATTTGTCGTATTATCTGTCTGTATAGCAAATGACAAAAATACAATTACTTTACTGTGCGAGTAAAAAAAATTGTGTTTTAATTTTTTTTTATTTTTTATTTTTTTTTATTTTAGGGGCCCCTTTATAACATCATAATTATACTGCAGGCCCCGCACTAGCTTCATCCGGCACTGCCTCCTGACCTTTTTGACTCGGGTGGCGATGTCCTGCACGAACAGCTTGCGCAGATTGTGCAGTGTCTGGAGCTCCTTCGCCTGTGGCGGGAGGCAGGGAAGACGGTTGTGGAGTCCCGTTACACGCCGAGCGGTGTGTCACCGCGTTCATGAGAAGCTGCGTGATGATGATGGTTGTGATGATGATTATTGAGATGATGATGATGGTTGTGATGATCATGGTGGTTGTGTTGATGACGATTAATGAGAAGCTGATGGTGATGGTTGTGATGATGATGATGGTGGTTGTGATGGTGATGGTTGTGATGATGAAGGTGGTTGTGATGATGACAATTAATGAGAAGCTGCTGATGAAGATGGTGTTAATGATGATGAAGGTGGTTGTGATGATGATGATGGTTGCGATGATGACGATTGATGAGGAGTCGATGATGATGATGACGGTTGTGATGATCATGATGGTTGTGATGATGATTATTGAGAAGCTGATGGTGATGATGAAGGTGGTTGTGATAACAATTAATGAGAATCTGCATGATGATGGTAGTGTTGGTGCTGCTGCTGCTGCTGCTGTGACTAAACGTACCACGGTCTCCTCCAATCCTTTAAGGTCCTGTCGGGCCTGCTCCCGTCTGTCCTGGAGGAGTCTGTACACATACGCACGCACACCCGCAGACACACACGGGCACACGCGCACAGACATACACGGGTGCACACAGGCATGAACGCACCCACAGATACACACGCACACGCGCGCGCACAGACACACACGGGCACACGGGCGCACACATGGGCGTGAACACACCCAAAGAAACACGCGCGCACACGTGCACACAGACGCATACATGCACACACGTGCACACAGGCGTGAACACACCCACACACGCACACACGAGCTCAGACGCATACATGCACATCGGCACGCACAGGCGTAAACATAAAGATAAAGATCCCCCGTGTAGCCTTAACAGACTGTCGGGGCAAGTGCTGTTAGCGGGCACCCTTGAAGGCCGACACGGCACACGAGGGGGTGGGTGGCCAGCACCACGCCCGGCCGCCTTTGTCTCCCCAGTGGCGATGTTTACTACACACCGCACCAGGTGCTCAATTGAGGCTGAGACGACCTAGGGGAGACCCAGGACCGATTCAGATAATCGTCACCCATGTTGGCCGTGAGCGGGAATCGAACCCGGGTTCGCCGGGTTCGCAGCGCAGCGCTGACCCCACACCTCCGACGAGCGTGGTTTGCCACGTCCGGTGCGAACGAAGTTCAACAAACGCGCACACAAAGACAAAGGTCCCCCGTATGGCCTCTTAACGGACCGTTGGGGCAAGTGATGTTAGCGAGCGCCTGTCACGTGCCGGCGGCACGGCGCACGAGAGGGCTAGGTGGTGGTCATAACCACGCCCGGCCGCCTTTGTCTCCCCACTGGTGCTGCCATCGCATCGCACCTCGGTACTCGCTTTAGGCTGAGTCGACCCAGGGGAGGTCCCGGAACCGGTTCAGGGATTCGTCACCGATGCTGGCGGCGCGAGCCGGTGGGAATGGAACTCTGGCCGGCGGGTTCCGTGGCGCGGCGCGCTAACCACTGCGCCGCCGCTCGCCGTACAAAACTACAAACACGCGTGAACGCGCGAAGATGGCAACGCTAAGGGCCCGCGAGGCAGAGAGCTTCACGAACCCGCTCGCCGCACGGCCATATTCTGTGCCCCCCCCCCCGCCCCGCCTCCCCCATCTCTGCGCGACCCGCCAACCCTCGCCTCCGAACCCGCGGGGTCACGGAGCGCGTACCGCCACGCCTCGGCTACAGCGATGAGGGCGACGCACGGCCACGCAGCGCAGCGACGGCATGCGACGCGCCATGCGGGAACACGCGCGACATGCCACGGCGACGACGCGTCAAGTATTTTACAAACCCCGCGGAATCGCGCCGTTGGCCGCCGGTTGAGCACCCCCCCGGCCCGTGCCACTGAAGCTCCGAGGCTTTGGAACGCTTTTGGCTTCGCTAGTGAAGGCAACAACCGGAGTGGTGAGCTAGATTTGAGTCCCTTCTGGGAAAAGTCACCTCTGCAGACTGCGCTTTGCCCACCACTAGTTCTGGCCGTTTACCCAGCTGTTTGTTACTGAGCGAGTGGGTGAGTGGGTAAGCGAGTCAGTGAGTCGATGAGTGGGTGAATGTGTGAGTGAGTGAGTGGGTGAGTGGGTGAGTGGGTGGGTGAGTGAGTGAGTCGATGAGTGGGTGAATGTGTGAGTGAGTGAGTGGGTGAGTGGGTGGGTGAGTGTGTGGGTGAGTGAGTAGGTGAGTGACTAAGTGGGTAAGTGGGTGAGTGGGCGAGTGAGTGGGTGAATGAGTGACTAGGTGAGTGGGTGAGTGGGGGAGTGAGTGAGTAGGTGAATAGGTGATTGGATGGGTGAGTAAGTGAGTAAATGAAATGCACCACTTTTACTTATTTTAAAGGATTGTTATTATTTAAACCGCATCCCGACATTCAAAGCTGAACATCGGCTTCGTCAGCCATGGTCAATCCACTGCTGGATGAAGCCCCCCCCCAGGCCACCGCCACCTCGCGCGGTCCCGCGAAATCACGCGAGCCGATTTCACTACTCCACCGTTACCACTGCTCCACCAGGTGACGGTGGAGCAGATAACCACTGGTGGAGCAGTGGAAATCGGTAGAGTTGGAAAGTGTGCCTAGCCCAGCACGGACTGAGCCACAACATGTCATAGTACCGCCGTAACATGCGATGCGCCGTAACATGCGATGCGCCACCTCATTCACCATGCCATGCCACGCTTTGCCATGCAATGTGGAAGCTTGTTGGTTGTGAGTTGAGCATGTGACCCACCGCGGGACCTCCCATCGCGAGATAACTGAGAAATATATTATAATTGTTTTTATAATCTCGTTTTGTTCGCATCGCCTCGTTTGTGTCGTCCGTCTCGTTTGTGTTGTCTGTCCGCATTTGTATCGTGCGGAGCGCCCTTCCTTCCGAGATTAGGGAGCCAGTGGAGAGCAATCCACTTTCAAATCTAAATTGAAAACGAATTTCTTTAGAACTGCTTTTTTGTGTGTGTCGGTTAGTTTGCTGACCTTCCACCCCCGCACCGTTGGGCTACGTACGGTGCGAAAGAAGTTCAACGCACACACGCTGTTCGTTCTGTCTAGCTCGTTCCATTAGACCAGGGGTGGGGAAACGTCCGGCCCACGAAGCCGTTTAGGGCCCGCAGAATCATTGGGTCTCTGGCCCTGCCAAGGCAACCGCAGGCGGGACTCGAAATTCAATAAATCTAGGAGCAAACCTGGAAAAAGCAGTTGCGAGTAGCAGCAACATCGTCAATACCGGCTAACATCATCACCACGCCTCGCCAAAGAGAATCAGTTCCAGCCCATCGCATTAGGGGCGAGTTAATTAAATGTTTGACCAAATATAGCAGGCTAATTTTTAAGTTGATAATTTAGTATGGCCCGCGAATTATGTTATATAAATATCCAAATGGCCCTTGGCAGAGAAAAGGTTCCCCACCCCTGCATTAGAGCTATCAGGTCAATTTTGAAAATCGTTTGCATGCAATTTGCATCTCAATTTGGGAGGGATCGATCCTTGTGCCAACGGCATCTGTAGCCAGCGTGAGGATCGCTCCGAATCGATGGAGAGGACCGGAGGACCGGTGGTCACATTGGTCAGCAATCACCCTGTGGTGTCGTGATGCCAGCCTGCAGATGGTGAGTGTTGAGTGGCAGGTGGTGAGTGTTGGGTGGTGGGTGGTGAGTGTTGGGTGGCAGGTGGTGAGTATTGGGTGGCAAGTGGTGAGTGTTGAGTAGCAGGTGGTGAGTGTTGAGTGGCAGGTGGTGAGTGTTGAGTGGCAGGTGGTGAGTATTGGGTGGCAGGTGGTGGGTATTGGGTGGCAGGTGGTGAGTGTTGAGTAGCAGGTGGTGAGTGTTGAGTAGCAGGTGGTGAGTGTTGGGTGGCAGGTGGTGGGTATTGGGTGGCAGGTGGTGAGTGTTGAGTGGCAGGTGGTGAGTAATGGGTGGCAGGTGGTGAGTAATGGGTGGCAGGTGGTGAGTATTGGGTGGCAGGTGGTGAGTGTTGAGTAGCAGGTGGTGAGTGTTGAGTGGCAGGTGGTGAGTAATGGGTGGCAGGTGGTGAGTATTGAGTAGCAGGTGGTGAGTGTTGAGTGGCAGGTGGTGAGTAATGGGTGGCAGGTGGTGAGTGTTGTGTGGCAGGTAGTGAGTATTGAGTGGCAGGTGGTGAGTATTGGGTGGCAAGTGGTGAGTATTGGGTGGCAGGTGGTGAGTGTTGAGTGGCAGGTGGTGAGTAATGGGTGGCAGGTGGTGAGTGTTGTGTGGCAGGTAGTGAGTATTGAGTGGCAGGTGGTGAGTGTTGGGTGGCAGGTGGTGAGTATTGAGTAGCAGGTGGTGAGTGTTGAGTGGCAGGTGGTGAGTAATGGGTGGCAGGTGGTGAGTGTTGTGTGGCAGGTAGTGAGTATTGAGTGGCAGGTGGTGAGTATTGGGTGGCAAGTGGTGAGTGTTGGGTGGCAGGTGGTGAGTGTTGAGTGGCAGGTGGTGAGTGTTGGGTGACAGGTGGTGAGTGTTGTGTGGCAGGTGGTGAGTATTGGGTGGCAAGTGGTGAGTGTTGAGTTGCAGGTGGTGAGTGTTGGGTGACAGGTGGTGAGTGTGGGGTGGCAGGTGGTGAGTGTGGGGTGGCAGGTGGTGAGTGTTGAGTAGCAGGTGGTGAGTGTTGGGTGACAGGTGGTGAATGTTGAGTTGCAGGTGGTGAGTGTTGAGTGGCAGGTGGTGAGTGTGGGGTGGCAGGTGGTGAGTGTGGGGTGGCAGGTGGTGAGTATTGGGTGGCAGGTGGTGAGTGTGGGGTGGCAGGTGGTGAGTATTGGGTGGCAGGTGGTGAGTGTGGGGTGGCAGGTGGTGAGTATTGGGTGACAGGTGGTGAGTGTTGTGTGGCAGGTGGTGAGTATTGGGTGGCAAGTGGTGAGTGTTGGGTGGCGGGTGGCGGGTAGCGGTGCTGCATGGCGGGGCGAGGCGGAAGGCAGGCACGTACGTGAGCTCATGGAGTCTCCGACTTTTCTCCTGTTCCTCACTTTTTAGCTTCTCGTAGTCGGAGCGGAGCCGCTCCTGCTCCAGCTGCAGCTTCTGGTTGAGGCTGCGCACGCGACGCAACACGACGCGGGGTGACACAACGTCGTCGCTTGACACACACACACACACAGGGTGACACAATGACGTCACTACACACACACACAGGGTGACACAACGACGTCACTACACACACACACAGGGTGACACAACGACGTCGCTACACACACACAGGGTGACACAACGACGTCACTACACACACACACAGGGTGACACAACGACGTCGCTACACACACACAGGGTGACACAACGACGTCACTACACACACACAGGGTGACACAACGACGTCGCTACACACACACAGGGTGACACAACGACATCGCTACACACACACAGGGTGACACAACGTCGTCGCTACACACACACACAGGGTGACACAACGACGTCGCTACACACACACAGGGTGACACAACGACGTCACTACACACACACAGGGTGACACAACGACATCGCTACACACACACACAGGGTGACACAACGACATCGCTACACACACACAGGGTGACACAACGACATCGCTACACACACACAGGGTGACACAACGTCGTCACTACACACACACAGGGTGACACAACGACGTCACTACACACACACAGGGTGACACAACGACATCGCTACACACACACACAGGGTGACACAACGACATCGCTACACACACACAGGGTGACACAACGACATCGCTACACACACACAGGGTGACACAACGTCGTCACTACACACACACAGGGTGACACAACGACGTCACTACACACACACAGGGTGACACAACGACGTCGCTACACACACACACAGGGTGACACAACGTCACCACACACACACAGGGTGACACAACGTCACCACACACACACAGGGTGACACAACGACGTCGCTACACACACACAGGGTGACACAACGACATCGCTACACACACACAGGGTGACACAACGTCGTCGCTTGACACACACACACACAGGGTGACACAATGACGTCACTACACACACACACAGGGTGACACAACGACGTCACTACACACACACACAGGGTGACACAACGACGTCGCTACACACACACAGGGTGACACAACGACGTCACTACACACACACAGGGTGACACAACGACGTCGCTACACACACAGGGTGACACAACGACATCGCTACACACACACAGGGTGACACAACGTCGTCACTACACACACACAGGGTAACACAACGACGTCACTACACACACACAGGGTGACACAACGACATCGCTACACACACACACAGGGTGACACAACGACATCGCTACACACACACACAGGGTGACACAATGACGTCACTACACACACAGGGTGACACAACGACGTCACTACACACACACAGGGTGACACAATGACGTCGCTACACACACACACAGGGTGACACAACGACATCGCTACACACACACACAGGGTGACACAACGACGTCGCTACCCACACACAGGGTGACACAACGACGTCACTACACACACACAGGGTGACACAACGACATCACTACACACACACAGGGTGACACAACGTCACCACACACACACAGGGTGACACAACGACGTCGCTACACACACACAGGGTGACACAACGTCGCTACACACACACAGGGTGACACAACGACGTCGCTACACACACACAGGGTGACACAACGTCGCTACACACACACACAGGGTGACACAACGACGTCACTACACACACACACAGGGTGACACAACGACGTCGCTACACACACACACAGGGTGACACAACGACGTCACTACACACACACACAGGGTGACACAACGTCGTCGCTTGACACACACACACTCGGGGTGACACAACGACGTCACTACACACACACACAGGGTGACACAATGACGTCGCTACACACACACAGGGTGACACAACGACGTCGCTACACACACACAGGGTGACACGGCGTCGCTCGACACACACACACAGGGTGACACAACGTCACCACACACACACAGGGTGACACAACGACGTCGCTACACACACACAGGGTGACACAATGACGTCACTACACACACACAGGGTGACACAACGACGTCGTTACACACACACAGGGTGACACAACGACGTCGCTACACACACACAGGGTGACACAACGACGTCGCTACACACACACAGGGTGACACAACGACGTCGCTACACACACACAGGGTGACACGACGTCACTACACACACACAGGGTGACACAACGACGTCGCTACACACACACAGGGTGACACAACGACGTCGCTACACACACACAGGGTGACACGGCGTCGCTCGACACACACACACAGGGTGACACAACGACGTCGCTACACACACACAGGGTGACACAACGACGTCACTACACACACACAGGGTGACACAATGACGTCGCTACACACACACAGGGTGACACGGCGTCGCTCGACACACACGCTCTCACAAATGACGGCTCAACAAAGTGACTCATCACCCACCATCACCGTGTGGACATGTATAAGCAGCTGCCAAATAATCTAAACGTGTGATGTTTATTCTCAATGTGGAAGACCCGGAGAAAACTCCACGCGACCACGGGGAGTAAGCGAGAGAGACACGCAAACTCCAAATATACAGCAGCAGCAGCAGGTATCATCAGTGTTGGGATCGAACCCACGACCTCCTGTAAACCAGGCGAGGTAGTTAACATCTCCTAGCCACCGTGATGATGATGAGAGAGAGAGACACGCAAACTCCAAATATACAGCAGCAGCAGCAGGTGTCATTAGGGTCGGGATCGAACCCACGACCTTCTGCATACCAGGCGAGGTAGTCAACATCTCATAGCCACCGTGTGACTCACACAGGGTCACACACCGTAGGACACAACGGGAGCACCTATGAAGGCCGGCACGTAAAACGAGGGGGTGGGTGGCCAACACCACGCCCGGCCGCCTTTGTCTCCCCAGTGCTAACTCGTACACACTGCCTCGTGTACTCAGAGGCTGAGTAGACCTAGGTGAGGCCCAGGACCGGCTCAGCTGATTGTCACTGGTGTTGGCCGTGAGCGGGAATCGAACTCGGAAGGTCTGGGTTCGTGGTGCAGCGCGCCAACCACTACACTAACCGCTACGTGCGCACACACACATGCACACACACGCACAGGTGCACACACATGAACACACGTGCGTACTCACACACACGCATGTGCACACACTCTACAGATACACACACGTTCGTACAAACGTACGTGTGTACTCACGCACACGCGCACGTGCGTACTCACACAGACGCATGTACACACACTCTACAGATACACACACACTCTACAGATACACACACGTTCGTACAAACGCACGTGTGTACTCACACACACGCACGTGCGTACTCACGCACACGCGTGCGAGCACTCACTCCTTGAGTCCGTCCACGATCTTCTGCTTCTCGTCGATTTCGTCACGCAGGCGAGACAGCTGCTTGTGGTGGCTCTCGCGGTGTTCCATCATCTGCTGCTCCAGGGCGTTCTGCCGGAAGCAAAGACAACGATCCCTCGATGGTGCTCATGATGGTGCCGATGATGGTGCTGAGGATGATGGCGCTGATGGTGCTGATGATGGCGCCGATGATGATGGCGCTGATGATGGTGCCGATGATGATGGCGCCAATGATGATGGTGCCGATGATGTTGCTGATGATGATGGCACTGATGATGGCGCTGGTGACGATGGTCCTGATGATGACAGCGTTGATGATAATGGCGCTGATGATGGTGCTGATGATGATGGTACTAATGATGATGGCGCTGATGATGGTGGCACTGATGATGGTGCGGATGATGGCGCTGATGATGATGGTACTGATGATGACGGTGCTGATGATGATACTGATGATGATGCCGCTGATGAAGATGTAGCTAATGATGATGGCACTGATGATGATGGTGCTGATGATGATTGTGTGCAGGGCAAGCTGCATCTACTCAATGGATGAGCATCTCGAGTTCCACATCAAGGCACAAAGACAAAGATCCCCCGTGTAACCTTAACCAACTGCTGGGGCAAGTGCTGTCAGCGAGCACCTGTGAAGGCCGACACGGCACACGAGGGGGTGGGTGGCCAGCACCACGCCCGGCCGCCTTTGTCTCCCCAGTGCTGATGATTACACACAGCACCAGGTGCTCGTTTAAGGCTGAGTCGACCTAGGGGGGGGGTCCACCTTCATCTCATGAGCATCCTGCAGTTTGTCCAGATGCTCCTTCTCCTTGTCCTTGAACGAGACTTCGTGCATTTTCTCTGTGACGACGAGGAGGGGGAGGAGGAGGGTGAGGAGGACGAGGAGGAGGGTGAGGAGGACGAGGAGGAGGGTGAGGAGGAGGGTGAGGAGGAGGGTGAGGAGGGTGAGGGTGAGGAGGACGAGGAGGAGGGTGAGGAGGGTGAGGGTGAGGAGGACGAGGAGGAGGGTGAGGAGGAGGGTGAGGAGGAGGGAGAGGAGGGTGAGGAGGAGGGAGAGGAGGAGGGTGAGGAGGAGGGTGAGGAGGAGGGTGAGGAGGGTGAGAAGGGTGAGGGTGAGGAGGAGGGAGAGGAGGAGGGTGAGGAGGAGGGAGAGGAGGAGGGTGAGGAGGAGGGTGAAGAGGAGGGTGAGGAGGAGGGTGAGGAGGGTGAGGAGGAGGGTGAAGAGGAGAGTGAGAAGGAGGGTGAGGAGGAGGGTGAGGAGGAGGGTGAGGAGGAGGGTGAGGAGGGTGAGGAGGAGGGTGAGGAGGAGGGTGAGGAGGAGGGTGAGGAGGGTGAGGAGGGTGAGGAGGAAGGTGAGGAGGAGGGTGAGGAGGAGGGAGAGGAGGAGGGAGAGGAGGAGGGAGAGGAGGAGGGTCAGGAGGAGGGTGAGGAGGAGGGTGAAGAGGAGGGTGAGGAGGAGGGAGAAGAGGGTGTGATTAAAACCATCATCAGAACACGATGACAAGGCATATGGTAGCCTCCTGGTAACGAGACACCATGGCGACTGGAAGCCATGTCAACCAGTAGTCATAGAAACATGACGTCATGGCTACTGGTGGTCATGGCAACTGGTGTCATGGGAACGTGATCGTCACAGTGACCGTGTGTCACAGCAGTGCGGGGCCTCGTGGCAACGAGGTGTCACGGTAACCGGGTGTGGTGGAACCAAGGTGTCGTTGCCACAAAGAAACCATGGCAACCAAGCAGAATGGGAACTGTGGCCCATGGTGACAAGGCATGACAGCAACTTGCTGCCATGGCAATGAGCCAATTTGGCAGTTGGTTACCAAGGTAACAGGTTGCTATGGCAACAAGGCTTTAAGGCTACGTACAGTGCAAAAGAAGTTCAACATACGTGTCATTAACAGCAGGGCATTGCGGTGACCAGTCGTCATGACAATACAATGCCACGGCAACCAGGTGCCATGGCAACCGGCATCACATCAACCAGGTGCCACGGCAAACCAGGCTCCATTTCGGACGTGACTTAACGCACGTAATGTGGAACTTCTTTCGCACCGTACGCGGCCAACCGCGCTAATCGGAGGTGCGCGGGAAGGACAACAATGCATTGCAGCGACTGGTCTCCGCGGCGACGGGCGTGGCGGACCGACCCTGAGCACGCAGCTGAGCGAGCTCCTCGCTGAGCGTGTCGTAGGCGTCCTCCAGCTGCCGCTTCTTCAGCTCCACGCTCTGCATGTACTCGCTGAGCGAGCGGATCTTCGCCTCGTGCTGCGGGGGGCAGAGGGGGGAGGGAGGGGGGTACAGGCGCGGTGAAGGGTTCGGTCCAATTGTGTGCAGGGATTGGATGACGACGGCTGGCGGCGGCGGCGGTGACGGCGGTGGTGCGGGCGCGGCACCTGCGAGATGAGCAGCTGGCAGGCGGCGAGTTCGCGCTCGGACGCCTCGGCCTTGCGGCTGCACTCGCCCTGCGTGGCCTCCAGCTGGCGGCTGCGCTTCACCAGAGACTTCACCTCCGACTTCATCTTGCTCACGTAGAGGCGCGCCACCGTGAACTCCTCCTCGATCATGCCGCTCGCGTCCGCCGCCTGCGGAGCGAAGGCGACGCGGGCGGCGGTTAACGCCGGGGACGCCGGGGACCGGCAACACCGCCGGGGGCGCGCACGCCGACGCGGAGCACGCCAACACGGAACACGCCAACATGGAACAACACGCCAACACAGAACACGCCAACACGGAACACGCCAACACGGAACACGCCAACAAGGAGCACGCCAACGCGGAACACGCCAACACGGAACACGCCAACACAGAACACGCCAACACGGAACACGCCAACACGGAGCACGCCAACACGGAACACACCAACACGGAACACGCCAACACGGAACACGCCAACACGGAACACGCCAACACGGAACACGCCAACACGGAGCACGCCAACACGGAACACGCCAACACAGAACACGCCAACACAGAACACGCCAACACGGAACACGTCAACACAGAACACGCCAACATGGAACACGCCAACACGGAATACGCCAACATGGAACACGCCAACATGGAACACGCCAACACGGAACACGTCAACACAGAACACGCCAACATGGAACACGCCAACACAGAACACACCAACACAGAACACGCCAACATGGAACACGTCAACACGGAGCACGCCAACATGGAACACGCCAACGCGGAGCACGCCAACATGGAACACGCCAACATGGAACACGTCAACACGGAGCACGCCAACATGGAACACGCCAACACAGAACACGCCAAAACAGAACACGCCAACGCGGAACACGCCAACACAGAACACGCCAACATGGAACACGTCAACACAGAACACGCCAACATGGAACACGCCAACACAGAACACGCCAACATGGAACACGCCAACACGGAGCACGCCAACATGGAACACGCCAACACAGAACACGCCAACATGGAACACGCCAACACGGAGCACGCCAACATGGAACACGCCAACACAGAACACGCCAACATGGAACACGCCAACACGGAACACGCCAACATGGAACACGCCAACATGGAACACGCCAACATGGAACACGCCAACATGGAGCACGCCAACATGGAACACACCAACATGCAACACGCCAACATGGAACACGCCAACATGCAACACGCCAACATGGAACACGCCAACACGGAACACGTCAACATGGAACACGCCAACACAGAACACGCCAACATGGAACACGCCAACATGGAACACACCAACACGGAGCACGCCAACACGGAACACGCGTGCTCAAGCGAACACGCGTGTTCCCCCGCTTACACGGAGGCAGGAGGATGCGCGGAGGGCAACAGGAGGGCAGGAGGAGGGGTGAGGCAGAGTCGGACAGAATAAGAGGAGGCGATGAAGATGAGGAGAGGGAATGGCAAGGTAAGAGGGAGGTGAGGAGGGGGGTGGGGTGAGGAGGGAGGGGTGAGGAGGGAGGGGTGAGGAGGGGGGGTGAGGAGGGAGGTGAGGAGGGAGGTGAGGAGGGAGGTGAGGAGGGAGGGGTGAGGAGGGAGGTGAGGAGGGAGGGGTGAGGAGGGGGGGTGAGGAGGGAGGGGTGAGGAGGGAGGGGTGAAGAGGGAGGGGTGAGGAGGGAGGTGAGGAGGGAGGGGTGAGGAGGGAGGGGTGAAGAGGGTGGGGTGAAGAGGGGGGGTGAGGAGGGAGGGTGAGGAGGGAGGAGTGGGGAGGGAGGGGGGGTGAGGAGGGAAAGGTGAGGAGGGAGGGGGGTGAGGAGGGAGGGGTGAGGAGGGAGGGGTGAGGAGGGGGGCGTGGAGGGAGGGGTGAGGAGGGAGGGGTGAAGAGGGTGTGGTGAGGAGGGGGGGGGGGTGAGGAGGGAGGGTGAGGAGGGAGGAGTGGGGAGGGAGGGGGGGTGAGGAGGGAAAGGTGAGGAGGGAGGGGGGGTGAGGAGGGAGGGGTGAGGGGTGAGGAGGGAGGGTGAGGAGGGAGGGTGAGGAGGGAGGAGTGGGGAGGGAGGGGGGTGAGGAGGGAGGAGTGGGGAGGGAGGGGGGTGAGGAGGGAGGGGTGAGGGGTGAGGAGGGAGGGGTGAGGAGGGGGGCGTGGACCTTGATGTCGCTGTTGCCCACGGCCGTGCCGATCTCCCCCAGGTCCTTGAGCAGCGACGACAGCATCTCGGTGACGCGCTTCTTGTGGTGACTGCTTGTCTCCTGGAGCCGCTGCACCTCGGCCTCGCTTGCCGCCAGGGAGCTCTGCGCACACCGTCGTCATCACCGTCATCATCACCGTCGTCAACATCATCATCGCCGTCGTCATCATCGTCATCATCATCACGTCATCTGATCGCATAACATCGTGTCGTCACGTCATTGTCATTAGCATCAATCGTGTCATCATCATCATCATCGTTATCATCGTCATCTTCGTCGTCATTGTCATTAAACATTGTCATCATCATCAACATCGTCATTGTCATCACGTCATCATCGTCATCATCATCATCGTCGTCATCACGTCTTCATCATCGTCATCATTGTCGTCATCATCATCGTCATCATCGTTGTCATCGTCATCAACATTATCATAAACATTGTCATCATCATCATTGTCGTCATCAACATGGTCATCATCATCATCATCGTCCTCATCACGTCTTCATCATCGTCATCATTGTCGTCATCATCGTTGTCATCGTCATCAACATTATCATAAACATTGTCATCATCATCATTGTCGTCATCAACATGGTCATCATCATCGTCCTCATCATAGTCGTCGTCGTCATTATCGTCGTCGTCATCATCGTCATCATCGTTATCATCGTCATCAACATTATCATAAACATTGTCATCATCATCATTGTCGTCATCAACATGGTCATCATCATCATCATCGTCCTCATCATAGTCGTCGTCATTATCATCGTCGTCATCGTCGTCGACGCACGATCTTCTGGGCGAGCTCCTCGCTGAGCGCCGCGTAGTCGCGGCCGCGGTCCTCAGCCTCCTGCGACTTTTGGTCGTAGTTGACGGCGAGCTCCTCGAGCGCCTGCAGCACCTCCTTCACCTCCTCCTTGGCCGCCTCGTTCTCGGCCTGCAGCCGGGAGAGCTCCTCCTGGACGCCCTCGTGGTCGCGGCGCGTCGACGCGATCAGCTGAGACGCGGCCCAGACAACATCGCCACCGTCATCGCCGTCGTCATCGCCACCATCATCGCCATCGTCATCGCCGTCGTCATCAGCATCGTCATCACCATCACCATCATCACCATCGTCAGCATCATCACCATCATCATCACCATTATCATCACTATCATCATCCCCATCATCACCATCGTCATCATCATGACCATCGTCATCATCATCCCCATCATTACCTTCACAATCACCATCATCACCAGTATCGTCATCACCATCGTCATCATCACCACCATGATCACCATTATCGACACCGTCGTCATCGCCATCGTCACCATCAAATCACCATCGTCATCATTACCATTGTCATTACTATCATCATCCCCATCATGAACATCGTCATCACCATAATCATCACCATCGTCAGCATCGTCACCATCACTGTCATCGACGACACCATCGCCACTGGTGTCCACATGGCGCTCACCTCCTCCTGATCCAGCATCTGCTGCTTGAGTTTCTCGGCCAGCTGGCTCTGCTGGTTGATCTCATCATCCTGAGCAGAGTGGGCAGCGACATCATCATCATCGTCATCATCATCATCGTCGTCGTCGTCATCATCATCACCGTCATTGTTATCGTCAATGATGGTGATGTTAAAGACCCCGCGACGACTCCCCGTCACTCGTGCTCTGTACTGGGCTCTTGTAGTATGAGTAAATAAATAACGAGATATGATGATGATAATAAACATAATCATATAAACAAAACTTTTCACCGGTGATGTCATTCCCGCATGCGTGACGTCATTCCAGCGTGGGCGTGACGTCATTCCAGCGTGGGCGTGACGTCATTCCAGCGTGGGCGTGACGGCATTCCAGCGTGGGCGTGACGTCGGTCCAGCGTGGGCGTGACGTCATTCCAGCGTGGCCGTGATGTCATTCCAGCGTGGGCGTGACGTCATTCCAGCGTGGGCGTGACGTCATTCCAGCGTGGGCGTGACGTCATTCCAGCGTGGCGTGACGTCATTCCAGCGTGGGCGTGACGGCATTCCAGCGTGGGCGTGACGTCGGTCCAGCGTGGGCGTGACGTCATTCCAGCGTGGCCGTGACGTCATTCCAGCGTGGGCGTGACGTCATTCCAGCGTGGGCGTGACGTCATTCCAGCGTGGGCGTGACGTCAGTCCAGCGTGGGTGTGACGTCATTCCAGCGTGGGCGTGACGTCAGTCCAGCGTGGGTGTGACGTCATTCCAGCGTGGGCGTGACGTCAGTCCAGCGTGGGTGTGATGTCATTCCAGCGTGGGCGTGACGTCATTCCAGCGTGGGCGTGGCCTCGTTCCCACGTGCGTCCCCGCGTGTTCCCGTGCCCCCCGACCTGTGTCCAACCACCGCCCCCCCCCCCGTCGCGTGCTCCACCAACCCCCCGCCCACCGCCCCCCCCCCACCCCTCACCTTGTCATCGAGCTGCTTGTAGAGGTGGCGGATGTCGTCGTCGTACTTGATCCGCTCGGCGTCGCCGATGCGCGTCGCCGGGACCGCCGGCGCGGTGGGGGTGTCGGCGCCGCCGCCGCCCCCGCCGCCCCCGGATGCCGGCGCGTTGTCCACCGTCATGGCCTCCAGGCTGCGGCGCTCCTTGGCGTCCAGCTGCTCGCTCTCGGGCACCGACTCGCCTGCGGGGAGGGGTAGAGGAGACGGGTCATGGGGAGAGGTCACGGGGAGAGGTCACGGGGAGGGGTCACGGGGAGGGGTCGTGGGGAGAGGTCGCGGGGTGAGGTTGTGGGGAGAGGTCGCGGGGTGAGGTCGCGGGGTGAGGTCGTGGGGAGAGGTCGTGGGGAGAGGTCGTGGGGAGAGGTCGTGGGGAGAGGTCGCGGGGAGAGGAGCGGCATCGTCACGTGCAGTTACGAGTCATTACAAATCATCACGATTCGTCACGAGTCATCATCACGCGTCATCATCACGAGTCATCACGAGTCATCATCACGAGTCATCATCACGAGTCATCATCACGAGTCATCACGAGTCATCATCACGAGTCATCACGAGTCATCACGAGTCATCACGAGTCATCATCACGAGTCATCATCACGAGTCATCACGAGTCATCACGAGTCATCATCACGAGTCATCATCACGAGTCGTCATCACGAGTCGTCACGAGTCGTCATCACGAGTCATCATCACGAGTCATCATCACGAGTCATCACGAGTCATCACGAGTCATCACGAGTCATCATCACGAGTCATCATCACGAGTCATCACGAGTCATCACGTGTCATCATCACGAGTCATCATCACGAGTCGTCATCACGAGTCGTCACGAGTCGTCATCACGAGTCATCATCACGAGTCATCATTACGAGTCGTCATCACGAGTCGTCGTCACGCACCGTTGCGCCAGCGCAGGAGCTCGGCCTCCAGCCTCGTCACGGCCATCTTGAGCCCCTTGTTCTTGTCCTTCTCCTTCTCGAACTTCTTCTTCCACTCCTCGGCCGTGAGCTCCAGGTTCACGCTCACCTGGTTCTTGATGGTCTTTGCCCTGCGCACACAGCCCACACGGCACACGGTGGTGCACACAGACGAACGCTCGCGCACCGCTGTGCGCGAGCGTGCGCGTGTGCAGGTACCGCCCCTCGCAGTGGGGAGCGGTAGTGTAGTGGTTAGCGCTACGCTGCGCTATGAACCTGGCGACCCGGGTTCGATTCCCGCTCACGGCCAACACCAGTGACGATTATCTGAACCGGTCCCGGGCCTCCCCTAGGTCGACTCAGCCTCAAATTAGTACCTGGTGCGGTGTGTAAACATTGCCACTAGGGAGACGAAGGCGGTCGGGCGTGGTGCTGGCCACCCACCCCCGCGTGTGCCACAGTGCCGGCCTTCATAGGTGCTCGCTAACAGCACTTGCCCCTACAGTCTGTTAAGGCTATACGGGGGGTCTTTGTCTTTGTATGCGTGTGTGTGTGTGCGTGTGTGTGTGTGTGTGCGTGCGTGTGTGTGTGTGCGTGTTTGTGTGTGCGTGTGTGTGTGTGTGTATGTGTGTGCGTGTGTGTGCGTGCGTGTGTGTGTGCGTGTGTGTGTGTGCGTGTGTGTGTGCGTGTGTGTGTGTGCGTGTGTGTGTGTGCGCGCCTTCATAGGTGCTGCTCGCTAACGGCACTTGCCACAGCAGTCTGCTGAAGGCTACACAGTGCGGGACCTTTGTCTTTGTTGCGTGAGCAGTGCAGCGGTCGGCGCTACAGCTGCGCTGCGAACCCGGCGACCCGAGTTCGATTCCCGCTCACGGCCACCAACACCGGTCACGATTATATGAACCGCTCCTGGGCCTCCCCTAGGTCGACTCGGCCTCAAACGACTCCCCGGCGCGGTGTGTCGCGTAAACATCGCCGCTGGGGAGGCAAAGGCCGCCGGGGCGTGCTGCTGCTGGCCACCCACCCCCTCGTGTGCTGCTTCTCACTAACAGCCACTTGCCCCAACAGTCTGCCAAGGCTACACAGGGCGGGACCTTTGCCTCTGTGCGCGTGCGCGTGCGCAGCAGCCAGCCTCACCGCTGGCCGAACATGAGCGTGGACTTGGACTCGGCCTCGTTGTAGGCCGAGGGCGAGCAGCAGATGACTATCGTTGTGCGGCAGTTCCCGCCCAGCGAGTCCTGCAGGATGCGCGTCATCTTGCTGTCCCGGTACGGCACGTGCGTCTTCTGCAGACAAAGACGACACAAAGACAACGGTCGTCATCCCCCCACCCCCCCCCGCCCCCGCCCATCGTGTCGCCTCAACAGACTGTTGGGGCAAGTGGCTGTTAGTGAGCGCCTATGAAGGCCGGCACGGCGTGTGAGGGAGGGGTGGGTGGCCAGCAACCACGCCCGACGATCTTAAAACACCCGGTCCTGACCCTGATCCTACCCTTAACTCTAAGCAAAACCCTCGCCACAACCTTAGCACCAACCCTAACTTTAGCAATATCACTCCTCCCTTACTCTAGCCGTGACCATGACCCCAGCTCTAACCCTTGACCCCAGCGATATCCCTAACCCTTGACCCCAGCTCTATCCCTAACCCTTGACCCCAGCTCTTTCCCTAACCCTCAACCCAAGCTCTATCCCTAACCCTCGACCCCAGCTCTATCCCTAACCCTTGACACCAGCTCTATCCCTAACCCTTGACCCCAGCTCTATCCCTAACCCTCAACCCGAGCTCTATCCCTAACCCCTGACCCATGACAGTGACCCCGTGCATGAGCCGAGCTCACCGTGCCCTCGGCGAGGGCCGAGATGACGTTGCCGAGCGAGGAGAGCGACTTGTTGATGTTCTTCGCCTCGTCCAGGACGGCTCCCTCCGCTCCCGTCTTGCTCACCTGGCGCGGACAACACACGGCGCTGAGCGCACAGAGGCAAAGGTCGCCCACGTAGCCTCAAACAGACCGCCGGGGCAAGTGCCGCCGTGAGCGAGCGGCGACCCCTGCAACCGGAGGCGATGCCGTTGCTGCTCCGCTCTACGAATGAGTCGGGAGGCTGCTGCTGCTCGCCACCCCGGTAGCGTGCCACCAAGAGATGGGGCCTCCACCCATCAGCCCCACACAAAAGAGAAAGCCACAAAGCTCATGCCCGGGTGTGCTATGTCGTTAAAATATTTTCCGCTCCCTCCACTCCCTGCAGTTGTGGAGAGAGTGGAGGCGTTCCCGTGCTCCATTTTCCTTACATCAGCTGCTTACCGCTGTGTCTAAGCTACCTGGTCTATCGCTCCACGCAAAGCTCCGGGTCTTCTCGGCCACGGTCATTGCCCTCCCCGTCTCTACGCTTGCGAAACGTGGACCCTGTTAAAGGAACATCTGCGCCGATTTTACACATTCAGGTTGGGCCTGCTGCCTACGGTCCATCCTGAGTTTAACCAGACTGGATTGTGTGTGGAACTCAAAGATCCTTGAAATATCTCCACTGTTACGTTAGTGAGCTCCTCTGGCTGGGTCTTGTTGCCCGCATGCCCAGCCACCGCACGCCCAAGCAGCTTCTGTTTGGCTGGATAGAGGGGGCTAAACGGGCACGAGACGGGCTGGAGAAGAGATGGAGTGATGTGGTACTGGAGGATGTGGAGCTGAGTGGACTTGCTAATGACTGGTACCAGCGGAGTTAAGATCGGTCTCTATGGAGGATGCTCGTGAAGGACGCTGCTACTGGCAAGTTGGAGGCAGTCAGGGCAAAGTAGCGACGCTCACAACAATGAGCGGAGTGCCGGACGGATAAAGCGAGTTGGCACAGTGAGGAGCACCAGCCAGTCATCTTAGTTAGTCAACGCATAGCACCTGGGTCTGTCCCGTGACCTCCTCCTCCTCTTCCTGCACCTAGCCTGGCACTTAGCTGTGCATGGCGGTTTTTGTTGTTGTTGTGTCTGCGGCATCATGATGACGACGATGACGACAATGATGATGACGACGACGCCGATGACAGCGATGACGACGACGACGACGCCATCTCACCTTCTCGCTGCCAGCCAGGTCGACGAGGTAGAGCTTGCCGCTGAGCTTCTGCTCTGTCTCGACGTTCTCCTGCTTGACGTTGATGAGGAAGATGCTGTGGCTGCGTGAGCTGTGCTCGTTCATGTCTGCCGCCACGCACAAAGACAAGAGGCCACCCACGGATCCCTCAACAGCCTTGAGAAAGGCCACACTGGGGACGTGTGTGTGTGTACGTGCGTGTGTGTGTGCGCGTGCGTGTGTGTGCACGTGCGTGTGTGTGTGTGCGCGTGTGTGTGTGTGCACGTGTGTGTGTGTGTACGTGTGCGTGTGTGTGCACGTGTGTGTGTGTGTGCGCGCGTGTGTGTGTGCGCGTGTGTGTGTGTGCACGTGCGTGTGTGTATGCACGTGCGTGCGTGTGTGCACGTGCGTGTGTGTGTGTACGTGTGCGTGTACGTGCGCGTGCGTGCGTGTCGCGTACTCGTCACGGCGACGTGCCGGTTGGACTTCCCCTCGTCGATGACGTCCATCACCTCCTCAGGGCTCGACACGAAGCGCTCCGTGCAGCCCTAGACGTCGTCGCAGTGACACGTGACACAAAGACACGGTGACACAAAGACACGGTGACACAAAGACACGGTGACACGGTGACACAAAGACACGGTGACACAAAGACACGGTGACACAAAGACACAGTGACACAAAGACACGGTGACACAAAGACACAGTGACACAAAGACACGGTGACACAAAGACACGGTGACACAAAGACACGGTGACACAAAGACACGGTGACACAAAGGCACGGTGACACAAAGACACGGTGACACAAAGACACGGTGACACAAAGACACGGTGACACAAAGACACGGTGATACGGTGACACAAAGACATGGTGACACAAACATACGGTGACACAAAGACACAGTGATACGGTGACACAAATACACAGTGACACAAAGACATGGTGATACGGTGACACAAATACACGGTGACACAAAGACATGGTGATACGGTGACACAAAGACACGGTGACACAAAGTGACACAAAGACACGGTGACACACAGACACGGTGACACAAAGACACGGTGACACAAAGACACGGTGACACGGTGACACAAAGACACGGTGACACAAAGACACGGTGACACAAAGACACGGTGATACAAAGACACGGTGATACAAAGACACGGTGACACAAAGACACGGTGACACAAAGACACGCTGACACAAAGACACGGTGACACAAAGACACGGTGATACGGTGACACAAAGACATGGTGACACAAAGATACGGTGATACGGTGACACAGCAACACAGTGGCACGGTGACACAAAGACACATCGAAGGGGTGACACGAGATGCACAAACACACCACGTGAACACAGCGACACATCGTCATGGCGACACGTCAACACACCACGTGAACAGTGTCACATCACCATGGCGACGCATCAACTCACCATGTGAACACAGCATCACATCGCCATGGCCACGCATCAACACACCACGTGAACACAGCATCACATCGCCACGGTGACGCGTCAACACACCACGTGAACACAGCGTCGCATCGCCACGGCGACACGTCAACACACCACGTGAACACAGCGTCACATCGCCATGGCGACGCATCAACACACCACGTGAACACAGCGACACATCGCCACGGCGACACGTCAACACACCACGTGAACACAGCGACACATCGCCACGGCGATGCGTCAACACACCACGTGAACACAGCGTCGCATCGCCACGGCGACACGTCAACACACCACGTGAACACAGCGTCACATCGCCATGGCGACACGTCAACTCACCACGTGAACACAGCGACACATCGTCACGGCGACGCGTCAACACACCGCGTGAACACAGCGTCGCATCGCCACGGCGACGCGTCAACACACCACGTGAACACAGCGACACATCGT
This sequence comes from Petromyzon marinus, assembly GCF_048934315.1. Classification (NCBI taxonomy): domain Eukaryota; kingdom Metazoa; phylum Chordata; class Hyperoartia; order Petromyzontiformes; family Petromyzontidae; genus Petromyzon; species Petromyzon marinus. The sequence goes on from NC_133722.1 coordinate 9,689,164, forward strand.
CACGGCGACGCGTCAACACACCACGTGAACACATCGTCACATCGCCGCGTCGCACCAAGCGCTACACCCGACACGAGCGCTGTGAGAGAGAGAAACTCTCTCTGCGGGATTGCGATGGGCTGCAACGTCACAACGCTCGCGGACCCCGCGGCACAGCAGCACAGTGACACAACGCTGCTCCGTACCTTGACGTACGGCACGCGGTTCTTGTCCTCGTGAACGGACAGGTTCGTCTTGGAAACTGAAAAACACACACGCGGCGCATGTTCACACTCGCACGTTTACACACGTGCTCACACTCACGTTTAGACACACCACACACGCACAATCACGCACTTTTACACGTTCACACACTTAGACGTTCACACACACGCACGTTCACACACTTGCATGTTCACACGCACGTTCACACTCGCACGTTTATTACACACGTGTTCACACTCACGTTTACACACCACACACGCACATTCACGCACTTTTACACGTTCACACACGCGCACGTTCACACACTTAGACGTTCACACACACGCACGTTCGCACGCAACACACGTTCATGCACACACCTGTTCACACACATACAGCACACGCACATGAACACACTCGCCGCGACTTCTTTACCACTCCTCTCCAGCCTCCACACAACCCTCACCTCTCCCCCCCCCCATTGCTAATGAACGAGACGTTACATGTGGCAGCGATCTGGAGCACCCGGAGGAAAACCCTTGCGGGCGATGGGGAACAGATGGAGAGATCATTTGAACACGTGCTCGTAGGCTTTCGCGACCAATATCATCCATGATAGAGGTTATTTTGTGTTAGATCGCGTAAATATATAAATGTGTCGTCGTTAAACTCCTGCACCACCCGACACAGCCGACTAGTAAGGTGTTGTCACGTAAGCAGAACGTGGCCAATTCGTCACTAGTACAGCACTAGTGTATAGTGTAGTGTATAGTGTAGTGTATAGTGTAGTGTATAGTAGTGTAGTGTATAGTGTAGTGTATAGTAGTGTAGTGTATAGTAGTGTAGTGTATAGTGTAGTGTATAGTAGTGTAGTGTATAGTGTAGTGTATAGTGTAGTGTATAGTTTAGTGTATAGTGTAGTGTATAGTAGTGTATAGTGTAGTGTATAGTGTAGTGTATAGTGTAGTGTATAGTGTAGTGTATAGTAGTGTAGTGTATAGTGTAGTGTATAGTGTAGTGTATAGTAGTGTAGTGTATAGTGTAGTGTATAGCAGTGTAGTGTATAGTAGTGTAGTGTATAGTGTAGTGTATAGTGTAGTGTATAGTGTAGTATATAGTAGTGTAGTGTATAGTGTAGTGTATAGTAGTGTAGTGTATAGTGTAGTGTATAGTAGTGTAGTGTATAGTGTAGTGTATAGTGTAGTGTATAGTTTAGTGTATAGTGTAGTTTATAGTAGTGTAGTGTATAGTGTAGAGTGTAGTGTATAGTGTAGTGTATAGTAGTGTAGTGTATAGTGTAGTGTATAGTGTAGTGTATAGTAGTGTAGTGTATAGTAGTGTAGTGTATAGTAGTGTAGTGTATAGTGTAGTGTATAGCAGTGTAGTGTATAGTAGTGTAGTGTATAGTGTAGTGTATAGTGTAGTGTATAGCAGTGTAGTGTATAGTGTAGTGTATAGTAGTGTAGTGTATAGTGTAGTGTATAGTGTAGTGTATAGTGTAGTGTATAGTTTAGTGTATAGTCTAGTATATAGTGTATAGTGTAGTGTATAGTGTAGTGTATAGTCTAGTATATAGTGTATAGTGTAGTGTATAGTGTAGTATACTAGTACAGCACTAACCAGTTGTGTGTTGGAGAGCAAATCCACATTTACGATCTGAGTACGGCGTTTTGCCAGTAATTATAGTAATGATGATGCGAGTTGTAATTACTGGCGAAACGTCGTACTTTAGATTGCAAATGTTGTGGATTTGCTCTCCAACACACAACCGGTGGTGCTGTGCTAGTGGCGAATTGGCCACGTGACGAACCTTACTGATTGGCTGTGTCGGGTAGTGGCGGGTTGAATAACACGTTTATATATTTACTAGCTGTACTACCCGGCTTCGCCCGGGACTTGGGATTCACCACGGCCGGCCGCCTTTGTCTCGCCAGTGGCGGTGTTCACACACCACACCAGTTGCTCGTTTGAGGCTGAGTCGACCTAGGGGAGGCCCAGGACCGGTTGAAATAATCGTCACCGGTGGTGGCCGTGAGCGGGAATCGAACTCGGCTCGCCAGATTCGTCGCGCGGCGTAGCGCTAACCGCTACACTACAATGCGTTACGCTTCCACACACACACAGACACACACACAGACACATACACAGACATACACACAGACACACACACATACACAGACACACACACAGACACATACACAGACACACACACAGACACACACACAGCGCGCTAACCGCTACACTACAATGCGTTACGCTTCCACGTGCGTGGGTCACGTGACAGATTTGACGTCACAGCTCACTTTTCGCCCAAAAAATAAATACATTATTGAGCTCGCCCCCCCCCCCCCCAAAAAAAAAAGTGTATTTGTTTTTATTTTTGCATGGTGTACAAGTCTGGAAAGTACCCACATGGCAAATTTACAGTTTGTTGCATGTCGGGAAGTACGCTAAACATTTTGAACAGATACACATAATCACAACTTTGCCCTTTACACATATGGAGATACGTGATCTAACCCAAAAGCAATCTCGATAATGACAGATGGAGATTCGCCCACACTTTGCTCTACTGCCTTCTCCTGGCGAGCCAGGGCTATAGTGCCTCCTCTTCGACGCCCACGGGGAGTGAGTTTCACACGCCATCTGCGCGGTAATCCACCAAACCCTCGCTGCTGCTGCTGCCTCTATAGGGCTGGGTTACAGGCAGTCACGTGCAGCAGCGTAGCCACCACCGCAATCACCATCAGCAGCAGTATGAGCGGCACAACCATCTGCAGAAGCACTACCGCAATCATCAGCACGACGACCACCACAATCACCATCGGCAGCAGTATGAGCGGCACAATCATCAGCAGAAGCACCACCACAATCATCAGCACGACGAGCACCACAATCACCATCAGCAGCAGTATGATCGGCACAACCATCAGCAAAAGCTCTACCACAATCATCAGCACGACACCACGTGATGTTCTCACCGTCAAGGAGATCGCGAATCTTGTCCATGTAGATCTCAAAGTAGGAGACCTATACGGGGCAAGAGATCACGTGACAATGATGCGCTCGCCCACTCGCTCACACGGAGACGCGACCCAGTGACGCACGGGTAGTCTCATGCCTGTCAACCCCTTATCAGTGCCCCCCCTTATCACAGACCAATTCAGACCCTATTGGTCACCCCGTGCCCCTTATAAATCGCAACGCTCATCCTACAAAGTCCCATCATCACAAGGGAGAAACACAAACACTTATTTTTGTTGCCCGTGTTGAAACGGCTGTACGCCGTGTGGACCTGAAAACTTGATTTGCCTGTACGAGAATACGGGGTGAACCGTGATGGGTTGACAGCTGTGTAGTCTGCGTGCATGTCGTGTCTGTGTTGTTTGTGAGGAGTGGCGGTGCAGCGGTTAGCGCGCTTTGCGCTACGAACACGGCGACCCGAGTTCGATTCCCGCTCACGGCGACCGCCACCACCGGTGACGATTCTCTGAACCGGTCCTGGGCTTCCCCTAGGTCGACTCAGCCTCGAATGAGTAGCTGGTGCCGTGTGTAAATATCGCCACTGGGGAGACAAAGGCGGCCGGGCGTGCGTGGTTGCTGGCCAACCACCCCCTCGTGTGCCGTGCCGACATTCACAGGTGCTGCTCGTTAACAGCACTTGCCCCAGCAGTTGGTTAAGGTTACACGGGGGATCTTTATCTTTGTACCTTGATGTGGAACTCAAGATTCTCATCCATTGAATAGATGTAGTTGAAGACGTCCTGGACGATGCGGGGGATGATGCCCATCAGGTGCCCATCGTGCAGCTTGCCCTGCACACCATCATCATCAGCATCGTCATCATCGGCACCATCATCATCAGAACAATCATCATCAGCATCGTCATCATCGGCACCATCATCATCAGAACAATCATCATCAGCATCGTCATCATCTGCACCATCATCATCAGAACAATCATCATCAGCATCGTCATCATCGGCACCATCATCAGAACAATCATCATCAGCATCGTCATCATCTGCACCATCATCATCAGAACAATCATCATCAGCATCGTCATCATCGGCACCATCATCATCAGAACAATCATCATCAGCATCGTCATCATCGGCACCATAATCATCAGAACAATCATCATCAGCATCATCATCATCGGCACCATAATCATCGGCGCCACCATCATCAGCACCATCATTATCAGCGCCATCATAATCAGTGCCATCATCATCAGCGCCATCATAATCAGCGCCATCATCATCAGTGCCATCATCATCAGCGCCATCATCATCAGTGCCATTATAATCAGTGCCATCATCATCAGCCCCATCAATATCAGCGCCATCATAATCAGTGCCATCATCATCAGTGCCATCATCATCAGCGCCATCATCATCAGTGCCATTATAATCAGTGCCATCATCATCAGCCCCATCAATATCAGCGCCATCATAATCAGTGCCATCATCATCAGCGCCATCATCATCAGTGCCATTATAATCAGTGCCATCATCATCAGCCCCATCAAAATGAGCGCCATTATAATCAGTGCCATCATCATCAGCCCCATCAATATCAGCGCCATCATAATCAGTGCCATCATTAGCAGCGCCATCATCATCAGTGCCATTATAATCAGTGCCATCATCATTAGCCCCATCTTCATCAGCGGCATCATCATCAGCGTCATCATCAGCGTCATCAGCACCATCGTGAGCAATACTATCATCACTAGTGCCATCGTCATCATCAGTGCCATCATCAGCGACATCATCAGCGCCATCATCATCAGCGCTATCATCAGAGCAGTATTCAAAGTTGACACATTATTATTCAATGAGTCAGTGATTGCACGTTCAAAATTATAAGAAAGAAAAAACTGGATTCACAGTTTATTAATCTACACGTTACACTTAGCGAGTATATTTATAAATGCGCAACTCTTATAACCTAGGTTATCACGGGTGTGCAAGATTCATACATTGTAAGCTCGATTTAACAGTTCGATTTAACTTACTCACTCTACACAACAACAAAAATACAAAGATCCTCCATGTAGCCTTAACAGACTGTTGGGGCAAGTCCTGTTAGTAAGCACCTACGAAGGCCGGCATGGCACACGAGGGGGTGGGTGGCCAGCACTACGCCCGGCCGCCTTTGTCTGCCCAATGGCGATGTTTACTACACACCGCACCAGGTACTCGTTTGAGGCCGAGTCGACCTAGGGGAGGCCCAGGACCGATTCAGATAATCGCCACTGGTGTTAGCCATGTGCGGGAATCGAACTCAATTCACCGGGTTCGTAGCGCAGCACGCTAACCACTACACTACCGCTCCCCAACGTACACACACACACACATGTACACACACACACACACGTACATACACACACACGTACATACACACACATGTACATACACACACACATGTACATACACACATGTACATACACACACACGTACATACACACACACGTACATACACACACACACGTACATACACACATATGTACATACACACACACACGTACATACACACACATGTACATACATACACACGTACATACACACACATGTACATACACACACACGTACATACACACACATGTACATACACACACACATGTACATACACACACACATACATACACACACACACGTACATACACACACTTGATCATACACACACATGTACATACACACACTACATACACACACATGTACATACACACATGTACATACACACACACGTACATACACATACATACACACACATGTACATACACACACACGTACATACACACACACGTACATACACACACGTACATACACTCACATGTACATACACACACATGTACATACACACACGTACATACACACACGTACATACACATACACGTACATACACACACATGTACATACACACACATGTACATACACACACACACTACATACACACACATGTACATACACACACATGTACATACACACACACGTACATACACACACACACGTACATACCAATCGGATTACACTTGCTACCGGATCACGAAGATGCGGGGGCTTACAGGAACCTTTCAGACGCTAATCCGATTGCAGTCAAGGGATTGCGACTCTCACCTCCATCGTGTGGGTCTTTCCCGACGACGTCTGCCCATAAGCGAAGATTGTTCCATTGTAACCTTCCAGGACATCTGTACACAGACAAAGACAAAGATCCCCCAGTATAGCCTTAACAGACTGCAGGGGCAAGTGCTGTTGGCGAGCAGCACCTATGAAGGCCGGCACGGCGCACGAGGGGGTGGGTGGCCAACACCACGCCCGGCCGCCTTTGTCTCCCCAGTGGCGATGTTTACACATCGCACCAGGTACTCGTTTGAGGCTGAGCCGACAGCCAGAAAGCCGCACACATCACCGACTAAACACCGTCACGACATCACACACGAACCGCCATCACTATCGCCATCAGCCGAACCACCGCCGCCACCTCTTTTTAATTTTAAGACAATTTTGTTTTTTTCTCTCCGGGCTCTGATCCCCGGATCGCCGCTGTTGCCGTCATCGTCATCGTCGTAATCGTCGTCATAATCGTCGTCATCGTCATCATCGTCGTCATCATCATCGTCGTCATCGTCATTATCGTCGTCGTCATTGTCGTCGTCATCGTCATCATCGTCGTCATCGTCATCATCGTCGTCGTCGGCATCGTCGTCATCATCACAATTGTCGTCGTCATCGTCGTCGTCATTGTCGTCGTCGTCATCGTCATGGCATCACGACGACAAAGAAGCCATGCAGACGCCTCCGCGTGAGCAGAGAACGGCCCGCGGAAGTGGACATCACAGAGCTAGCTCCGAGATCCCTTCGTCACGTGACGCTCTAGTCCACACACACAAAGCACTGCCTCACCCGCTCTGCCGTATGAGAGGGGTGTTCATCACCAGCGATAGTTTAACTCCCAGAGAGCCATAAATTCGCAAATGAAGTGCAGAACCAAATTTGAATTGTGACGTTGGTTCGTGTGTGTTAGTGTGTGTTAGTCACAGGTGCTGGCTAAAGTGGCTCCTCGGGATAGAGTCATCTTGTTGGGTGACCTCAATGCCCGAGTGGGTCATGATGCTGGCACCTGGTCTGGAGTGATTGGAGGGCATGGGCCAGATCAGCTCAATAACAACGGTAGGAGGCTGCTAGATTTTTGTGCAGCCCATGGGCTTGTAATTACCAATACGCTGTTCCGGCATCGGAGCATCCACACAGCATCATGGATGCATGCCGGGTCCAAGCAAGAACATCTGCTGGACTACATAGTGACGGACCAGCGGATGCGAGCCCATGTCCTTGACACCAGGACCTATTGTGGAGCTGATCTGCCTTCTGACCATCGAGTAGTCATCTGTAAGATGCGCCTGTCATTCTTCCACTTCGGTTGTGGGTGTACATCCAGGACCCCATTCCAACCTAAAGTGGCCTGGTCTCAATTAGCTGATGAGAGTTGCAAGCGAGAATTTCATCATCGCTTGCGGCTGGGGTTGGCATCGTCCCCCACTCCTCCTGATGTCGAGGGTAAATGGGCGAGGTTTAGGACTGTGACTAATGCAGCTGCAATGGCTGCTTTGGGTACACGGTCCAGACCTCCCCAGAGACCCTGGCTGACAGAGGAGGCCCACTGTCATCGGCTACAGATTCCCACGTCAAAGAATGAGGAGGCTTACCGCAGCCTTCGCTCGGAGGTTCGGAGAGCCGTGAGGCGCTGCAAGGATGGGTGGTGGTCGCGGGTTGCTGAGGAGATGGAGTTTGCCTCAGTGGCCCGCGATCACAAATCTCTATTTAACTCCATCAAAAAAGTAACCAGCAGTGCCACACCTATTACCATCATTAGGGGAAAAAATGGTGTTCCAATCTCCGACCCCCAGGAACAGGATTGCAGATTTGCTGAGCATTTCTGTGAGGTCCTGGGGGAGGGGAAACCCAGCCAGGAAAGCATCGTGGCACAAAGAGGGGATGACCCTGCTGAGGCTGCGATGCCTCAAATATCGGAAGAAGTCACCCCCTGTGAGTGGCTGTCTGAGGTGCCATCTGTTGGGGAAGTACTGAAGGCGATCCGGAGTCTGAGACCAGGAAAGGCACCGGGCAGAGATGATCTCCCAAGCGAAATGCTGAGGGAGGGTGGCGTTTGTGCACAGACTGCCCTATTTGACACCATAACAACAGTCTGGACCACTGGATGGGTTCTGCAGGATTGGAAGGATTCCCCTGTAGTCCCTATCTTTAAGAAGGGGGACCGTACAAACTGTAACAACTACAGGGGCATCTCACTCCTCAGTATGCCGGGAAAGGTCCTGGCAAGGATTATTCAACATCTTCTTGCCAGGCACGCTGAGGAGAGGCTTGCGGAGTCCCAATGCGGTTTCAGGAAAGGGCGGGTCTGCACAGATGCCACAGCAGAGGTGTAGGGAATTATTGACCTGGTCAAAGCCTATGATACCATCAGTAGGACTGGGCTCTGGGTTGTTCTTCGTGTTTTTGGAGTCCCTGACCCCCTGCTCAGAGCCATTCCCTCTGTACACCTTGGGGTGCGACAGGGATATCCTCTGGCTCCCACATTATTTATCATCTATTTTGACCACGTAGTTCGTGGAGCCTTCAATAGCTGTACCGGGGGAATCTCCATTTGGTCCAGATATAATGGGAGGCTGATTGATGCCCGGGTGTGGTCAAGGGATGGCTCCCAATTGCTCAACCATGTTATGTATGCCGATGATTTGGTAATAGCTGCTCATTCAGAGGAGAAGTTGGAGACGCTGCTGCTGAAACTGGAGCGTGCCACTAAGAGATGGGGCCTTACCATCAGCCCCACCAAAACTAAGCACCTGCCTTAATTTTGGACCCCATTAATGGAACATCTTCGCCAGTTAGAAACATTTAGGCTAGCCTGCCTACGATCCATCCTGGGGTTAACCAGGCTGGATTGTGTGAGGAGCGCACAAATCATTGAAATATCTGGGTAAGGTCCCATCGGTGAGCTCCTCCGGCAGGCAAGGCTGCGTTGGCTGGGTCATGTAGCCGACATGCCCAGCCACCGCATGCCTAAACAGCTTTTGTTCGGCCAGATCGAGGGGGCTAAACGGACGCGGCACGGGCTAGAGAAGAGATGGAGTGATGTGGTACAGGAGGACGTGGAGCTGAGTGAACTTGCCGATGACTGGTACCAGCGGTGTCAAGATCGGCCTCTGTGGAGGAGGCTCGTGAAGGATGCTACTGGGCAGTTGGAGGCAGGCGCCCTCCAACAACAACGGAGGGCGGAGGAGCGAGCTCACAACAACGAGCGGAGCGCCGGGTGGCTAAAGCACAGCAGGTTGGCACAGTAGGGGGCACAGGTGGTGCATCAGCCAGTCATCTCAGTCAGTCGACCCGTGGCACCTGGGTCTGCCCCGTGACCTCTTGCCAGTGGGCGTTCGACACTTCACGTGGCCTCAAGGTGCACATGGCCTGGCACAAGCGTCGTGGTGACGTCACCGCCACTTAGTGGCGAATGGCGGTTGTTGTTGTTGTTGTGTGTGTTAGTGTGTTTTAGTGTGGGTTAGTGTGTGTCAGTGTGTTAGTGTGTGTTAGTGTGTTTTAGTGTGTTTTACTGTGTTAGTGTGTGATAGTGTGTGTGCAGTCATTAGTGAGTGGGCGAAAACAATCAACTCACTACACTTGAGAACCTGGTTTAATCACAACCAAGTTTATGCAAGTGTGAGTCTATGTGTCTCTGTGTGAGTCTATGGGTCTTTGTGTGAGTCTATGGGTCTCTGTGTGAGTCTATGGGACTCTGTGTGAGTCTATGGGTCTCTGTTTGAGTCTGTGGGTCGTTGTGTGAGTCTATGGGTCGTTGTGTGAGTCTATGGGTCTCTGTGTGAGTCTATGGGTCTCTGTGTGAGTCTATGGGTCTCTGTGTGAGTCTATGGGACTCTGTGTGAGTCTATGGGTCTCTGTGTGAGTCTGTGGGTCGCTGTGTGAGTATATGTGTCTCTGTATGAGTCTATGGGTCTCTGTGTGAGCCTATGGGCCTGTGTGAGTCTATGGGTATCTGTGTGAGTCTATGGGTCTGTGTGTGAGTCTATGTGTCTCTGTGTGTGTCTATGTGTCTCTGTGTGAGTCTATGGGTCTCTGTGTGAGTCTTTGGGCCTCTGTGTGAGTCTATGTGTCTCTGTGTGAGTCTATGGGCCTCTTTGTGAGTTAAGGTGTCCCTGTGTGAGTCTATGGTTTTCTGTGTGTGTCTATGGGTCTCTGTGTGAGTCTATGGGTCTGTGTGTGAGTCTATGTGTCTCTGTGTGTGTCTATATGTCTCTGTGTGAGTCTATGGGTCTCTGTGTGAGTCTATGGGCCTCTGTGTGAGTATATGTGTCTCTGTGTGAGTCTATGGGCCTCTGTGTGAGTAAATGTCTCTGTGTGAGTCTATGGGCCTCTTTGTGAGTCAAGGTGTCTCTGTGTGAGTCTATGTGTCTCTGTGTGTTTCTGTGTGTCTCTGTGTGAGTCTATGGGTCTATGTGTGAGTCTATGGGCCTCCTTGTGAGTCTAGGTGTCTCTGTGTGAGTCTATGGGTCTCTGTGTGAGTCTGTGTGTCTCTGTGTGTGTCTATGTGTCTCTGTGTGTGTCTGTGTGTCTCTGTGTGTGTCTGTGTGTCTCTGTGAGTGTTTGTGTGTCTCTGTGTGAGTCTATGGTTCTCTGTGTGTGTCTATGGGTCTCTGTGTGAGTCTATGGGTCTGTGTGTGAGTCTATGTGTCTCTGTGTGTGTTTGTGTGTCTCTGTGTGAGTCTATGGGTCTCTGTGTGAGTCTGTGTGTCTCTGTGTGTGTCTATGTGTCTCTGTGTGTGTCTGTGTGTCTCTGTGTGTGTCTGTGTGTCTCTGTGAGTGTTTGTGTGTCTCTGTGTGAGTCTATGGTTCTCTGTGTGTGTCTATGGGTCTCTGTGTGAGTCTATGGGTCTGTGTGTGAGTCTATGTGTCTCTGTGTGTGTTTGTGTGTCTCTGTGTGAGTCTATGGGTCTCTGTGTGAGTCTGTGTGTCTCTGTGTGTGTCTATGTGTCTCTGTGTGTGTCTGTGTGTCTCTGTGTGTGTCTGTGTGTCTCTGTGAGTGTTTGTGTGTCTCTGTGTGAGTCTATGGTTCTCTGTGTGTGTCTATGGGTCTCTGTGTGAGTCTATGGGTCTGTGTGTGAGTCTATGTGTCTCTGTGTGTGTCTATATGTCTCTGTGTGAGTCTATGGGTCTCTGTGTGAGTCTATGGGCCTCTGTGTGAGTATATGTGTCTCTGTGTGAGTCTATGGGCCTCTCTGTGAGTCAAGGTGTCTCTGTGTGAGTCTATGTGTCTCTGTTGGTTTCTGTGTGTCTCTGTGTGAGTCTATGGGCCTCTGTGTGAGTATATGTGTCTCTGTGTGAATCTATGGGCCTCTTTGTGAGTCAAGGTGTCTCTGTGTGAGTCTATGGGTCTCTGTGTGAGTCTATGGGCCTCTGTGTGAGTATATGTGTCTCTGTGTGAGTCTATGGGCCTCTTTGTGAGTCAAGGTGTCTCTGTGTGAGTCTATGGGTCTGTGTGTGAGTCTATGTGTCTCTGTGTGTGTCTATATGTCTCTGTGTGAGTCTATGGGTCTCTGTGTGAGTCTATGGGCCTCTGTGTGAGCATATGTGTATCTGTGTGAGTCTATGGGCCTCTTTGTGAGTCAAGGTGTCTCTGTGTGAGTCTATGTGTCTCTGTGTGTTTCTGTGTGTCTCTGTGTGAGTTTATGGTTCTATGTGTGAGTCTATGGGCCTCTTTGTGAGTCTAGGTGTCTCTGTGTGAGTCTATGGGTCTCTGTGTGAGTCTGTGTGTCTCTGTGTGTGTCTATGTGTCTCTGTGTGTGTCTGTGTGTCTCTGTGTGTGTCTGTGTGTCTCTGTGTGAGTTTTTGTGTCTCTGTGTGAGTCTATGGGTCTTTGTGTGAGTCTGTGTGTCTATGTGTCTCTGTGTGAGTCTATGTGTCTCTGTGTGTGTCTATGTGTCTCTGTGTGTGTCTCTGTGTCTCTGTGTGTGTCTATGTGTCTCTGTGTGAGTCTGTGTGTCTATGTGTCTCTGTGTGAGTCTATGAGTCTCTGTGTGAGTCTATGTGTCTCTGTGTGTGTCTATGTGTCTCTGTGTGTTTATGTGTCTCTGTGTGAGTCTATGTGTCCCTGTGTGAGCCTATGTGTCTCTGTGTGTGTCTATGTGTCTCTGTGTGTGTCTATGTGTCTCTGTGTGTGTCTATGTGTCTCTGTGTGAGTCTGTGTGTCTATGTGTCTCTGTGTGAGTCTATGAGTCTCTGTGTGAGCCTATGTGTCTCTGTGTGAGCCTATGTGTCTCTGTGTGAGTCTATGTGTCTGTGTGTGTCTATGTGTCTCTTTGTGTGTCTATGTGTCTCTGTGTGAGTCTACGTGTCTCTGTGTGTGTATATGTGTCTCTGTGTGAGTCTATGTGTCTCTGTGTGTGTCTATGTGTCTCTGTGTGTGTCTATGTGTCTCTGTGTGTCTATGTGTCTCTGTGTGAGTCTATGTGTCTCTCTGCGAGTCAACGGGTCTCTGTGTGTGTCTATGTGTCTCTGTGTGTGTCTATGTGTCTCTGTGTGAGTCTACGTGTCTTTGTGTGTGAATGTGTCTCTGTGTGAGTCTATGTGTCTCTGTATGTGTCTGTGTGTCTCTGTGTGAGTCTATGTGTCTCTGTGTGTGTCTGTGTCTCTGTGTGTGTCTATGTGTCTCTGTGTGAGTCTATGTGTCTCTGTGTGAGCCTATGTGTCTCTGTGTGTGTCTATGTGTCTCTGTGTATGTCTATGTGTCTCTGTGTGTGTCTATGTGTCTCTGTGTGAGTCTGTGTGTCTCTGTGTGAGTCTATGAGTCTCTGTGTGAGCCTATGTGTCTCTGCGTGAGCCTATGTGTCTCTGTGTGAGTCTATGTGTCTCTGTGTGTGTCTATGTGTCTCTGTGTGTGTCTATGTGTCTCTGTGTGAGTCTATGTGTCTCTGTGTGTGTCTATGTGTCTCTGTGTGTGTCTATGTGTCTCTGTGTGAGTCTATGTGTCTCTGTATGTGTCTGTGTGTCTCTGTGTGAGTCTATGGGTCTCTGTGTGAGTCTCTGTGTCTATGTGTCTCTGTGTGAGTCTATGTGTCTCTGTGTGAGTCTATGTGTCTCTGTGTGTGTCTATGTGTCTCTGTGTGTGTCTATGTGTCTCTGTATGTGTCTATGTGTCTCTGTGTGAGTCTATGTGTCTCTCTGCGAGTCAACGGGTCTCTGTGTGTGTCTATGTGTCTCTGTGTGAGTCTACGTGTCTCTGTGTGTGTCTATGTGTCTCTGTGTGAGTCTATGTGTCTCTGTATGTGTCTGTGTGTCTCTGTGTGAGTCTATGGGTCTCTGTGTGAGTCTCTGTGTCTATGTGTCTCTGTGTGTGTCTACGTGTCTCTGTGTGAGTCTACGTGTCTCTGTGTGTGTCTACGTGTCTCTGTGTGTGTCTACGTGTCTCTGTGTGTGTCTATGTGTCTCTGTGTGTGTCTATGTGTCTCTGTGTGTGTCTATGTGTCTCTGTGTGAGTCTATATGTCTGTGTGAGTCTACGCGTCTCTGTGTGTGTCTATGTGTCTCTGTGTCTGTCTATGTGTCTCTGTGTGTGCCTATGTGTCTCTGTGTGTGTCTATGTGTCTCCGTGTGAGTCTATGGGTCTCTGTGTGAGTCTATGGGTCTCTGTGTGAGTCTATGTGTCTCTGTGTGAGTCTATGTGTCTCTGCGCGAGTCAACGGGTCTCTGTGCGAGTCTATGTGTCTCTGTGTGTGTCTATGTGTCTCTGTGTGTGTCTATGTATCTCTGTGTGTGTCTATGTGTCTCTGTGTGTATCTATGTGTCTCTGTGTGTATCTACGTGTCTCTGTGTGAGTCTACGTGTCTCTGTGTGTGTCTATGTGTCTCTGTGTGAGTGTGGCCCTGTCCACGTTACGTTCCAGAACGCGGATTTGAACTCAAACCGCACGACCTCGCCCGTGACGGCTCAGGCCCAATGTGCCAGCCAGCTACCCCCGCCTCCCCCGTGACCCCCGTGACCCCTGCGACCCCCCCCCCGAAACCATCGCCGTCGCCGTGGCAGCCACGCGACGGGCTGCATAGAAGCAAACAAATAAATAAATAAGCGGTGCCTCCCAAATCGTCCATTAGTAGGAGCTCTTTGTGTTGCCATGGCGACGTCAGGGTCTCTGGGGAGATGTTGCTAATGAGCTACTAGGATGGGGAGGGGGGGAGGGGGTGTTGGGTGATGGAGGGGGGGAGGGGTAATGGGGGATGGAGGGTGGGTGGAGGGGAGGGGTAATGGGGGATGGAGGGGATGGAGGGGGGGTGGTGGAGGGGAGGGGCAATGGGGGATGGAGGGGGGGGTGAAGGGGAGGGGTAATGGGGGATGGAGGGGATGGAGGGGGGGTGAAGGGGAGGGGTAATGGGGGATGGAGGGGGGATGGGGGGAATCTGTGCCCGTGTCTGTCCTTCCATTGGGGTAGTGGTTGACGTCTCCCGATGTGACGGGATACGGACAAAGGAAGACAAAGGCGGACGGACGACGAGTGACGGACAGACAGGCGGGGTTAGCATGGACGGATTGATGCCGTGGCCGCTTGGACAAATAGCGACAGGCAGACCCAGCACGAGGACGAGACACGTGGTGAGAGACAGAGACAATGGACACGAGTACGAGACACGTGGTGAGAGACTGAGACAATGGACACGAGACACGTGGTGAGAGACAGAGACAATGGACACGAGACACGTGGTGAGAGACAGAGACAATGGACACGAGACACGTGGTGAGAGACAGAGACAATGGACACGAGACACGTGGTGAGAGACAGAGACAATGAGCACGAGACACATGGTGAGAGACAGAGACAATGGCCACGAGGACGAGACACGTGGTGACAGACAGAGACAATGGACACGAGACACGTGGTGAGAGACAGAGACAATGGACACGAGACACGTGGTGAGAGACAGAGACAATGAGCACGAGACACGTGGTGAAAGACAGAGACAATGGACACGAGACACGTGGTGAGAGACAGAGACAATGGACACGAGACACGTGGTGAGAGACAGAGACAATGGACACGAGACACGTGGTGAGAGACAGAGACAATGGACACGAGACACGTGGTGAGAGACAGAGACAATGAGCACGAGACACGTGGCGAGAGACAGAGACAATGGACACGAGACACGTGGTGAGAGACAGAGACAATGGACACGAGACACGTGGTGAGAGACAGAGACAATGGACACGAGACACGTGGTGAGAGACAGAGACAATGAGCACGAGACACGTGGTGAGAGACAGAGACAATGGCCACGAGGACGAGACACGTGGTGAGAGACAGAGACAATGGACACGAGACACGTGGTGAGAGACAGAGACAATGGACACGAGCACGAGACACGTGGTGAGAGACAGAGACAATAGGCACGAGACACGTGGTGAGAGACAGAGACAATGGACACGAGACACGTGGTGAGAGACAGAGACAATGGCCACGAGACACGTGGTGGGAGACAGAGACAATAGGCACGAGACACATGGTGAGAGACAGAGACAATGGACACGAGACACGTGGTGAGAGACAGAGACAATGAGCACGAGACACGTGGTGAGAGACAGAGACAATGGACACGAGACACGTGGTGAGAGACAGAGACAATGAACACGAGGACGAGACACGTGGTGAGAGACAGAGACAATGGACACGAGACACGTGGTGAGAGACAGAGACAATAGACACGAGACACATGGTGAGAGACAGAGACAATGAACACGAGGACGAGACACGTGGTGAGAGACAGAGACAATGGACACGAGACACGTGGTGAGAGACAGAGACAATGGACACGAGAACGAGACACGTGGTGAGAGACAGAGACAATGGCCACGAGACACGTGGTGAGAGACAGAGACAATGAACACGAGGACGAGACACGTGGTGAGAGACAGAGACAATGGACACGAGACACGTGGTGAGAGACAGAGACAATGGCCACGAGACACATGGTGAGAGACAGAGACAATGGCCACGAGACACGTGGTGAGAGACAGAGACAATGAGCACGAGACACGTGGTGAGAGACAGAGACAATGGACACGAGACACGTGGTGAGAGACAGAGACAATGAGCACGAGACACGTGGTGAGAGACAGAGACAATGAACACGAGACACGTGGTGAGAGACAGAGACAATGAGCACGAGACACGTGGTGAGAGACAGAGACAATGAGCACGAGACACGTGGTGAGAGACAGAGACAATGGACACGAGGACGAGACACGTGGTGAGAGACAGAGACAATAGACACGAGACACGTGGTGAGAGACAGAGACAATGGACACGAGCACGAGACACGTGGTGAAAGACAGAGACAATGGACACGAGACACGTGGTGAGAGACAGAGACAGTGGCCACGAGACACGTGGTGAGAGACAGAGACAATGGCCACGAGACACGTGGTGAGAGACAGAGACAATGGACACGAGACACGTGGCGAGAGACAGAGACAATGGCCACGAGACACGTGGTGAGAGACAGAGACAATGGACACGAGACACGTGGTGAGAGACAGAGACAATGAGCACGAGACACGTGGTGAGAGACAGAGACCAGCAGACGGACACGCAGTGAAACCGACAATGAGACTGACAGAGAGACAAAAGACACGACGAGACAACGTGGGACAGGCAAGCAGAGACACGGACAATGAAGAACATAGACAAAGAGCCACAGGCAGACACACGCCTGTCAGGGCCTGTCCCATTCACCCACAGAGGTTAAAGTGCACCTAGCCTGGCACGGGCGTTGCGGGCGACGTCACCACCGATTGGTGGCGAATGCTGTTGTAGGTACGTGTACACGTGGGTGAGTGTACATTCACGCGTGTACATGTGGGTGAGTGTACATCCACACGTGTACATGTGGGTGAGTGTACATGTGTGTGTGTGTCTGTGTACACACACCTACGCGTGCGGTAGTGTGTGCATGCGTGTTCAGGTGTATTGGGCACCCAGTGAACATTCCAACGTTGACCCAACGTTGCACCAACTTTGACCCAACGTTGGTGCAACGTTGATCCAACGTTGGTTGAACTTTGATCCAACGTTGGTCCAACGTTGAGGCAACGTCGGTCCAACGTTGGCATGTGGTTGAACTCAACGTTGACCCAACATTGATTGAACTTTGACCTAACGTTGGTCCAACGTTGACTCAACGTTGGTTGAACTTTGACCCAACGTTGGTCTAACGTTGACCCAACGTTGGTTGAACTTTGACCCAACGTTGGTCCAACGTTGAGGCAACGTCGGTCCAACGTTGGCATGTGGTTGAACTCAACGTTAACCCAACATTGACCACAACGTTGGTCCAACGTTGGCCCAACGTTCCATGCCCACTGGGCGCGTGTATGCGTGCATGTGTATGCACGTGTGTGCGCGCGTGTGTATGTTTGGGGAGTGATAGTATAGCGGTTAGCGCTACGCTGCGCTATGAACCTGGCGACCCGGGTTCGATTCCCGCTCACGGCCAACACCAGTGACGATTATCTGAACCGGTCCCGGGCCTCCCCTAGGTCGACTCAGCCTCAAATGAGTACCTGGTGCGGTGTGTAAACATCGCCACTAGGGAGACAAAGGCGGTCGGG
This sequence comes from Petromyzon marinus, assembly GCF_048934315.1. Classification (NCBI taxonomy): domain Eukaryota; kingdom Metazoa; phylum Chordata; class Hyperoartia; order Petromyzontiformes; family Petromyzontidae; genus Petromyzon; species Petromyzon marinus. The sequence continues at coordinate 9,707,039 of NC_133722.1, forward strand.
CGTGGTGCTGGCCACCCACCCCCTCGTGTACCGTTCCGGCCTTCATAGGTGCTCGCTAACAGCACTTGCCCCTACAGTCTGTTAAGGCTATACGGGGGATCTTTATCTTTTGTGCGCGTGTATGTGTGTGTGCGCGTGTGTGTGTGTGTATATATGTGTGTGTATATATGTGTGTATGTGTGTGTATGTGTGTATGTGTGTGTATGCACGCGCACCTTTCACGATCTGCCGTGCACACGCATTGTACACCTGCTCCTGAGTGGTGTTGGGTGGAAACACGCGGTCAAATATATACGGCTTTCCCTGCACACAACACACACACACAACACACAACCACAGAGGCACAACACAAGCGGGGCAGTGTTAGCGAGCACCTATTGATGCCAGCGCTGCGTGCACAGCAGCGTGGTGTGCGCGCCCGTAACCAAGACAAAGGTCCCCCGTATAGCCTCCAACAGGCGCTCTGGGGCAAGTGCTGCTAGCGAGTAGCACCACCTATCTATGGAGGTCTGCAGGGCACACACCTTTTATCGGTTTAAAGTTGAAAATCGATTCTTAAATCGATTTTGTAGATTACATTTAAAGTATTACACTGCTGTACTGTATAATGCTTATCCATTTCGTTATTACTATTCTCCATAACGACAGCGGTTATTATATCGTGTATTACTATATAATTGTATAGTGTATTACTAAATAACTGTATCGTATGTTACAAAATAATTCAACGTCGCACCAAGGACACAAAACTAACAGAAGGTCCTTGCTGATAAGACACTGAAAGTCAAAACCGGCCCATCCCAACGAACATCTGGGAAGATCACCTGCACTGGTTAAGGCAAAGCCTGACTGCACAGCTGATGAGACACTGAATGTCAAAACCGGCGCTTGCCTACGAACATCTGGACAGTTCACCAGGACTGGTTGAAGCAAAGCCTGACTGCACAGCTGATGAGACACTGAATGTCAAAACCGGCCCTTGCCTACGAACATCTGGACAGTTCACCAGGACTGGTTGAAGCAAAGCCTGACTGCACAGCTGATGAGCCATTGAATGTCAAAACCGGTCCAGTAGTGTTGGCTTGCAGTCGATGCATCGGTCACATGCCTGGCTTCCGGCAAGATCGATTTCGCAATCCCAGCAGGACGCTCTGGTGGAGCAGATGGCTCGCCTTGTGTCGCATTGCTAATCATGCACTTACGTGTGGAGACACATACGGTACTGTACAACTAACGCCACGAAACGCCACGTGGCGATCATCTGAACCAAGGCCGTAATTATAATATACATTGGGGACACACACCCACCCCCCCAATATTCAAATATGCTCAAAATGTCCCCCCCCAATATATTGCTGTTTAAAAATAATTGCTATGCTATGTAAATAAAAACAACAATTTGCTAAACCTTGGCCACAATATCTGGACTTGTCTTCATATAACAATGCATAGATTTCTGTTTATATGATTGTGGTTATGGTTGTACTTTATTAATCCCTAATCTCTGCCATTACATACAATGAAACAAGAAATGGTAAAAAAAAAGTAAAAACAAAGCAATGTAATACAATACACTATTAGACATTATTGTAAAACATAAATAAAAAGTCCATCCCATGCGTTAGTGAATTGTTTAATATTTTAGGCAGGAAATTACGTTTCAAATGTAGATATTTTTCTGGGCTGGGACCCCCAGACACCCTGGAAGATTTGGTCCCCCCCCCTCCAATGTTGACTCCATGGCTACGGCCTTGGATCTGAACCGCTCTTGGACCTCGCCTAGGTCGACTCGGCCTCGAATGGTTACCTGGCCCGGTGTGCAGTGTAGCTAGCGCGCGTGTGTGAACATCGCCACTGGGGAGACAAAGGCGGTGCTGACCACCCACCCCCTCGTGTGGCACGGTGCCAGCCTTCGTTGGGTGTTCGCTCACAGCACTTGGCCCCCTCCCCTCCCAAAGGTTGCGTTAAGTCTACACGGGGGGTGGGGGGGGGTGCATCATTGTTCTTCGATGATAGGGCAGCTTCGTGCCTGCAGAGGTGACGTAAGCCCATTTGTTCCGGGGAGAGGGAGGGGGGGGGGCACTGTATCTGCATTGTCATGGAACAAAGAATCCATCGGAGATGTGTCCATCGGAGATGTTCTTTCGCAGGGCTTCTCGTGTACTCCACCTCTCTCTCTCTGGCCTCTCTTGCGCGCCGTGCAGAAGGCACATTGCCCGAAACGTCGCCTATTATATAGATAATTGTTGTTGTTGTTTTCATTTCAAGGCCGCGCGGTGTGTTCGTTGCTGACGAGGATGAACGTTGAGATTTATAAGGGGCACGGGGTGACCAACAAGGTGTGAATTGGTCTGTAATAAGGTAGGGCACTGATCAGGGGTTGACAGGTGTGCAAACGCCATGTGCTGGGTGTGGTCCCCCATTAACGCGGCAGATGTGCCCTTGAAACATCTTCGTGGAAGGTGAAAATCGCGTTAATCGAACGCTCATTTCCCATAATAAATAATGTAAATAGGGGGGGGGGGGTTGCATTCCAAGCCCCCAACTCGATCGACAAATGCATCATTACTACTCATTTATAACTACGACATGTCAGTGAATGCTTTTTTAATATATATTGTTGCATTGTTTTATGTTGGTAGAACTTCTTTCGCACCGTGCGTAGCGCAACACGTGCTAATCGGCGGTCGGAATAGTCGCCACTTTTAATTCTCAGAGCTGGAATTCCAACTCAGTTGGCGTGAGACTATCGGTCTCAATGCGAGTCTATGGGTCCCTATGTAGATGGACAGGTCACTGTATCGGCCTATAGATCTCTACGTGAGACGATAGGTCTCTGTGAGTCTATGGGTCTCTATGTAGGTGCATGGGTCTCTATATGTCTATGGCTTTCAATGTGAGTCTATGAATCTATGTCGGTGCGTGGGTCTTTGTATCGGTCTATTGGTCTCTATGTGAGTATATGGGTCTCTATGCGAATGTTTTTTATTTTTACGTGAGGCTATGGATCTTATAGGTGCATAGGTCTCTGTAGAGGTCTATGGGTCTCTATGTGAGTCTATGAGTGTCTTTGAGAGTCTACTGGTCACTACACGAGTTGTATTATATTGGAGACCATCAACTGACCCCACTTAAGAACTCCGGTTCAACCCCGGTTCGCCAGCTGAAACCCAAGCTATCATCGTCGTCAATGTCAATTTCTACTGCCACAAGCCATCATTACCAGGTGGAAATTCCACATTCTCACGGCGGGCAGGAGGGTGGTGGGTCAGTACATCCATATGATAACAACCACGATTGATTCATGGAGATGTTGCCGTGGTGCAATGGTTGGATGGTCGACTGGAAAAATTCCAGAGAGATCGCCAGTGCGAGTGGAGCTCCCGGAGCGGCAGTTGAAGCAACAGTGCAAGACTATGAACTCCCCTCCCTCCCTCACCACCCCTGCGTCACGTGGAACACGTGTGCACGCATACGTGGAACGCATACACCGAGATCTCATTATTACTTTGAATCGGGCGTTAAATTGCCCAGCGTGTCACGTGCTGCGTTGTTTAACGATCATCGGGCGCTCGCAGCAGCGTGGCACGCGTTCATTTATCATTCGCATTGGTGGTGGTGGTGATGGTGGTAGTGGTGGTGGTAGTGGTAGTGGTGATGGTGGTGGTGGTGATGGTGGTGGTGGTAGTGGTGGTGGTAGTGGTGGTAGTGGTGGTGATGGTGGTGGTGATGGTGGTGGTGGTCGTGGTAGTGGTGGTGGTGGTGATGGTGGTGGTAGTGGTGGTGGTGATGGTGGTGGTGATGGTGGTAGTGGTGGTGATGGTGGTGGTGGTGATGGTGGTGGTGATGGTGGTGGTGGTCGTGGTAGTGGTGGTGGTGATGGTGGTGGTGGTGGTGGTAGTGGTGGTGATGGTGGTGGTGGTAGTGGTGGTGATGGTGGTGGTGGTCGTGGTGGTGGTGATGGTGGTGGTGGTGATGGTGGTAGTAGTGGTGGTGGTGATGGTGGTGATGGTGGTGGTAGTGGTGGTGATGGGGCCGCGAGGATTGCAGTTTGGAGATCCCTGCCTCAAATGTACCTCGGTAATACCACCGACAAATCATGCGTGTGGCCCGGTGGTCTTCCTTGCAAGGCCCACGTGGGCCCCTGGCGGCCTTTAGTGCGGCCCCTGACAATCACACAACACGTGACGACACCCTCCCCATCGTCGTCATCGTGGTGCTGCTGCCAGACCCAACAATGGTTTCGGATGCGTGGTGGCCATCCTCACACTGGTGGTGATGTCTTGTCGGCGAAAGTGCCCCCCCCACCACCACCCCCCCATCCTCTCTGAAAATTAGTGACGCACGCTGGTTTAGATTATTTTAGATTCTTTTAGATTTTTGTTGCTGCTATAAATGTCCACGTGATGATGATGATGATGAGCTACTTGGTTGAGCTATCATTTGTGGCCAGGTCGCTTTTGAAAAAGCTAATTAGCTAAGTGGGTTTTGCCTGGTAAGGGTAAAACATCTTCTTTGGTTCTTTCGGTAAAGTCACGTAGAATGAGAATAAAATAATAAATTGATAAAATAAAATAACACAATAAAATTCTCACGACGCTTTGGCCACAACACTCCAGCGCTGTCCTCCAGACAGTCTCGTCCCTTCACCTGATGAAGGCCGCTTGTGTTGTGGCCGAAACGTCGTGAGAATTTTATTGTGTTATTTTATTTTATCAATTTATCATTTTATTCTCATTCTACGTGACTTTACCGAAAGAACCAAAGAAGATTAATCCTTGCAGTCACGAAAGCTTTAAATCGAAATTTAAGGGTAAAACATTTATAGTTTCGTTTGATTTGTGTACATATTTAAAGTGATTCCGTTTCCTTTCCTATACGTTACACTCTGCTATCATGGTGTGTGTATTGTTTATTGGTGTAAACGTTCTGAACCCGTGCCTCTTTACTGGACATCTGCGAGAGCAAAAAAAGAGCGCTTATAGCACATCGGAACCTTCCTCCGGTATAAATAGATAACCTGAAGTGATACAAAGACGGCCTGGTCGCTAGGCGTGGCTCCTCTGCCCATCGTGCTGCTCGTGATTGAGCGAACGTCGTTCCAGTATCGCTCCTCCATCTCCCCTCCCCTCCCGCCACACCCACAACACCACCACGCGCGCTCGTTAATAATCACCGCATGGCCCTTAAACAGGAAGGGGGGGGGGGTCATTGCCCGACGTTTCGGGCAATGACCCTTCTTCGTAGCATAGACAGGGTGCTTCAAAACATGTTTAACGCTTCTGGGAATTTGCTAACGACGCCACGAGAAACGTGCTGCCGCCTCCGGGCTCTGGAGCCACCTGAGATGATTCCAGGCTACGCGTTGACAACGCTGGCGAACAAGTGGGGAGACTTTTTGATTTAAAGCTTTCGTGACTGCAGTAATTCATATTCTTAGTTCTTTCGGTAAAGTCACGTTGAAGGGAAACAACAAAATAATAAAATATATATTTATATAATATATTATATATTTTTTATTATTTTGTTGCTTTCCTTCAACGTGACTTTACCGAAAGAACTAAGAATAAGTGGGGAGACTCTTTGACGTTATGCAGCTACTGACATCACATTCGTTATCACGTCACGGTGTTATTATTATTATCCGTTCCATTAAAAACGATAGTCCCATGTGATTGTTAGTATTTTTTAGAAACGCCCTGTCCATCATAATTCAGATAAATTCAGAGTTCCTCGTCAATCCACTGCTGGTTGATAGCTCCCGCGGGTTTGCTTTGATCACACTGGCCATACTTCACCACGCTCGTGATCGGTTGAGGTTGTGTTAAAGCGAGGTTTGTTCGGGTTGTGTAGACGCACGCACGGGAACCGGTCATGACATCACTCGCCACTGACGTTAGCCGGGATTCATATTCTACAGTCCAGTACGGCGTACGGTTATTAAATAACAAATGTATAGAACATGGCACACAGGGTGTTGCGTGAGTTCGTGCCAATAATATTGAGGAGCGGTGGAGCAGCGGATAGCGCACTACGCTCCGAACCCGGCGACCCGAATTCACAACCAAAACCGGCCCTGGGCATCCGCTAGGTCGACTCATCCTTAAATGAGTATCTGGTGCGGGCCGTGAACATCGCTATGCAGGACACAAAGGCGGCCGGGCGTGGCGCTGGCCACCCACCCCCTCGTGTGCCGTGCCGGCCTTTATAGGTGCTGCTCGCTAACAGCACTTGCCCCAACATTCTGTTAAAGGCTACACGGGGGATATTTGTCTTTGTGTTGTAATACTATTCATGATTTGCAGCCATTTTATCAATCCACTGCTGGATGAGCCTCCCCCGCCCCTCAATTAAGTACCGATCTTGGAGGGATATTTAAATATACTTCACCACGCTGGTCAGTGCGGGTTAGTGAAGGGGATGAAACAATCGGAGGAGCTCTTCTAATATGACTCGCAGGAATCGAACTCTGGTTCATTCGCTCCACCTGGCCACCCTACCGCCCACGTCCACTGCGGTAACGTGACATTAATCCGAATGGTGTAAAACTGTTGTGTGGTGTCGCTTCACTGCTGCGCCCCAATTATAATTATGAGGAAGCCGTACAACACTCCGGGCTGCCCTTAGACGTTTGTTGCTGGGCATGACTCACTGATGGCACCCAATGAACACGAAGACCCACGTCGTGAGACGCTTGGCTGTGCGTGACAGTCCGCGGCTGATAATCACCTCCCCTCGGAAAGCCTGGCAGCTTGACATTGAAAACGGATGCGCCCTAAAGAACATGAAGATCCGTGCAAGGCTCCCGTGTTGCGCTCTGCATTCTGTCGCTGACACTGGCGACACTGCACGAGCCCACGTGGTTGACGGTGAGACATGCAGCTCACTGGGAGAGTGCTTGGCAGTTTGTAGCTGGGCCCTGGCTCGCTGATGATCCCCAATTAACACGAAGACGCTTCGTGATAATAATAATAAAAACAATTGATTAGATCGTGTAAATGTGTTTCGTGCACCCGCCTCCACCCGACACAGCCAATTCGTCACTCAACTCCAGCATCACCGCTCGTGTGTGAGTGTCAGAGGACGTAAACCCCGCAGCACTTTTACAATTTGAGTTCACGACGTTTCGCTGGCGATGACAACAGCAGCAGCAGCAGGCGATTGGGCAGAATTGTAAACGGGTGTGGGGTTATCGTGAGAACCGTTGTTTTTTTGTAGCCAGTATGAAAGTAGTGAAAAGTAAGACTGTAGTCGTAGTAGTAGTAGTTGGTGCTGACTCTCTCTCTCTCTGTGGGGTTGCTCTCCATCCCAGCGGTGGTTCTGAAGTGGGAACTCACGGCCGCGTTCTGTTCACAGCGTGACGAACCTCACTCAATGTGGCTGCGTCGGGTGGAGGAGGGTGGTAACGACACATTGACCCGATCTAACACAACAACAAACACACTTTATCGCGAATAATATTTGGTGACGAAGGCCTCACGTGTTAAATTAAAGACGGTTACATCAATAAATGTGAGCTGTACTTGGACAATCTTGTGGCTATCTGGGTACGACTCACCAATGAGCTTGAATAAGGACAAAACGTTAATCCTGATTGTATAGGAAGGTCCTGGCGTCTATTGAACGAGCCATTCAAGTAAAAGCTGCCGTCTTATAATCGAATTAATTGGGCTGTGCTAGTGCAAGGACAGTATTGCAAACCAAAGACAAAAGCCCCCCGTGTAGCCTACAAAGGCTGCTGGGTGCAAGTGCTGTTGGCGAGAACGCGCGAAGGAGGCTTGAACGGTGCATACCGCACAGGGGTGTAGCCAGCGACCACGCCCGACCGCCTTTGTCTCCCCCCGGGAGCCGATGTTTGCACGCCGTTCCAGGTAGGGATATTCATGTTAAGGCTGCGTCGACTTCGGGGGTGTGGTGGTGTAAACCCGTTTCGGACGATCAACGCCGATCGATGCTTTTGTCGTGAGCGGGAATCGAACTCGGCTTGCCGGGTTGGTAGTGAGCGCGGCGCGCTAACCACGGCACCACCGCTCCCCTCCCCCCCCCCGATGCAATGTGCATCACCGGTACACACGAACACCCCGCACGCGTGGCCGTTGTGTGAGCGGCTACGGCGATGCTGATGAGCACGAAGAGGGTCGAAGCGCGCGCCTGGCAGATAGGAAAACGGGAGCAGCGCGACCTTGGGAGCGTTGAAGAATCAGAATATTTATTTATTCTGGAGGAATCCGATGAGCTATAAAGCTCTTTGTTTTTTTACAGATGTCCAGGCGAAGGAGGAGGAGAGCGGGATTTGCGTTATCTTTGTGTTACCGTTGTGTTACCCCCAGGGCTCTCCTTTCGAGGACGGTCACGCAGTACGCCTCTAGATGGTGGCTTTGTCTCTGCGTCTCTCTGTGTCTTTGTGAAGGAGTTTCTGTGTCTCTGTGTCTAATGTGTCCCTGTATGTACGCGCCTGTCTGCTTGTGTATACGTGTCCGAGTTCGATTCCCGCTCACGGCCACCAACACCCAGTGACGATTATCTGAACTCGTCCTGGGCCTCCCCTAGGTCGACTTCAAATGAGTACCCGGTGCCGTGTCCAAACATCGCCACTGGGGAGACACGCAGGGCCGGACGAAGATTTTGAAGGCCCCTGGGCTACAGGTGCTGTGATGCCCACAGTAATATTTTGCATAAGGAAAAAAAAAGTTAAAGGAAAAAAAATGTGTATTTTAAAATTCAGCGTTCACAAATTAAATAACTTTTGACTTCATCTCTGGAGGCCCCCTGGGCTGTAGCTCCTTAAAGCCCCCACGCCTGAATCCGGCCCTGGGCACACGGGGGCGGGGGGGGGTCTGTGCCTTGTGGCGCATCTTCAAGTCATCTCCCGTCACCTTCCACACTGCCATGGCTGGTCCCTTGACGTGACCTTAAAGTGCACTTAGCTTGGCACGAGCACCGTGCTGAGGTCACCGCTAAGTGGTGCGGTGACGTCACCGTCGCCTCGTGGCTGAACGACGATCATTGTTGTTGTTGTGGTGGCTGTTGTTGTGGTGGTGGTGGCTGTTGTTGTTGTGGTGGTGGTGGTGGCTGTTGTGTGTGTGTGTACTAGGGCTGAACGATTTGGTGAAAATATATAATTGCGATTTTTCGGACATTGTGATTTGATTTGCGCTTTAAATTTTAAAGTCAAGCTTCAGTTCGATATTGGCTATGTAATCGATGTAAAACACGTGATGGAGCATTACCACGTGATACCATCACAATATGAACTGCTCTTTATATTCTAATGCAGAGATGAGAACTTAAAATATATTAATTGCTTCCAACATGTATTCATTAAAATGTTTTAATTGAAATAGAACAATCAAACAAAGAACAATTGTTAAGTTAAATAAATAAAGCTATTATAATAAAACTATTCCAATAATAAAGCACTGTAATAGGACTTTTCAAATCGCAAAAAATCGCAGCCTTTTGCGATTTACTAATCGCATTGTTTCAAATTGCGATTTCGATTTGAAATCGATTAATCGTTCAGCCCTAGTGTGTACGTAATTGTGTACACCACGTGTGTACGCACGTTGTCTTTGCCGACTCAGCCTCAAACGAGTACCTGGTTCGGTGTGCAGTAAACATCGCCACTGGGGAGACAAAGGCGGCCGGGCGTGGCGCTGGCCACCCACCCCCTCGTGTGCCGTGCCGGCCTTCATAAGTTCTGCCCGCTAACAGCACTTGCCCCAACAGTCCATCAAGCCTACACGGGGGATCTTTGTTGTGTGTATGGGGAGCGGTGGCGCAGCGGTGAGGGCGTTGCGCGATGAACCCGGCGACCAGAGGTTCTTTTCCCGTTCACAGCCGACGTCGGTGACGAATATCCGAAGCCGTCTCCGTGTATAACATCGTGGTGGTTGGTGGTGATGGGTGGTGATTGTGGTGGTGATGATGGGTGGTGAAGGGTAGTGATGGTGGTGGTGATGAGTGGTGATGGGTGGTGGTGATGATGGGTGGTTATGGGTGGTGGTGGTTGGTTGTTATGGTGGTGATGGGTGGTGATGGTGGTGGTGATGGTGGTGGCGATGGGTGGTGATGGGTGGTGATGGTGGTGATGATGGGTGGTGATGGTGGTGGCGATGGGTGGTGATGGGTGGTGATGGTGGTGATGATGGGTGGTGATGGGTGGTGATGGGTGGTGGTGATGAGTGGTGGTGATGATGGGTGGTGATGGGTGGTGGTTGGTTGTTATGGGTGGTGATGGGTGGTGATGGTGGTGGTGATGGGTGGTGATGGGTGGTGGTGGTGATGATGGGTGGTGATGGGTGGTGGTTGGTTGTAATGGGTGGTGATGGGTGGTGGTGGTGATGATGGGTGGTGATGGGTGGTGGTTGGTTGTTATGGGTGGTGATGGGTGGTGGTGGTGATGGGTGGTGGTGGTTGGTTGTTATGGGTGGTGATGGCGGTGGTGATGGGTGGTGATGATGATGCTGCTCGCGACGTTTCTGCTTCATAATGGTGGCTACGGTGGCAGGTACAGCCACCCTCGATTCACCATCCATCAATTCGCTTGCCACTTCGACCATTCACCAATCCACCATCCACCCTCCACCATCCACTCATTTCTCCATCCCTCCCTTCCATCCTTGCCTCCCTTCCTTCCCTCCTCTATCCCTCCGTATTTTCTCTTCGTGAAGTTACACGTTGACTCCCTCCATCGCTGCCTCTAAATTGGCATCCATCCTTCCGCTATCTACATCCGCCTCTCTCCATCCATCCATCTCTTTCCATCCTCCACGTCGCCTCTCGATTCACCGCTTTCCCTCAACGTGTGCATCGCTATCACCCGTCTCGTTTGCATCCACCCCATCTCTCCTATTGCAATCTCGTTCAGGTCACTGATTAAATCATTCTTCACCACCCATCCACCAGTTTCCCCTCCCTCCCATCTCTACGTTGACCTCCTCATTCATTCATTAATGCATTCGTTCATCCCTACGTCCATGCATTCATTCCTTGCATAACCACATCCCCTCCCTCCCCTCCCTTATTCACAATCATCTGTACCGCTCTCCTTCCACCCAATCCACTTTCTACATTCACCATTATCCTCATTAATATATTAATTCCTCCCCGTGCATGAATCCTCCGTTCTTCATTCATCCCTCTTGATTCCCACCCCCACGTCCTCTCTCTTTACCCCTCCCATCTGTCTGATTTACATACATCCCTTAAACTTAATCAACTCTTGCCAATCATGGAAATTAAATTATTCACCACTCCCCAACCTCTCTCACTCCCCATCCGCCCATCTCCTCCCTCCCTCACTGCCTCCATTGAATCTAAAAACATCCGTTTTTTGTATTCCTTCATGCATCGCTATCAAGCCGCACATCCATCCACTCATTGCTCTCTCGTCATCTCGCTACAGCCCTCTCATTGACATCCCTCCGATTATATTTTTATTTTTTTATATATTCATTCGTTTCATCGTTCTCCACCCCCATCCCAGCCGTCCACACTCTCCACATCCCCTCCCTCCATTCTCATATCGACAATGACCCCCTCGTTCATTCATTCTTGCACGCAAAAATCAATCGAATCTCTCAATTTATTCATTCACCGTTCTCTAACCCCACCCGTAGCATCCGTTCCTCTCTACGTTCACTCCCGCATATCCGGTCATTCATTCCTTCCTTCATTCGTGCATCCATAAATCAATTTACTCTCTTTTAATAATTGATTCATCGTTCCCCTGACCAGCCCACCAAATCCATCCATCCTCTCTACCGACCACTATTTATCAATCCCATTTTGTCCTCCACTTCATTCGCTCATTCTTGCATCGTTCCCCCCACCCCACCCATCAATTAAACCGCTCGACATCCCTCCCCGTCTCCCCCTCCCTCCACATCTCTACAGGGAGCTCATCATTGATTCATTCATTTTAGAATCTTTACGTCACCTCTTCATTCATTCACCCGTGAATCGTTCCCCCACCCCACCTACTCCATCGACCTATCCAGCCATCCATTCGGCCCACATCCCTCCCCTCCCTGTTTACCTCTCTGCATCTCTATCCCATCCCTTTCCCTCCTTGCCTCCCCACCCCTCTTGCATGTGTCGCCATCCTTTTAACAGCCCTCCCTCTGTTCAATCCCATTTCTTCATTCCTCAATGTTTCCTTAAATGGGTTCCCACCCCGTTCCCCATCCACATCTCTCTTCCACCCCCCACCCCCCTCTTACGTCTATCTCCCCGCATCTCTCTCTCCATCCCTCTTCCACCCATCTCTAACCATCCCTCTCCCACCCATCTCTCTCCATCCCTCCCCCACCCATCTCTCTCCATCCCTCTCCCACCCATCTCTCTCCCCAGCCCTCTCCCATCCATCCCTCTCTCCATCCCTCTCCCACCCATCTCTCTCCATCCCTCTCCCACCCATCTCTCTCCCCAGCCCTCTCCCACCCATCTCTCTCCATCTCTCTCCCATCCATCTCTCTCCAGCCCTCTCTCCATCCCTCTCTCTCTCTCTCCATCCCTCTCCCACCCATCTCTCTCTCCATCCCTCTCTCTCTCTCCATCCCTCTCCCACCCATCTCTCTCCATTCCTCTCCCACCCATCTCTCTCCATCCCTCTCCCACCCATCTCTCTTCCCATCCCTCTCCCATCCATCTCTCTCTCCATCTCTCTCCCACCCATCTCTCTCCATCCCTCTCCCACCCATCTCTCTCTCCATCCCTCTGCCACCCATCCCTCTCCCACCCATCTCTCTCTCCATCCTTCTCCCACCCATCTCATCTCCCAATCTCTCTCCCGTACCTCCCCATCCCTGTCACCCATCTCTCTCTCCATCGCTCTCCCACCCATCCCTCTCTCCATCCCTCTCCCACCTATCTCTCTCCATCCCTCTCCCACCCATCTCTCTCTCCATCCCTCTCCCACCCATGCTATCTCCCAATCTCTCTCCCGTCCCTCTCCATCCCTCTCCCACCCATCTCTCTCTCCCATCCCTCTCCCACCCATCTCTCTTCCAATCCCTCTCACCCATCTGTCTCCCATCCCTCTCCCACGCATCCCATCTCCCCCAATCCCTCCTCCCCCCGCCGCCTAATCCCTTCAGCCCCATCCGTGCGAGTTTGTATCTCCCTGCCGGGCACCCGCCCTGCCCTGCCCGCCCTGGCGGTCCGCGTGTCGCGTCGTGTCGCGTCGCGCTCGGCTCCTCACCGCGATGTAGAGAGTGTCGTCGCCCTGGAATTTCGGGATGAATTTGTCCCCTCGAACCTTCTCGGATTCGTTCAGCGGGCGGATTCTGCACATCACCTTGATGCTGCATTCTGACGCGTCAGCCATTGTGAGCGCCTGTCGTCTTCGCCTTTCTATCTCTCTCTCTCTCCACCTCCTCTCTCTCTCTCTCCCTACCCTTCTCTCTGCGCTACCAATACGCTGCAAAAAACAGCAGCAATATTATAGAAATAATAATATAAAAACAACAAATAAACACGCAAGCAATTGCCGGGCAATTAATCACCTGCCTCCAACCGCATATAACATGATGCCTAAATACAATTATTATCTGTAAGACAATAATTGTATTTGACTCTCTGGGTCTCCGTGTCTCTGCGTCTCTCTGCCGAGCGTGCTGTGCGGCGATCTTTGCGCAAGACGCGATGGCGATGGGAGGAGGGGGGTGATGATGGTGGTGGTGGTGGGTGGTGGTGGTGATGGTGGTGCTGGGTGGAGCTAAAGATGCCCGTGGTGATGCTGGGGAGGAGCGGGGAGATGCAGCAAAAAATATCGCGAAGAATGCCGGGAATAATTGCGACTAAATTTGGCTGAGACACATATATTGGGCACAAAATAATAATTCGAACGATTATTCGCATTTTTTTTACAGCATGAAGCGGTTCACGTTATTTGCGCAAACATTTTAAGCAATATATATTTTTGTAATGTCTAAAATATTTTGTGGCATATGTAAATTAGTATAACGCACTGTATGTGATCATTGAGGGCAGTGGTAATTGTAGCGGGATGGATTCCCGCTCACGACCACCACCACCAACACCACGGCGATTACCTGAGCCGCTCCTGGGCCTCCCCTAGGTCGACTCAGCCTCAAATGAGTACCTGGTGCGGTGTGGTGTAAAACATCGCCACTGGAGAGACAAAGGCGGCCGGGCGTGGTGTTGGCCACTCCAACAGTTCGACTGATGTCTTTGCCTTGCGTTTGCCCTCTAATCCACGTGGTCTCCATGCCTCGTGCCATCTCTCGGTATCATTCAGAGCGTACCCTGTGATGATTGATGTTGGTCGAGCAAACCGTATTCACATGGCACGGCATTGTCTATATATTACAGATATCACTATTGCAAGAGGCAGGCTGGGAGCCAGGCATAGTTGAGAGTTCGACTCCCGGCGAGTGATAGACATCTGAACTGGTCATCGCCTCCCCACGCCGTGATTAATTTGACACATCACGTCATGATTTTACCTTGCTCACCTCGTCAAGGAGCATGTACCATCATCACGCGACACTCCGGTCATCGCGCTTTCAGGTGCGCTTATGCGGCCGTCTGGAACGCTCTTCCCTTCCGATATTAGGAAGCCACTGGGAGCTGCGCCCTTATGAATCATCGTCGTCTAGATTGAACAAAGTCATCCCTTTAGAATTGCTTGTTGTGTTTCGTGTGTTAACCCTAAGACTCACATAGAGACCCATAGACTCACACAGATACCCATAGACTCACACAGAGACCCATAGACTCACACAGAGACACATAGACTCACACAGAGACCCATAGACTCACACAGAGACCCATAGACTCACACAGAGACCCATAGACTCACACAGAGACACATAGACTCACACAGATACCCATAGACTCACACAGAGACCCATAGATTTACACAGAGACCCATGAACTCACACAGAGACCCATAGACCCACACAGAGACCCATAGACCCACACAGAGACCCATAGACTCACACAGAGACCCATAGACTCACACAGAGACCCATAGACTCACACGGATCCATAGACTCACACAGAGACCCATAGACTCACACAGAGACACATAGACTCACACAGAGACCTATAGACTCACACAGAGACACATAGACTCACACAGAGACCCATAGACCCACACAGAGACCCATAGACCCACACAGAGACCAATAGACTCACACAGAGACACATAGACTCACACAGAGACCCATAGACCCACACAGAGACCCATAGACTCACACAGAGACCCATAGACTCACACAGAGACACATAGACTCACACAGAGACACATAGACTCACACAGAGACCCATAGACTCACACAGAGACCCATAGACTCACACAGAGACACATAGACTCACACAGAGACACATAGACCCACACAGAGATCCATAGACCCACACAGAGACCCATAGACCCACACAGAGACCCATAGACTCACACAGAGATCCATAGACTCACACAGAGACACATAGACTCACACAGAGACCCATAGACTCACACAGAGACCCATAGACTCACACAGAGACACATAGACACACACAGAGACCCATAGACTCACACAGATCCATAGACTCACACAGATCCATAGACTCACACAGAGACACATAGACTCACACAGAGACACATAGACACACACAGAGACCCATAGACTCACACAGATCCATAGACTCACACAGAGACACATAGACTCACACAGAGACACATAGACTCACACAGAGACCCACAGACTCACACAGAGACCCATAGACTCACACAGAGACACATAGACTCACACAGAGACCCATAGACTCACACAGAGACACATAGACTCACACAGAGACCCATAGACTCACACAGAGACACATAGACTCACACAGAGACCCATAGACTCACACAGAGACACATAGACACACACAGAGACCCATAGACTCACACAGATCCATAGACTCACACAGATCCATAGACTCACACAGAGACACATAGACTCACACAGAGACACATAGACACACACAGAGACCCATAGACTCACACAGATCCATAGACTCACACAGAGACACATAGACTCACACAGAGACACAGACTCACACAGAGACCCACAGACTCACACAGAGACCCATAGACTCACACAGTGACACATAGACTCACACAGAGACCCATAGACTCACAGAGACACATAGACTCACACAGAGACCCATCGCAACTCCGATGAGCACGGTTGGCTACGTGCGGTGCGAAAGAAGTTCGACGCGCAACATCTCCGGTATGAACCCCACCCCACCCTCGCCCCCTCCCACCTCGTGCGTGACCCCCACCACCACGAGGTGGAACTCCCCGGCCTCCATCACTGTCGCAATGGCCCCGTCGCTGAGACCGGGCACGGGGAATTTGGTGTCGAGCAGCTGGGGACTCACGCCGAGACATCTGTCACAGAGGGCCGTGGCTAGGCTCGCGAGGTGCGCAGGCGGTGCAGCTGCGCCGAAGCTCGTGGAGGCCCAGAGGGTGGTTGGGGTGGGGAATGCCAGGAGCTATTTCCACTCCGCTACGCCTACTGTGACCCCACAGGCTCATATAGAGACCCGCAGACTTGTATTGAGGACCATTGATTGATAAAGAGACCCATACATTTACCGTGGCCTAGGCCCGCAGACTCACATATAGGCCCGTAGACTTACACGCAGACCTACAGATTTACGTAGAGACCCGTAGACCCACATAGAGGCCCATAGACTCGTATAGCGACCTATATAGGCTTACATAGGGGCCCCATGAACTAACATATAGATTTACTTAGGGACCCACAGACTCACAAACAAAACCCATAGACCAGAATAAAATCCAGTGCCGTGGCTATGAAGGGTGCAGGCGGTGCAACTGCACCGACCAATGGGGACGGAGGAGGAGGCCCGCTCCTCGGGATACCAAGAGGTGGGGGCGAGTGGGGGGGGGGGGTGAACTTTATTCCGTGCACCAGGGCCCAGGCTAACCCTGCTACGCCGCTGTTGCTACGCAATTGTTAGCAAAGAGCAACGGGACCCCTTCAGAAGTCCACGCGCGTCTCCCCGTGGGGCCTCTGTGCGCGTTCGTCATCAGTGGAGTCACGTGACGTGCGCGTTACGGCGCGCCAAGCCCGCCGATTGGCCCACGCGGTGACCGGTGTCGACGTGGAGGGTGCAGGCGGTGCACCTGGGAGCTTTGGGCCGGGCCAGTGCCGGATGATCCTATGGGACCGTTCATAAATGACGTCACGCGATTTTGGACGATTTTTGACCCCCCCCCCTCGTCACACGGCGTCACAGAAAGTCAGACCCCCCCCCCATCAAATATGACGTCACAAAGGTCTGCCCCCGCTCCAAAACCATATTTCCATTTTGAAAATAAAACATGCTTCAAATCGCTTTGAACGATTGTCATTGTAGTGCGTATTTAATGTGGCGCTGCACTCTGATGTTGTAGGAGAAAACATTTATTAAAAAATCTATTTAATTAAGTAGAACGTGTTGTCTATATGTATTCAAAGTTGCGCATTTTGATGTGACGTCACATTTCTAAAACCGCCCCACCCCCTCGTCACACATCGTCACAGATGTCTGAAACCCCCCCCCCCCCCTTTAGGTGCGTGACGTCATTTATTAACGGCCCCCTAGCAGCACAAGTAGCTACACGTGTAGTAGCTACACGTGTAGTAGCTACACGTGTAGTAGCTACACGTGTAGTAGCTACACGTGTAGTAGCTACACGTGTAGTAGCTACACGTGTAGTAGCTACACGTGTAGTAGCTACACGTGTAGTAGCTACACTTACTACACGTGTAGCTGCTACACGTGTAGTAGCTACACGTAGTAGCTACACATGTAGTAGCTACACATGTAGTAGCTACACATGTAGTAGCTACACATGTGTAGTACTGTACTGAAGAAGCTTGATTCCATCTATCACTCGGCCTTAAAATTAGCATTGAACTGCCCATATAGGACTCTCCACTGTGATCTCTACATTGGGTCAAACTTAACATCTCTTAATGTTCGACGGCTTGTGCACCAGATCTTATTTATTCACGATGTACTTACAAAAAAAATCCGCAGACTACCTGCTGGATCTCCTCTCTGTTTCAAAGAACAAATTTGACCTCAGGTCTTCGCTCATTTACCAGCTTCACATTCCCTATTGCCGTAAAAAACTGGAGGAAGGGCCTTTGCTATTGATGCCCCCAGGGTCTGGAATGCTATTGCCAATAAACTGCAACTTGAATCACTACCTATGAGATCTTCACTCAAAACTGCTCTAGAGGAGTTGTACACCCCTAGCTGCCACTGCTATTCAGTGGCCTAAAATAAAATGTTTCGCTCCGGATGACTGCTGCAAAGTATTATCTGTATTTTTATTTAGTGTGCTGACCTTAAAGGTGCATTGAAACATGTTGCTACTCCGACTGATGCTCCTGTTGTTGTGGAGTGAATCATGCAGCCAGCTATGGCTGCAGGATTTGGTGGTACATGTTGTTGACGTTGTTTATTGTGAAAATTCGGTCACAGTCCCTATGATCACTGTTACATTGATTTCATGGCTTTACTTTGGTGATTTCGAAAACGTTTTTTTGGTTTGGCCATGTTTGTTTGTTGTAGTACGGAGTTAGACTGATGGCCTTAATCTTAGTTGTCTTGTGGTTGTTGTTGTTTGACTTGCATCCCACTGGGATTTTTGCACACAGCGTTGGTGTACGGTGCTATTTCAGGAATATTTTTATGTTTTTTCATGGATTTTCTGTTTGCACAGTCACACATAGTCACTTTAAGATGTTTTCTTGTTCATGTTTTTGTTGTGTTGTTTGTTGCGGTTGCACCCGATTCAAGAGCCGAATGGCTCACAGGGCTATACCAAAATAAATTAAACTTAAACTGAAAACAGTCACGCCGCTCTCTCGTCGCCTTTTTTACCTTAAAAATCTTTCCGCCAATCCCTTTCGATCTTCGCCTGCCGACCAATCACAGTGGAGGCCTCTCTGCACCAATGGGAGGCCTTGGCCCTATTTCATGATTGATTTGTCTGACCGTACACGTGTGTCAGGTGAGCGGTCTGTTGTCTCGGTCATTAACATTCGCAGAGGCGAAGCGCTGTTCCAAAGCTTGGGATCTGCACTGTGGCAAAAGTCCCAACCGCCTCTGCAGAAGCAGAGCTTTAGATGTCTTTTCTCCGCACCTCTGATTAGCACGGTTGGTTACGTATGGTACGAAATAAGTTCAACATACATAGACTCACAGAGGCCAATAGACTCACACAGAGACCCACAGACTCACACAGGGACCCATAGACTCACACAGAGACCCATAGACTCACACAGAGACCCAAAGACTCACACAGAGATCCATAGACTCACACAGAGACCCATAGACTCACACAGAGACCCATAGACTCACACAGAGACCCATAGACTCACACAGAGACCCATAGACTCACACAGAGACCCATAGACACACAGAGACCAATAGACTCACACAGAGACCCATAGACTCACACAGAGACCCATAGAATCACACAGAGACCAATAGTTTGTTGTCCTACCCCTGTACCTCCGATTAGCACGGTTGGCTACGTACGGTGCGAAAGAAGTTCAACATACACAAATGTACGTAGCAGAAGGTGATCCGAGGGTCTCGGGAACCACATTAATGTATCACGAAAATCCACAACCGAGTACTGAATATTATTATTTTTCTTTTTGCAGGAGTGTCTTGTAAGCATTGCGATGTTTGGCCAACTCCCGTCGCTTAAGTAAATGAGTGTCTGGGGTTGGTTTGGGAGGAGAGCAGAGAAGCTGGAGACGATCCAACGCGCTGCGTACCAGGGGGTGACAACGCTCGATGGTCCACGACTTGAACCCACTTGCTGTATTGACGTCTTCTTTGCCACCTCCCCCACACACAGCCCATTGGGGTTTGGGGAGTTTCACAAATCCTCAACGTGATCCACCAACCCCCACGTGATCCACCAACCCCCACGTGATCTATCAACCCCCCACGTGATCCACCAACCCCCACGTGATCCACCAACCCCCCACGTGATCCATCAACCCCCACGTGATCCATCAACCCCCACGTGATCCACCAACCCCCACGTGATCCACCAACCCCCACGTGATCCACCAACCACCACGTGATCCACCAACCCCCACGTAATCCATCAACCCCCCACGTGATCCACCAACCCCCACGTGATCCACCAACCACTACGTGATCCACCAACCCCCACGTGATCCACCAACCTCCACGTGATCCACCAACCCCCACGTGATCCACCAACCCCTACGTGATCCACCAACCCCCACGTGATACACCAACCCCCACGTGATCCACCAACCCCCACGTGATCCATCAACCCTTGCCTCCAACGCCCTGGGTCACATCGCGTGTCAGTAGTCTAGACGACTGTGTAACTACCGGACGTGTGTGTGTGGTGAACAAGAGCTTTATAGCTCATCGGATTCCTCCAGTATACATATTCTGATGATGCATTATCGCGTTCGTGCCACGTATTTGGCGGTTGTCGAAGTCGAGTTTCAAGGTCACCGTTTGTTGTTTTGGCAGGTGAGCACTGAGCCCTGTTTGCAAGGGTGACCTGGGTTCACTCAAATGTCAATAGCACCCTTAAAATATTTAAGAGTACAGCAATTAAGCAAGTGCACGAGTGATGTTTTATTATTATGTATTATTATTATTTATTATTAATGTACCCCTCTCCCTTCCCCACGTCCCCCGGTCTCTGCTGACCATCCAGCAGTGGATTAACAAGAGGGCCGTAGGCACATAATAATTGCGACGGTCTGAGTGGAGAAAAAAATATAATTGTTGTACTGCACTCTGTTCAAACGTCTATGCTCCCTCCGCCGCCTTCACCCACCGACTAGCGGTAGGTTGTTGAGGCCACCATCCAGCAGTGGATTGATCACGGCTGATGACACTCAAATCGTGTTGCCATTATTCCTAAAGGCAGATTGTCTCCCTGCTCAAACTGTATCCGGTGGTGGAAATTCCACGTTGCTATGGCGGGAGGCGAGTCCCACCCTCCCATGGGTAAACCCAATGCTGCCTTCCCCACTAATTTGTTCCACAATTTATCGACCGCTGATGATGGGGACCGAGCCAATTTATGGCGTTCGCTCCAAATAATTTATCGCACACTCCCATACCAAAAAAAGACATTGGAATCGATCAAGTTATTTTGTATTAATTAAACTTTTAATAAAACAGTACATTCGTCTATTTAATAGTCATGCTTTTAGCGTCGTTTCTTGTCAGGCCCCATGGCGCAGTCTCAAACTCTTATCCGCTGTCTCTCGACTGGCCTCTCTACACGCGTGCTGTGAAGAAGGGCGATTGCCCGAAACGTCGCCTATGAATTAAAAAAAACTCATCGATTAACCGATTCACACAAAAAACATCGACTCCTCGAATCGATTCCTTGATACTGTTGTTAGGGGTGGGAAGAAGTCCTAACCGATGTATGAAATTTCAACACCTATACTTATGTGCGTAGCGAAATTACATTGCGTTGTGATTGGTCCAGAGCCATTGCAATGGGGCGTGATCAAGATAGACAGCGGGAGGGGCGTGGTGAGAGGCGCGTGACGTCACACGCGATGACATCATCCTACAGATGATTGACGCGCGGTGTAATGACATGCGTGACGTCATACCCGTATGCTAATTTTCCACCTCCCCATCTCCCCCCCTGCCCCCGTTACCGCGGTAACGGTCACCGAGCACGTGACGCGTAATTGCCCAATCAGTGCGAGGAAACTAGGCCCATTGAAGTGATTAGTTTGCAGGATTTCAGCTTAATCCATTAAACAAAGCTTTCGGTTCCTGAATGATAATGAGACGTTATCTTTCTAACTCACAATAACAAAAGCCTTCTGCAATATAATCATTAATCAACAACAATCAAAGGCGCACCGTGTCCGGTTCACGAGGCGTATACTGTACTGGTAGCAGCAGAGGGCAGTGGAGCAAAATTCCCATTCGTTGTGCTGCACTTCTATGCCCCCAAGTCGATGTCGCTCGATGCTTTCAGCTGCACGACGCCGCACTGACCAGAGTGGTGAAGTATGGCCAAGTGATCCACACGACCCCGCAACGGAGGCCCTCATCCAGCAGTGGATTGACGATACGAGGCTCTGTGTGTGTGTGTACATGGTGGCAGTACTGTGGGTCATATCATCATATACTGAGTAACGTTTAACTCTCGTTGAATAATTTAGCTTCTATATGTTACCTCAATAATAATTATTATACGTATAAATAATTATTTATAAATGTAATATTATATTTTATTTTATTATTTATGAATAAAATGGTTACGCAACCGCCACATTACCCATTTAATTGTCCAAAGAGCTGCGAAATATGAATAATATTAATATTATATTAACATTTAGGATTATTAGAAATATATTAACATTTAGGATTATTAGAATCAATATTTATATTATTTTATTATTTATAATAATTCGCAGGCCTTTAGTCAATTAAATTTGGTGATGTCGTGGAGGTTATTTCGCCATACTTCACCACACTGGACATAGACGTGGTAGCACAGAAGTGCAGCACAACAACTTGTCTCCCTGCCCGTAACCAGCGGTGCACTGTGGTCGGCGAGGCCATGAATCTTGTCTTGTGGAACGGCTTGGACCTGGTCATAGGAATGTGGAGTTTCCACAACTGGCTAAACACGTTTCTGGGAGGACAGCTACTGTGCCTGACGCTCAATGAAATGTTCATTTCCTGAAAATGCAAACATTCAAATCTAGATTCACTCATAGGGTGATCAAATTCATATATATTGGATATTTTCAAACGTTTAAAGCTTGGAATGAATTGAACAAAAATGTCAATTTGTGTTTTTTTGTCCCAATGCCGTACTGCAACTCCAATTCCACACAACCACGTGAAGCCGGCAACCTGGGTTCAATTCCTTGACCGGCGTGGTGAGGTATGGTCAAACAGACCCCGTGATGGACAAAGAAGGTACTCGTCTGGCAGCGCGTTGCCTAAAAAAGGGGCTGCACACGCAAATATATCCACAGGCATACAAACACATCACGGATATAATTTATGTGTGTGGACGTGTGTTAAACTACAACTAAAAACTGTGTCCTGACTTTTGGGCCACCGTGTATAATAACCATGTGTCCTGACTTTTGGGCCACCCTGTATAATAATGTGTCCGGACTTTTGGGCCACCCTGTATAATAATAATCCGATGTGTCCTGACTTATGGCCCACCCTGTATAATAACCATGTGTCCTGACTTTTGGCCCACCCTGTATAATAACCATTTGTCCTGGCTTTTGGGCCACCCTGTATAATAATAATCATGTGTCCTGACTTTTGGGCCACCCTGTATAATAATAATCCGATATGTCCTGACTTCTGGCCCACCCTGTATAATAACCATGTGGCCGGAATTTGCCACTCTACTAATAATCCGGATTGTCCGGCCTTTTGGGCCACCCTGTATAATAACCATGTGTCCGGCCTTTTGGGCCACCCTGTATAATAACCATGTGTCTAGACTTTTGGGCCACCCTGTATAATAATAATAATCTGATATGTCCTGACTTTTGGGCCAGTGGGATGGTTTTAAGGAACTTGACCACTGTTCCAACTGCCACGCCGGGAGGTCGAACGGATGACCTCTGGATTGCAAGCCCAACGTGCTGACCATGACATTGTAACGAAACAACAACCGCCATTCGCCACTAAGTGGCGGTGACGTCACCACGGCGCTTGTGCCAGGCTCTGTGCACGTTGAGGCCACGTGAAGTGTCGAACGCCCGCTGGCAGGAGGTCACGGGGCACACAAGTCTGTTCCTCCGCATACATTTTTTTTCCTACACATCCTATCAGCAGCCCACTCGACATTCAAGGAGCGTTTTTTCTGTTGTTGCTTCAGCACCATTGCTTTAACACGAGCAACACTCCGGAGCGGTTTAGACATTCAGTGCCTCATCATCATCAGCAGCAGTCGGGCTCCCCCGCGCCTATTCGAAATGTGGCATGGGCCCTCCCGGTGCACTCCGATCTATAGATTCCTTCGGAGGCTTGTTTATTAAGCGGATTTGCCATGCATTTTTTAGTACTGGCTCTGCCTCTTGAAGGTGACGAGAAAATTCAATATCTCTCTCCCTCTCTCCACGCAATTGTGGAAAACCCACCCCTCCTCAATCTCCGGTGACGTGGGAGTGCGGCAGGGGAGAGAGTGAAGTGTGAGGCCAGACGTCTCAGACGACCTCCATCCGCAGATTCGGTCCGACAGGAGGATCGACCGCTTTCGTGAAGGTTCATGAAACAAATTAATGAATGAGGTTTTTTAAAAAATATACACAGTGTCTGAAAAGTCAGGACACATAGGGTTATTATTACAGAGGGTGGCCCAAAAGTCAGGACACATCGTGCTATTATTCTAGAGGGTGGCCCAAAAGTCTGGACACATAGGGCTATTATACAGGGTGGCCCAAAAGTCCGGACACATAGGGTTATTATAGAGGGTGGCCCAAAAGTCCGGACACATCGGGCTATTATTATAGAGGGTGGCCCAAAAGTCCGGACACATAGGGTTGTTATTATAGAGGGTGGCCCAAAAGTCCGGACACATAGGGCTATTATTCTAGAGGGTGGCCCAAAAGTCCGGACACATAGGGCTATTATACAGGGTGGCCCAAAAGTCCGGACACATCGGGCTATTATTATAGAGGGTGGCCCAAAAGTCCGGACACATAGGGCTATTATTCTAGAGGGTGGCCCAAAAGTCCGGACACATAGGGCTATTATACAGGGTGCCCCAAAAGTCCGGACACATAAGGCTATTATTATAGAGGGTGGCCCAAAAGTCTGGACACATAGAGCTATTATACAGGGTGGCCCAAAAGTCTGGACACATAGGGCTATTATACAGGGTGTCCCAAAAGTCCGGACACATAGGGCTATTATTATAGAGGGTGGCCCAAAAGTCTGGACACATAGGGCTATTATACAGGGTGGCCCAAAAGTCTGGACACATAGGGCTATTATACAGGGTGGCCCAAAAGTCCGGACACATAAGGCTATTATTATAGAGGGTGGCCCAAAAGTCTGGACACATAGAGCTATTATACAGGGTGGCCCAAAAGTCTGGACACATAGGGCTATTATACAGGGTGTCCCAAAAGTCCGGACACATAGGGCTATTATTATAGAGGGTGGCCCAAAAGTCTGGACACATAGGGCTATTATACAGGGTGGCCCAAAAGTCTGGACACATAGGGCTATTATACAGGGTGGCCCAAAAGTCCGGACACATAAGGCTATTATTATAGAGGGTGGCCCAAAAGGCAGCACATATCGCATTATTATTACGCGCAGCATGATGGTTTCTCAAGGAGCTTTGTAACCAACGTCACGCGAACTCCGCTCATCCTCGGCTTTTACCTGGCCATTGAACAAAGGTGGCGGTGACCGCATCGTCATCACGCGGCGCCTGCAGACGCGCTTCTGCAGCCGTCTGGAACGTTCTTCCTTCCCTGTATTAGGAAGTCACTGAGAGCTGTGATGCACTTTTCCACCTCTAGATTGAAAACTAATTTCTTTAGGACTGCTTGCTGTGTTTCGTGCTGTGGTCCCCACCCTCACCTCCGATTGGCGCGCTTGGCTACGTACGGTGCGAAAGAAGTACATGCATTGGCATACGTTGTTATGGTGAGGGTACAGTCACGGTTGAGGGTTACTGTTAGGCATGGGCTACGGTAAGGCGTGGGTCACTGTTATATTGTCATGGTTAGGGTCAGAGATAGGCTTGGAGATTAAGTAGGGTTAGAGCTAGGAGCCGTCCATAAATTACGTCACGCGATTTTGGACGATTTTTGACCCACCCCCCCCCCCTT
Source organism: Petromyzon marinus (assembly GCF_048934315.1). Lineage (NCBI taxonomy): Eukaryota > Metazoa > Chordata > Hyperoartia > Petromyzontiformes > Petromyzontidae > Petromyzon > Petromyzon marinus. Next base: position 9,732,919 of record NC_133722.1, read on the forward strand.
CGTCACACGGCGTCACAAAAAGTCAGACCCCCCCTCAAATATGACGTCACAAAGCTCTGCCCCCCCCCCCCAAAAAATATATAAAACATGCTTCAAATCACTTTAAACTATTGTTATTGTAGTGCGTGTTTAATGTGGCGCTGCACTCTGATGTTGTAGGCGAAAACATTAATTAAGAAGTCTATTTAATTAAGTAGAACGTGTTGTCTATATTTATTTAAAGTTGCGCATTTTGACGTGACGTCACATTTCTCAAACACCCCCCTCCCCCCTCGTCACACATCGTCACAAATATCTGACCCCCACCCACCTAGGTGCGTGACGTCATTTATGGACGGCACCTTAGGGTTATGTACGCATGTAAGTTGAACGTCTTTCGCACCGTACGTAGCCAATCGTAGGGGTCAGAGTTCTGCGTTAAGCATTGGGTCACAGTTACGAATCCATGACGCATTGGCGGATCCATTTGGCGTAAAACGCAGCGAGAGAGAGAGAGAGACAGACAACGGAGACACGGGCACCACTCTGTGTCAAAGCCATTTCAAATTTATTACCGTCCATTCCGTGTGTTCAATTCTCGTGTTTTACAAAAAGAAATACTGTCACGTTCTATAACGCAATGCACAGCGGAGAATGTCACGTGCACACGTGATGGGCTGTCCGTTGTCGTGAGCCGTCAAGTCACAAGTGCCCCCTCCCCCCCCCAATTTACAGACCAATTAAGAGCCCCCACCCCCAATTTACAGACCAATTAAGAGCCCCCACCCCCAATTTACAGACCAATTAAGAGCCCCCACCCCCAATTTACAGACCAATTAAGAGCCCCCACCCCCAATTTACAGACCAATTAAGAGCCCCCACCCCCCACAACCAACCCCTACACCATCACATTTCACCTGCCGTAGTTGTACTGCGCAACGACAAATCGACAACACTGGCTGTACACACACACACACGTGGTGTACACACACACAACACTGGCTGTACACACACACACACACGTGGTGTACACACAACACTGGCTGTACACACACACACACGTGGTGTACACACAACACTGGCTGTATACACACACACACGTGGTGTACACACAACACTGGCTGTATACACACACACACGTGGTGTACACACAACACTGGCTGTACACACACACACACGTGGTGTACACACAACACTGGCTGTACACACACACACACGTGGTGTACACACAACACTGGCTGTATACACACACGTGGTGTACACACAACACTGGCTGTATACACACACACGTGGTGTACACACAACACTGGCTGTATACACACACACGTGGTGTACACACACACACGTGGTGTACACACACACACGTGGTGTACACACAACACTGCCTGTACACACACACACGTGGTGTACACACACACACGTGGTGTACACACAACACTGGCTGTATACACACACACGTGGTGTACACACACACACGTGGTGTACACACACACACGTGGTGTACACACACACGTGGTGTACACACACACGTGGTGTACACACAACACTGGCTGTATACACACACGTGGTGTACACACACACGTGGTGTACACACACACGTGGTGTACACACAACACTGGCTGTATACACACACACGTGGTGTACACACACGTGGTGTACACACACACGTGGTGTACACATACACACGTGGTGTACACACAACACTGCCTGTACACACACACGTGGTGTACACACACACGTGGTGCACACACAACACTGGCTGTATACACACACGTGGTGTACACACACGTGGTGTACACACAACACTGCCTGTACACACACACACACGTGGTGTACACACACACACGTGGTGCACACACAACACTGGCTGTATACACACGTGGTGTGCACGCACACGTGGTGTACACACACACACACACGGTAAAATAAATACATGAACGTTCAGGAGAAATTACCATTCCGTATATTGTACTTTAAAAAACACACAAACACACATACGCACGAGACAATTCGAAACGTAATAGTACAAAAAAATATAATAATCGAACACCGTTTCGTCTCTTGAAGGTACACGGCGGACAAAACTGCGTACGAGAATGAGGCTAGCGAACTTAAAGTACTTTACTGTGCAGTAACGCACTCGGTGTAGACAGACGAGAGCGAGAGAGAGAGAGAAATTAACACGACGAACTAAGAACGCCGGGCTAGATTTTCTCTCTCGCTGAACACTGCGACTCGAGAGCACGAGAGGAGACACAGAGGGTGGACATCGTGACCCACGCGTGGCCCTGCCGCGAAGTCGTCCACACGGACGGCCCGCGCACCCCACGTGGGGAAGGAGGCAGAGCGGGGAGGGGGGGGCAGAGCCACCGGCGCGGGCGATACACCTGGGGGAGGGGGGGCACAGACGAGCCTCCCCCCCCACCCCAACACAGACGAGGGAGGGGTGGCACAGACGAGAAGGGGGACCCCACAGACGAGGGGGTACCCACAACAGACGAGACCCCCCCCCCACAGACGAGGGGGTACCCCCACAACAGACGAGACTCCCCCCCCCCCACAGACGAGGGGGTACCCCCCCACAGACGAGGGGGTACTCCCCCCTCCCCCCACAGACGAGGGGTAGCCTCCCCCACAGATAACCACTTTATTATTGTCACTCGTGCATAGGGGAGAGCCCCCCACCACCGGACCGCACCACCCCCACCCCACGTGACATTCTGCCCCCCCCCCACTTCCACGGGGGGGGGGGTAGACTCAAGGATCGTCCGTGGGGTCCCCGGGGGTGTCGGTGACCACCACCACCACCACGGCGATCGGCGCTTCGCCTGTCGGAGGCCCTCTCGCTCCGGTGGTGCCCACGTGGCCACGGCCGTGGTTGTGACCACCGCGTCCCTGGGAGGGCGAGCGGGAGAGATGTCGCCGCGCTGTGTGTACACACGTGCGTCCAACTTTCTTTCGGCACCGTACGTAGCCAACCGTGCTAATGGTTATCGGAGGTGCGGGGTGAAGAAGGGCCGCAGACTAAACACGTGAAAGGAGTTCAAATGTTTCTTGCCGTTGGGTTTTCACACCTGATGACGACCGTTTATGGTCGAAACGTCGTGAGAATTTTTGTTGTTTTATATATATTTTATTATTTTATGGTTTCCCTTCAACGTGACTTTACCGAAGGAGCTAAGAATATGAGTTCTAAAGAGGTGAGTTTGTCAACCCAGATGGTGATTTAAAAGCGCGCAGCTCCCAGCGGCTTCCTAACATCGGCAAGGGAAGAGCGTTCCAGACGGCCGTAGAAGCGGCGCATCTGAAAGCGCCGCGCGATGATGCGGTGACCGCCGCCTTTGTTCGATGGCTCAGCCACAGAAGCCGCTGCCGCTGCTGCTGGGATGACCGGGGTGTCGCGTGATGATCGTTCATGATCCTCGCGTTGTTCCGGCAGCTTCCGTAACAACGCGGATCGAAACGTCGGGACATTTAAAAAAAAAACTTCGTGCGTGTTAGTTCGTCGTCCTCCCCCCCCCCTCCTCCGCCTATCCCCGGCACCTCCGATTACCACAGTTGGCTACGTACGGCGCGAAAGAAGTCGAACGCACGTCCGCACGTCTATCACGTTGGCGCACACTGCGAAGAACCGTCGACGCGGCAATGACGGCCGCGTGTTATGGCAAAATGAAGTGGCGCTGGCGGAGTGGAGGCAGAGGGCAACGCTTTGCATGGTTTATGATTATCAACCAAACCACACCGCCCCCCCCCCACCTGCCCCGCCCCCCCCCCCCGCCCGCCCTGCGCTTCCAAGATTCCCCTTCCATCGACCTCTTCGCGAACCGAACGCACGCTGATCCACACCGCAGCCGCCGCCACCACCACCACTACCACCCTCGTCACAAACTCGTGGTGGCATCACCACCTCTCATCACCATCATCATTTATTTTTATACCGTGCCAACCATGCAGGAAACCACTGATGCGGTTAGGACCATGAGGTGGCGATTATGATACCAAATAATGGTGCCAATTTTTTTTTTGTCCAAGACAGCTTTCAATGAATCTCAAAAGACAATTTTTTTTTAAATGAGGGTACTGCTGCTACCTTGGGATATTTGGCGAATTGCTTTTCAGTTGAGAGTTTGGCTTCCTGTGAGAGGACAACCGCCGGGGCCCTGGAGGAAACCCAGCGAGCATTAGAAGATAGGTGGTGACACTGCTGCGCCAGGTCCCGGTTGTCACCTGGTAACCCCGAGCCTACGACCCCTGGCAAGCCCTGGTGGTCACCCGTCCAAGTACCGAGCAAGCGATGAACGTGGCCGCTGTTGGTTGGTCGTGGCGGTACTGGTGGTTGGTGCCCGTGATGGTGTTTTATAGGCAGCGATGGTGGTGCTGCTGCTGCTGCTGAAGGTGATGGGAGTGGTGATGGTGGTGATGTTTGTACTAATGATGGTGGTGATAGTGGTGGTGGTGGTGGTGACGCGACTGGTGATGGTTTGCGTGCCCACGGTGGTGGAGTTGGCGATCCGTGACCTCCTATCGCAGAAGCCCCACTGGCAAAAAAACAATCTTAACATCACACAAACTACTCTGTGATAAAACCATCGCGAACATTAACCAACTATAATAATAAAAACAGACGAGGCTACAGGCTACACACATGGTTCCGGTTAGCGTTGAAGTAACAACTGCTCCGGTTAAAACTCCTGATTGATTGTTAAAACACCAGGGCTCAATTTCACTCGGAGCTGTCCAGGGCTGAGCTCCAGAAAATTTCCCCCTGCCAGGTTTCTGGAATGGCACCAGGGGGAGGGGGGGGGGGAGAGGGGGTGCGAGAGAATGGGATGGGATTTGGGGGGGGGGCCTAGAAAATATCCCGTGAGAAATTAAGCCCTGATCGAAAATTTACCTCGAATGTCGACGTCGTTCCCACCTACGCTTCGTCCAAGATCGAACCGTTCGTCCATGGCTTGTTCAAAGGTCAAGTGACTCTTGACAACCACCGATAAAGGAATTCAAACACGGTGGTGCAAAGTTTATCATTTAAAAGCCTAAAACAATGCCGTCGTATGCGGTGGTTGTTTTATTTTATTTTTGCTGCTGCTGCGAGAGAAAGGGAAAAAAAAACCCAACGCACCCAAGAAAATTCACTGAAAACCGGCCTCATTTTTTTTGGAGGTCAAGAGGTCGTCACGGTGAAAGCCATCCGGGGGCCTCGCCACCGCTTCCCTGCGCGCGTCAACTGCTTTCAGCGCGGCGCACCGGAAACTTTTTTGGGTTCCGCTGGAACCGAGGTTGCAGGTCGCCACGTCCAACGCAATCGGGTCGCGCGTTAATAAAATGTAGTCCGCTTGAATAATACTTGAATGCTAGAAGGTAACATCGCATCGGACGCACACCCGGACCCTCAGTCGTACCGGGGGTCAGCGATCCCACGGCTCGCTGCTCATAGTCACACTGTCGCCGCGTGCATCTTAGCCGCTCTGATCGCGTTCGGGAGAGAGGGGCGATTTATTTTTTTCAACTTGCCCACGGCGGGGTTTGGAGTATATTTGGAGTTTGTGTGTGTGTCTCTCTCATTATCAAGGTGGCTAGGAGATGTTAACTACCTCGCCTGGTACACAGGAAGGAGGCCGTGGGTTCGATCCCGACCCTCACGCCCGCTATATATTTGAAGTTTACATATTATTCCCGTGGTCGCGTGGATTTTTTCCCTCCACATTTAGAATGGGGCATTTAGAGTATTTGGCTCCTGTAAATTTGCACACGGTAAGCCATCACTTTGTTGAGCCGTCATCTGTGATGGCCAGGTCGCTTCTGAAAAAGATGGACACAGCAGCTCAGTGGGGCCTTACCTGGTAAAATAAAAAAAATAGTTCATAGTTCTAACTAGCGGGACATGCAGAGGGTTGGACAGCCAAACGACGCACGATGGCAGATCCCCAGCGGATAGACAAGACGGACAACCACGGACAAACGTGGGACTTGAGAGGTGGAGCTGTGGACGGACCGGTCCATTGTGATCGCCAGGGAGTCTGGAGTGAACCACTTCAGCAGGAGGGGGGGGTAAGAACGGACACCCCCCCCCCCCCCGCCGTTTGAATTTTAAAAAATGCATTTTGGCATCTCTGATTGGCTGCTGTTTGGCAAAAAACCGGCAGCCAATCACGGGGGCAGGGGGGGGTGACGAGGAACCGAAGGGGGCTCCCGACGCTGTTTTGATCATCAGCTGTCGCTCAGCTGTCGCACCCGACGAGGCCTCGCACGTTCAGTCCGTCGCGGCTGGTAACGTTGCAGAGACGTTTTTAAAAAAAAAATCTCTCCCGTAGCTGACGTCAGGGGACGCCCGCATTGCACGCGGGCGCCACGGTGGTGGGGAGATGTTAACTACCTCGCCTGGTGTACAGGAGGTCGTGGGTTCGGTCCCGACCCTGACGCCTGCTGCTGTATATTTGGAGTTTGCGTGTCTCTCTCTCATCATCATCATCATCACGGTGGCTAGGAGATGTTAACTACCTCGCCTGGTATGCAGGAGGTCGTGGGTTCGGTCCCGACCCTGACGCCTGCTACTGTATATTTGGAGTTTGCGTGTCTCTCTCTCTCATCATCATCACGGTGGTTAGGAGATGTTAACTACCTCGCCTGGTGTGCAGGAAGTCGTGGCTTCGATCCCGACCCTGACGCCTGCTGCTGTATATTTGGAGTCTTCGTGTCTCTCTCTCCCCGTGGTCGCGTGGATTTTTCTCCGGGGTCCTCCGGGTTTTCCCTCCACATTGAGAATCGGCATCACCACGCGTTTAGAGTGTTTGGCTGCCGCTATAAATGTCCACGTGATGACGATAAACCACCACTTCGCCTGGCTGTCATTTTTGGGCAGGTCACTTCTAAAAAAGACATACACAGCTCAGTGGGGCCTCACCTGGTAAAAAAAAAAACCATCAGTTGAATAGTTTAGTTTAGTATTCTCTACAACGACACTCGATTATTGTTTTGCGTTAGCGTGCCAGCACCCAGTTCGGTGTCCCGCTCGGACCCGCCGTCTAACAGAGAGGGTCCTTGCCAAAGAAACATCTGGGCAGTTCACCAGGACTGGTTCAAGCAAAGCCTGAGCGTGCTGCTGATGAGACACTGAATGTCAAAACCGGTCCTTGCCAACACACATCTGGGCAGTTCACCGGCATTGGTTCAAGCAAAGCCTGAGCGTGCTGCTGCTGCTTGCTGATGAGACATCGTTTGGCTGAAACCGGTCCAGAGTTTTTTTGTGTGATAAGATAGATGCACCCCCACCCCCCACCCGCCCCCCCCCCCCCCCCCCCAGAATCTTGTGGCTGATGGGATGAGCAGAAAAACACTTTGACGCTTCAGGAGGAGAGACACACACAGGAGGGGGAGACGAATTGTCCGCTGTGTTTGGTTACTTACATTCCTCGCCACCGGACGCTCCGCGATTATTACGCGTCGGTCATTAGCATCGAAGTCATGAGCGAAGAGTTCAGGTTAGATCGAGGCTCGCTAAAACGCAACGCGACTCCACACAGGTCGATTCATTAATTCCCCCCAACGAAATTCACCACGCTCGCTAATTTTTGGCGGCGGCGTCGGCGTCTCTCTCTCTCTCAGCGCCCTTAAAACACTTTTACAGCAATACTGTACGAATATGGCCCACTTAAATCCTTAAATAATAAAGATAATACTGCAATAATCATAATTCATACGAGAAATACTGTAGTAATATAATAATACTGTAGTAATCGCGGCAACAGGAACAGGTTTGGCTCATAGCGGACACGTGTCTGTGAAGACGCTCATACGGGGGGCAGAGACGAAGCTACAGAGACATGGAGACAGAGGGAGAGACAGGGAGAGACGGACATGGAGAGACAGAGAGAGAGACGGAGCTACAGAGAGAGGGAGACAGAAGGAGAGACAGGGACAAGGAGGGACATGGAGAGAGACAGGGATATTTGGGGACAGACGGGGGAGGGACACACGCGGGTCCCGTGCTCGGACAGGCCGGGAGAGCGCTCGAGGCAACGGGGACCTCTCGCAGTGCCACCTCGGACGTCAACAAACGCGGCCACGCCAACAAGAGCGATGGCACGGAGGCTACCCTCCGGGACGAATGGCACAAACACACACACACATATGCACACGAAGACAACGACCCCCACCGTGTACCTTTAACAGACTGTAGGGGCAAGTGCTGTTAGCGAGGAGCACGGCGCACGAGGGGGTGGGTGGCCAGCGCCACGCCCGGCCGCCTTTGTCTCCCTCGCGGTGAAGTTCATTACATATCGCACCGGGTACTCATTTGAGGCCGAGTCGACCTAGGGGAAGCCTACAACTGGTTCAGATATTTGCCACCGATGTTGGCCGTGAGTGGGAATCGAACTCGGGTCTCCGGGTTCGTAGCGCAGTGCGCTAACCGCTGCGCCACCGCTCCCCATAGATACACACAAAGACAAAGGCCCCCCAGTATAGCCTTAACAAACTGTTGGGGCAAGTGCTGTTAGCGAGGAGCACCTACGAAGGCCGGCACGGCACACGAGGGGGTGGGTGGCCAGCACCACGCTCGACCGCCTTTGTCTCCCCAGTGGCGATATTCACACACCGCACCCAGGTACTCATTTGAAGCTGAGTCGACCTAGGGGAGGCCTTTGACCGGCTCAGATAATCGTCACCGGTGTTGGGCCGCGAGCGGGAATCGAACTCGGATCACCGGGTTCGTAGCGCAGCGTAGCGCTAACCGCTGCGCCACCGCTCCCCCCCCCCCCACACACACACACACAAGTCCACAGATGCACGCGCACTTGCACTCACGTGTTCCACTGCTCGTGATGCGAGTCGCTGTGTATTCACTGGGTGCACTTTTCTGAACGCAACTGGACGTCTCAACGACACTGAGCAGCAATGCTCACTTGCTAAAAACAATTGCAACGGAAGCGGAACTGATTGAAAACCAGACGCACAGACACTGGCCCCTGACAACTCCTCCTTCAGTTTCTGACACAAGGACAAATATCCCACGCGTAGCCTCAACAGACTGCTGGAGCAAGGGCGCCGTTTAGCGAGCGCATAGGAAGGCGGGCACGACACGCGGAGGAGGTGGGTCGCCAGCGCCACGCCCGGCCGCCTTTTGTCTCCCCGGCAGCGACGCTTTACACACCGCACCAGGTACTCATTTGAGGCTGCGTCGACCTAGGAGAGGCCCAGAACAGATTCAGATACTCGTCACCGGGTGTTTGGCCCTGAGCGGGAATCGAACGCGGGTCGCCGGGGTTCGTAGCGGGACGCGTCGACCGCTTACACTACCGCTGACGCAGAGACAAAGATCCCCCGTACGGGCTACGCAGGCTGTTTGGGGCAAGTGCAGTCCGCGCACGCACGCACACACGTGGCGTGGATGGGGAACGGGGAAGTGTGTGTGTCGCGAGGGCACGCCGTCAGCTGTGGTGCCACCTCCTCCGAGCGAAGAGGTGCCGGCTACCAATAACTGCCACCCCACTCCCCTATCCGGCAGCTGTTGACAGAAGAGAAGACGTTGAGATTTATAGGTCGCTTGAAACGAGCTCCAAGCCAACCACCACCACCAGCGTCATCCAATATCAATCATCATCATCATCATCATCCATAATCTACCATCATCATCATCCATCACCATGATCATCATCAGCCAACATCGCCCTTCATCATCAATTTCATCCATCATCAGCCATCCTCATAACCATCATCACCTCTCTCCAGAGTAGACACAGAGATTGCTACACGGCGGGAGATGAACGCCCCGAACATCCACAATCGCCCAAGTTTGTTCCGCTCCGCTCAGACCACGATGTGGTCGCGACCCCGAGTGCACACAGCTACTGGACCTGGGGTGGGGGGGGGTCAGGGGTCAGGGGTCAAGGGGTTCAGAGGGAGGCAGTTTCCTGAGCAGAATGGCTTTCTTTTGGGTAAAAGCAGTGAAGATCTCACGTCGAGTCCTGCGACTACCCTACAGCTACATCGTCATCTACATCATCGTCATCGAACATCGTCTTAACAGTATCGGGGTCATCTCGGTTAAAAAATATACGGACGATGCACGCCATGGGTGGGGGGGGGGGGTAAACCTCATCGAGGGTCGTTGAGCGCGGCGTTTTTACCGGGATTAAACGTGCACTCTAAGGTTACCGTAATACTCATATAACAACAACAACAATAATAATACATCCTTCATTTGAGCCCAGGGGCAGTGCCTCGCTAGGCTCTCACGACGTTGTCAGGGAGGATTTCTTTCTTGCCCGATGAATGTTTTTGTTTTGTTTAAAAAAAAAGGGGAAAAGACGGAACAACATTTGTTGTTTGCACGCGCGCGGAGAATCCCGCGGAAATCTTCGCCATGCATACGAGGAGCGGGAGGAGGAGGAGGAGCAGGAGCAGGAGGAGGAGCAGGAGGAGGAGGAGGAGCAGGAGGAGGAGCAGGGGGGGGGGGTGATGGGTCTCCCCGTCCCGGACACTGCAACCCGCTTACTGCACTGCCGCCTCCGGGCCCACGGTCTGCGTGGCCACGGCCTCACCCCCTGCCGGGCGGTCAGGAGTTGGTGGTGACTCGGTTCGCGGCCAGGGCGTCTGGTGACTGTTAGTAGTGGGGGGGGGGGGGCAGGGGGGCACGTGGTGACCGTGGACCGGACTCGGACTGCAGGAGGAGAGCGGCAGGGAGGGAGGAGAGGGGGGGGGCTCTCAACGATTGAGCTCACGGCGCAGAGCGAACGCGGGGAGAGGAGGAAACCTCGCGGTCGTGTCCGTCGGTTCGCACCAGACCCTCCCCCCCCCCCACGGCTCTCTCTACAGACGACAGACCGCGATAACAAACGGAGGGCGAGGACACGGCGATGGCGCGCGACGTCGCCGGAGGAGCAGGAGGAGGATCAGGAGCAGGAGGAGCAGGAGGCATCGTCGGGAGTGGCACGGAGGGGGGGGGGGTGTGCGGCGTGGCGGTGTTGCCGGTGGCAAGCGAGGCAAGGGCCAGGAGCCGGCGCTGGGGTTGGAAGCTCTCGCCCACCGTGCACAGTGCCACGACGAGAATCGCCGCGACCATCGCCGCTGCGATCGCCGCCGGCGTTCACGGGGGCACGGCGCTTGTTCCCGCTCGGGCAACCCCGCCGATGAGGGTCTCTGCTTCCGCCTCATCGGCGCCCTCCTCTCCACCCACAGCCGCCTCCTCCTCCTCCATCTCCACCTCCTCCTTCTGCTCCTCCATCTGCCCCTCCCGCTCCTCCTCCTCCTCCTCCTCCTCGTGGGAGATCGGCGGGCTCCCCGGGTCTCCACCCGCATGGATCGCCTCTTCCAGTTCCTCCGCCTCCTCCTCTTCGATGACTACGAGAACACCCTCCTCCTCCTCCTCCTCGTCATGGTGCTCCCCCCGGATGGCCGGGTGCTCCGAGGCGGTGGTGGCGGCCGCGGCAGTGAGGAGGAGCTTGATGAAGTCGGCGTCGTCGTCGGCCGGCGTGGCGTCGCCCGCGGCGTCGCCGCCGCGGGCGACGATGGCGCCGAGCTCTTCTCCCGGCTCGTCCGGAACGATCGTCACCATCACGCCGTCGTCGGTCGGAGGGTGATCCTCCCGCGGGAACTCCTCCACCTCCTCCGCCGCCTCGTCGCCGTCGTCGTTGTCGTCTTCTTCAGTCCGGGGGCGTCCCGCTCCAGGCGTCTCCATCTGTGACGTGTCCATTAGATGTGAATCTTCATCGCCTGCCGCTGCTCCTGCCGCTGCCGCTCGTCCCAGCTGCTCCCCCTCCTCCCCCTCCTCCTCTCCCAGCTCTTTGGGTTCCTCCAAGAGGTCCCCCCCCTCCACTCCCCCATCGACTTCCCGTTCATCCCCAACTCCCTGTGCCCGCCGCAGTCCCCGCTCCACTCCAAATGCGCGTTCCTCCTCTCCCAGTTCCAGCGACGCTTCTCCCCGCACACCTCCTGCGTCTCCACCTCTTCCACCTCCTCCGTCTCCTCTTTCCCCTCCTCCGCCATAAGCCTCACCAGCCGCTGCCTCCGCCTGTCCGCCGTTCCAGGCGCCCTCCCCCATCCAGGGCACCACGGCTCCTCCCTCCACCGTCGCCCACGATGATGGCTCGACCCGACCGCTCGCCTCCCCGCTCACCTCATCTCTCACCACCTCTTCGCTCTTCACCTCCACCTTGATCGACGTGCAAGTGCCAACATCCTCTAAGTAAATTCCCTCCTCCTCCTCCTCATCCTCTTCTTCCTCCTCCTCCTCCTCCTCATCATCCTCCTCCTCCTCGTCCTCCACGTCCTCTTCGTCATCCACCTCGTTACCCAGGCCGGCCCCGTTGTGCAGAAGCATCACGGCGACGTCGCCGGGCGCGGCGAGACTCTGGGGCGTCCCCACGGCGATGCCGGCGTCGCCGGCGTCGCCGGCGGCCACGGCGCCCGCGGCGGCGAGGCCGTCGGCGCCGCCGCCGCCGCCGCCGCCGCCGTCGCGGTTGCAGTAGGAGTAGCGGTGGTTCATGTGCTGCGAGTAGGAGCCCGAGTGCGAGAAGCGCTTGCCGCAGCGGTCGCAGCGGTACGGCTTCTCACCCGAGTGCAGCCGCGAGTGCTCGATCAGGTGGTGCTTGTGCTTGAAGGCCTTGGCGCACACCTGGCACTCGTGCGGCCGCTTACCTGCTCGGGGGGGGGGGGGGGGCAGGGGCGGGGGGGGCGAACGCACGAAGGTGCGGCGGGTTTTGAGGGGGCGCGAGTTGTTCCGTCGTCTCCTCCCGAGCGACGAGGCAGCGGTTCCCGTCGACCGTTGCCTCGCTGCCCGCGGCGCCGTTGCCCCGTTACCGGCCCTCTCGTTATCCGTCATCTTCCCGATTGTGATTAAGGGCGCCACGGTGGCTAGGAGATGTTAACTCCCTCGCCTGGTGTACAGGAGGTCGTGGGTTCGGTCCCGAACCTCACGCCCGCTGCTGTATATTTGAAGGTTACATATTACCTCCTTGGCCACGTGGGTTGTTCTCTAGGTCCTCTGGTTTTTCCCCTCCACAATAAGAATTGACATCAGGCGTTTAGAGTATTTGGCCGCTATGAATTTCCACGTGAACCGTGACGTGATGGAGATGATGATGTCATGACCCGTGACGTGATGGACATGACGGAGACGATGACGAAGTGACGGCCCGTGGGGTGACGGCCCGTGGCCTCGTTACCTGTGTGCTCGTACTTGTGTCTCAGCAGCGAGCTGCTCTTCTGGAAGGTTTTGTCGCACAGATCGCACGGGAATCCGTGCGCCTCGCCCCCCGCCAGGCCCCCCGCCACGCCCCCCACCAGGCCCCCCACCAGCCCCCCCACCACGGCGCCCCCCGCGGCGCCCGCCAGCGGCAGGGCCCCGCCGCCGCCGATGCTTCCCGCTCCGAGGGCGCCCAGTCGCCCCAGCAGGCGAGTTCCACCGCCCGAATCCGAATCCGTGAGCTCGTCCGGTCCGGAGGCCGCGCCATCCTCGGCCTGAGGAACATTTCCCGCGCCCGCAAGCACAAAGATCACGCCCCCCCCCGTGAAACCGCCTCCACTCCGCGTGCGGCCCACGCGGAGCCGGGCTTCGCAAGGCCCACCGCCGGCACAAATATATATTCGTCGCAGATACATCGGCGTACAGAGGCAAAGGCACAGCGTGAGCACGCACGCACGCGCTGAGACGCAATCAATGATGACGGAGGTGGGCAGATGGCTCGGTGGTCAAGAGCGCTGAGGCGGCATGGCGGAGAGCCTGGGTTCGAACCCAGGTTTCATAAACCTGCGATTAAACGGGGTTCTTGAGTGTAGTGAGTTGATGCTCCCAGACCAGTCACCAATAACTAACATACAGAACCGTAGACCTACATAGAGACTCGTAGACCTACATAGAGACCCGTAGACCTACATAGAGACCCGTAGACCTACATAGAGACCCATAGACCTACATAGAGACTCATAAACCCACATAGAGACTCGTAGACCTACATAGAGACCCGTAGACCTACATAGAGACCCGTAGACCTACATAGAGACCTGTAGACCTACATAGAGACCCGTAGACCTACATAGAGACCCATAGACCTACATAGAGACCCATAAACCCACATAGAGACCCGTAGACCTACGTAGAGACCCGTAGACCTACATAAAGACCCGTAGACCTACGTAGAGACCCGTAGACCTACATAGAGACCCATAGACCTACATAGAGACCCGTAGACCTACATAGAGACCCATAGACCTACATAGAGACCCGTAGACCTACATAGAGACCCGTAGACCTACATAGAGACCCGTAGACCTATGCAGAGACCCGTAGACCTACATAGAGACCCATAGACCTACATAGAGACTCATAGACCCACATAGAGACTCATAGACCCACATAGAGACCCGTAGACCTACATAGAGACTCATAGACCCACATAGAGACCCATAGACCTACATAGAGACTCATAGACCCACATAGAGACCCACAGACCTACATAGAGACCCACAGACCTACATGGAGACCCGTAGACCTACAAAGAGACCCATAGACCTACATAGAGACCCATAGACATTCAAATAGAAACATAGACTCTCATGGTTTAACATGTAGGAGGCTCTTGACTTAAAGCTTTCGTGACTGCAGGAATTCATATTCTTTGGGTCTTTCGGTAGTCACGTAGATAGGATCAAATAAATTACAAAAAACTTCTTGCGATGTTTCGATCGCAACACAAGCGTCCGTCATCATGTTGAGAAAAAAGGGGGGCTTTTTTTCTCCAGGTGATGACGACCGCTTGTGTTGCGATCGGAACGTCGTAGTTTTTTGTTATTTTTTTAACCTGTCTAGGTGACTTTACCGAAAGACCCAAAGAAAATGTAGGAGGCTTTCGCGACCAAATATCATCCACAATAAGGGTTTTTGAGTTAAATTGCGAACATATAAATGCGTCGTTAAACCCGCCACCGCCCGACACAGCCAATTAGTAAGTTTAGTGTTACGTAAACAGAACGTGGCCAATTCGGTACTAGCACAGCACTAACCGGTTGTGTGTCGGGGAGAAAAACCCACTACAGCTCATGATAAACCTTTTTGGGTTAGATCGCGTTATTTAGAAATGTGTCGTAACCCTCCACCACCCGACACGGCCAATCGGCAAAAAAAGTGTCACGTTGACAAAAGACAAAAATAGTTCACTACTTTAGCCCACCGGTGTGCTGAAGAGTGAAGCCACGACATTTACAGTTTTTTAGTACGACGTTTCGCTGGTAAATACATCCAGCATCATCGGGCAAATTGCCCGATTTTTTTTTGTTTGCTGATTGGCCGTGTCGGGTGGTGGAGGGTTACGACACATTTACAAATAATGCGATCTAACCCAAAAACTCTCATCATGAATAATGTTGGTCGCGAAAGCCTACGCGTTAAACTAACCCACTACGACGTTTACAATTCCGAGGACCGTGACGTTTCGCCGGAAATTACACCAACAGCGAGCCTCCTCAGGCGACGGCCACGGTATAGATTCACGCAGACAGAGTTCGTGATTAAACCGGGATTCTCAAGCTCACAGGGAGTTGTTGGTCTCAGCCTGGCCTGGTCACCAATAATTATCGGATAACAATGAACAACAAAAAACGTCGCGTTAAACATGGTGCCACCCTTTACGTGGCAGAATCTCCTCGGCTCTCGGCTTGGCGTGCACCTCGCTCGTGGTTCCCCGCTCGGTGTGGCCGGCGAGCCCCCTCCTTCTCCCGCCCCCCCCCCCCCCCCCCCCCGGCTGCCTTAAACCCAGAATCCCGCGCAAATTCTGACTCGTCACCCACCTCGCCGTTTGCGCGGCGCGCCAGGCCTCCGTTAGTAACACAACGCAAGATATTTACATTGAACGAAAAATAATCGCTTTGGCTATCCCCGTTGGGGAAGCGCCTCCCTCTGTTCTCTACCCCGCGGAAGCAAGGAGCCACTCGAAGCAGGCAATCCCAGAGGTGGCTCCGTGACATCCGCTTCCTCGGCTCCGTTCTCCAGCACGGAGGAGAGAATGAAAAGCTATCATGGGTTTTTACCCTTTAGTGGCAATCAGAGAGGGGGTTGTGTCAATGTGGATATTCTTTGGTTCTTTCGGTAAAGCCACGTAGACAGAAAAAAAATAACAAAAAAATATGGACGTTTCGATCGCGGCGCAAGTGGACGTCTTCAGGAAAAGTGGGGGGTTGGGGGGGGGAGGTTTGAGCTTCTAAAGACGACTGCTTATAAAGGTTTGAAATGGGCTTGGCCCAAATGTCAGCAGCCAACGCCAATGCAAGCGGTGGGCAGCGACCGCGGCGGTGGTGGGCTTTCCACCAATCAGAGGGCTGCCAGGCAAGAATTAGCATGTCAATGCAAGATCGCCGGGCCTTCGACACGGCGAGTGCACGAAGGTGGCTATGCTAACGTGTTAATATGGTCAAACGACGAATATAAACCTTTTGCAAGGGATCGGGTAAAGCATTAACCACACACGGTCTTCGTGGCAAACACGCAAACGAACGCGGCTCTGACAATAATCCACGGGCATTTGGCTTTGAAACTGATTGGGCCTACACCAGAGCCAGATGCCGTCTTCGTGGCCCAGTGTCACCACCAGTGTCAGACCAGAGAACAACGCCAAAAGGTGAACAGCACAGGGACAATGCCACACGTGTCAGCGCCGCGTTCATATTCTTGGTTCGTTCGGTAAAGTCACCACGTAGAAGGGAAACAATAAAATAATAAAAATATAAAACAGTAAAATTCTCACGACGTTTCGACTGCAACACAAAGCAATCATCATCATCATCAGGTGTGAAAACCACAGCAAGTGATGATGATTGCTTGTGTTGCAGTCGAAACGTCGTGAGAATTTTATTGTTTTATATTTTTATTATTTTATTTCCCTTCTACGTGACTTTACCGAAAGAACCAAGAATATGAATCCCTGCAGTCACGAAAGCTTTAAATCAAAATTTAAACAAATCACTCCAACACATGACGTCACCGCAAACCATCGACAACCATGACATCACTACAAGTACTGTGTGTGGTTAATGCAGCAACTTGATTCCTTGCAAAAGGTTTAATCTATTTGGTGTTTGAACATCTTAATGGTAAAACCTACTCTTATCTTTCATACTTTGATACTGGCAAAGAGGGCCCATGATACGCGACGGAGAGAGTTCCTCGCGGATTCTCGTTCCCACAGCGCAATTCGTGGTTTGGGATTTTTTTTTAATACAAAATATTTTAAAAATGAATTGATTCTTTAACCAAACTGTGATCCTTAATCACGCCAACTGAACCGCACGGTGGGGAAGAACGAATCGATTTCGCTCTGGCCGTGTTCGTGCCGCGCGGGGTCTCACGTCAAATCCTGCCGATTCCGTCGCGGGCCGGCCGCTGGCGGCGAGCGCCGGGGCGCAGCTGTAGGTCACCGTCGTCACGCCCTGCGGCACGCCGGGCCGCGACAGCGCCGTCGCCTGCATGGGGATGCCCTCCACGAAGCCGGCCGGCCCCGGCAGGAACGTCACGATGAGCGGCGCCGACTCCAGCAGCGTGAGGTTGAAGCCCGTCGGTTCGGCGATCGACACCACGGCGCCGGCGGCGGGAGCGGGCGGCGGCGGTGCCGCCGCCGCGGCCGGCCGGCCGGCGTTCGGCGGCGCCGCCGCCAAATCGTCGGGGTCGGCAAGCTCCTCCGCCTGCGCCGCGCAGCTCCGGTCGACGGCGCCGCCGCCACCGGCTGTTTCGCCGTCGTCGGGTGCCGTCTCCTCGTCGTCGGCGCGACCGTCGCCGCCGCCGCCGCCGCCGCCGTCCTGCGGTAACTCCGGCTCCAACTTCATCCGCTTGACGCGCGGCACGGTGAGGTCCAGCGGCTGCTCGCCCGCGTCGCCGCCGGCGCCGTCTCCTTCGCCGACGACGACGGCGCCCGCCGCGTCCAGTTCCGCCAGGAGCCTCTTGAAGCCGTCTCGCCGCTCGGGCTGCGCCGGCGCCACGGGCTTGGCGCAGCCCTCGATGGCGCAGCTGCCGGCGCTGGCGCGGACCGAGGCCTCGCAGCAGCAGCCCGCCGGCACGGCGCCGGCGGGCTCGCCGGCCGAGTCGGCGCGCACCTGCTCCAGCAGCCGCGCGATGAAGCTCGACAGCTTGTGCACCTCCGTCCAGCCGGTGCCGCCGTTGCCGCCGCCGTTGTTGAGGAAGTGCGCGGGGAACGGCACCAGCTTGGACACGTCCTCGCCGCTCAGCTTCGAGTTGAGCGCCTTCAGCACCGCCAGCAGGTCCCTGATGAGGCCCACCAGGTCCGAGATGCTGCGGTCGGGGCCGCCCTCCCGCTCGGCCGGCGCAGCTGCCGGTACCGGCGCCGCGCCCCCGGTACCGGCGTCCTTAGTCCTCGGCCGGCCGGGCGAGTCGCCGGCGCCGCTCTTCGAGCGCCGTTCCGGATCCGAGTCCGGCTTGAGCACCAGCGGCGGCGGAGGCGGCGGCGGCGGCGCCGCCGTCTCCTCCTCGCCCGGACCGTGCCGGAGCCCCGGGAGCACGCCGGCGGAGCCACCTCCCGGCGCCGGCCGTGGAACGGGCGCCGCCAGCACCTGCAGAGCGACGTCGTCGAGCGGCAGGAACGGCGCCGGTCGCGGCTGCAGCGGCGGCGGCGGCGGCGGCGCCAGCTGCTGCTGCTGCTGCTGCTGCTGCTGCTGCTGCGGGAGCGACACCATCCTGACGACCTCGTGGGTGCCGTCGAACTCACGCCCGAACAGCCCGCGCAGGCCCAGCAGGCCCGGGTCGACGAGCACGCCCTGCGGCACCTGCATGGCGGTGGCGCCGGCGAGGAAGGGCCCGGGCAGGCCGACGAGGTTGCCCACCACGTCCTGCGGCAGCAGCAGGCAGCCGTCGAGCTTCAGCACCTCGGGGAGGAGCTTGCCGCCGCCGCCGCCGCCGCCGCCGCCGCTGCCGGGCACGTCCTGGAACTTGATGGGCAGCGAGAACGTGAGCTGGGAGTGAGGGTGCATCGGGATGGTGTGGGTGGTGACGGTGACGGGGTGCGGCGAACTCAAACTGGCGCCCGCCGCGCTCATGGGCAGCGCCTGGATGCTGATGGTGGACACCTGCTGCTGCTGCTGCTGCTGCTGCTGAATCGGCTGCGACACCGAGGGCAGCGGGGGCAGCGTGGGGGCGCGCGACATTATGGGTAGCGGCGCCGGCAGCGCCAGCACCGGCGGAGGAAATCGATTTCCCACCGAAGGGGCCGACACCACCGACGCCACCGAGACGGTTATCGGCGCCATCTGCCGGCAGAACGCGCCGGGCGGCCCCGCCGCGCCGCCGCCGGGCGCCGGCCACACCAGGCGCAGGCCCGGCGGCTGCGGCGCCGGCGGCGCCTGGGGTGGCTGGGTCTTGGGCGGCGGCGATTTGAGAAGCGGCGGCGGCGGCGGCGGCGGCGGCGGCGCCGACGTCGCGTTGCCGGCGCCGGCTAGAGGTTTGGGCGGCAGCGCGGACACGACGGGGGCGATGGCGGGTGCCGAACCGACGGGCGCTGGCGCGACGCCGTTGTGAGCAACTTGGACGAGGGCGGCGGCGGCGGCGGCGCCGTCGTCGTCGGCGACGCTGCAGGCGGTGGTCGAGATGGCGGTGGTGGTGGTGGTGGCGGCGGCGGTGACGGCAGCGGCGGCGGTGTCGGTGCGGGCGCGACCGTTTGGCACGGTCTGCCCGACGCACTTCATGCTGCTGATGTGGGAGCTGTAGGAGCCGGAGTGGGAGAATCGCTTCTTGCAGTGAGGACATTCGTAGGGCTTCTCGCCTGCACGAGACACACACAAAGGTCCCCCGCGTAGCCTTCACGGGACCGTAGGGGCAAGCCTGTGAAGGCCGGCACGGCACACGAGGCGGTGGACGGCTCACCGCAGCCCGCCCGCCCGTCTTTGTTTCGCCAGTGGCGATGTTGGCGCACCGGGCACGTGGAGCTACGTGACCCAGCCGATGGATCCTCGCCAACCTGCAAAGTTCACCGATGGGACCGCGTCCAGACCTCTCCAGGATCTGTGAGCTCCTCACGAAAATCCACAATGGTTGAACCCAGGAGGGAAGGACTCCGAGGGAGGGCCCGTTGAGCAGGAGCCAGAGGGAAGGCCTCAAAGAGAGGGATTCAGAGAGAAGGATTCAGAGAGAATGATTCAGAGAGAAGGACTGAGAGAGAAGGATCCAGGATGAAGGAGTCGGAGTGAAGAAACCTGCGGAGGGAGGAAGGAGAAGCCGGCTCACCGCTGTGGATGCGGAAGTGTTCCTTGAGGTGGTGCTTGTACTTGAAGGCCTTGCCGC